>NC_056749.1:689699681-689992181 GCF_019279795.1 Protopterus annectens | reverse complement strand
CAAAGGTAGTGTACGCTCTCATATGGGGGCACAATCCATTAAGACAGCATGTATTTTTGGTATCAAAGTAAATTTGTACATGTTCCATCAATTTTTATTGTGAGTTGTCACAGTCTGATAATTTGTTTGTCACGTGAGGGCTATCTGACCTCTGTAGAAAGGCTGAATAAAGTTAACATCCAGAATATATGTATACTAAGTCTATAATGTTTCAATAGTGAAAATACTGTATATTTACCAGAAAAAATGTACTTTTTAATTATAACATGCTGTGGCAACAACGACATGTTTTCTAGAAGCTAAACCTGTGCAGTCAAATTCAGAGGCATGCTGCACTGGAAGCTCTGTGGTTAGACTTGCGGTCTCAAGTGTGTTTTGTAGCCAATACCATGTTATTACCTGAAAGTATTGTAATACTCTCAAAGGCAGACATAGATAGTCTTTGCCGTGAGCTTATATGCCTTTTCTGCCAGTCTGACAGTTTACATTTTACTCAGTTTTCATTGTGGGTGCTGTGGTGAATTTCTACTCAATACACTAAGTAAAATATTGACCAAAGGTACTATTTTCTGAGTTGTGAATACATCTGAAGAAAAACTCCTCTTTACTTCATCAGCAAAAAAAAAAAAAAAAAAAAAAAAAAATATATATATATATATATATATATATATATATATATATATATGTATATAGATATACACACACACACACACACACACATATATATATATATATATATATATATATATATATATATATATATATATATATATATATATATATATATATATATATATATATATTAGCTATATATATATATATATATATATATATATATATATATATATATATATATATATACACACACACACACACACACATATATATATATATATATATATATATATATATATATATATATGTATATATATATATTTTTTTTTTAATTGTAGCATGTTGTGGCTTAAAGCCACATTTTCAAATGGCTAAAGCAATAAGGCAAAATACAGAAGTGTGCTGCATTAACAAGTTCTGAGATTAGAACTGTAGATGTTCTTCATATTAATCACTATTGCAGTATCCTTAGCTATATGGGCTATATCCGGCCAGCTTCAAAAGCTTCAAGGCATCTTCCACATGGCGAAACTGTCAAGTAGCTTGCGAAGAGTTGACTAGCAGACAAGTATGGGCATGAAGTCCTTCAGAGCTTTACTGCTGCCTAAAAGTACACTCCTCTGAGGCTTTTGAGGATTGATGGTCGCCTTCTGCTTTCCTTTGCTGGGCAGGTAAGTTCCCTTTGGGAAAAATGCATTTTCTTATATTTACTGATGTTTAATCACTTTTCTCTTCAGGAAAGTTATTTTAAAGCAAGTAGTATTGTGTTTTAATGGACTGTCTCAAAACTATAATGTACGTTTAAGTGGAGCACTCATTTTTTTCTGACGGTTTTAAAGTAGTGTAAACTAACTGATAACTTATGTTCTGCAGAGAAATGATGCTTAATTTTCCATATGGGGGCTGAAATAATGTTTGAAAGTGCTTTTCCTGTGTTTATTTCTCTCAAAAAGTAACTTCTGTGGACTGGTAGTTTTATCATCAGTTGCTGCTTGTCTTACTTGGGAAAGAGACACCATTTTCAGTAGGACCATGGAACACATTGTTGGTCCCATGGTCTTTCTTCCAGCCACAAAAAGAAAAAGTTAAGCAAACAGCCTTTGCCACCACAATAGGTTAGTAACTTGCCTCAGCCATAGGTGGGTGACTCTGCTGTGGCCATTTGTTGTTTTTCAAACCACTCAGTTTTTACCATAAAATCCTCTGGTGTACTACAGACTGAGTGGTTAGCCACATCCTCTAAGGCTGTTGAAGTCCCCTTAGTGGGCAAGGGGGCGCCACTCTTGTTGGTCTTGGAAGAGGGAACTGGGAACATTTCACTGTTATTTCAGAATGTTGTGTCCATCCATGAGGAAGTAATGGCTGCCATTAGTAACACAGCTGGCCCCATTTTTTGTGTCAAAAAGAAATAGAAAACCAAACATGTATCTGCTCTTCCTTAAATTTCTTTGAACAGGAGTAGTTTACTAAGAGTGGCTCATGGTTTAATTCAGTCTATTGATCCTTCAGATACAATAATTTCTGGTAAAGGAAAATGGATGCTTCTTTTCCTGAACAGATTTAAGATTCTGACTCTAAAGAAGAAAGTGCAGGGATGGATTCAATGTTTTGTCCTCAGAATTCTGATTCAGACTCAGAGGACAGCTCAGTTTATTATTCTTCCTGTGGGGAGTTCTCTTCCTCTGAAACTATTGCTAGAATGTCCTAGTGTCTTTAGTGGGAGACTCTCAGAAAATACTATGAGTTGTTACAGAAGGATTTTCCATAACCCACACCCACTGTCTGCTTTATAGGATGTGTCTTGTTGCCTGCAATTTTCTTGATAGTCACCAGCTGTCCCTAAAAATGCCGATAGAATGCATAAAGTTCCTCAGTCTTTTAAAACTTTATACAGTATTCCCAAACCTGACCTAGCAACTATAGCCTTAGTTGATTTCACTGCTGCTAAGCACTTAGTTAATTCCAATCCTACTCTTTCTAATAAGGATGGGAAAGTTATTGATGGGTATGGGGAAAAGTGTATCGTTCTGCAACTTTTATTTTCAGAATATTAAATTGTCAGGCTCATATGTTAAAGTTTGTTCTGACATATTGTGAAAGTGTGAGGAATGTCTTATCTACAGTTTCTTATTGTGAAGAAAAAAAATGCTTCAAATAACTTGTTTCTCCCACTGCACAGGTCACTATGCATTGCTTGCAGTGTGTGTATGATTCTGTTGATACTTTTTCCAGGGTGTGGCCATTGGTTCTGTTTTAAAGATGTTTGCTTAGCTGCAGTCTCAGAACCTCCCAGATGATATTAAAAATGAGATTTTAAATTCACCTTTAGTGTTTGGCCCCTCTGCTACAGAGGTGATTAAAAACTGTGATGGAACGGACAAGCTGATCCAGAGAATCTCTAAGATTTTTTCAGCCATCCTTTTCCAAATTGTCCAAGGGATTTTCTTTGTCATTATCCAATTTTGGCTCAAAAAAAAAAAAACAGAATACAAACTCTCATCAGAATTCAGATAAACAGACCTTTCAGAAGAAGTGGCAAGTAGGTCCCAAATATAAGTCTTAGATCTCTCAAAACCCAAGACAATCCATCAATTCTGAATGGCTATTCAAGAAACTATATGACCCCCCCTCCCTTCTTGGCCTGTGTTCTCCTACAGAAAGTTGAGAGGTTGGTGTAATGGAATCACCATTTTCCTCTTTGGCAACATTTTGTTTCAAACAAATGGGTTCTAAAAGTCATTCAACAGGGTTACAGATGGCAGTGGGAAGACATTCCTCCTTTCTATAGGGTCATTCTTTATCTTGCAGATCAGACTCTTGTTTCATCCTTTTCTTCATCACATGCTGTCCCAATTAATGAAAGAACCAGTTCCTTCTTTCCAGTTGGGGTGGAGTGTTATTCTAAGATGTTCCTAGTGCCAAAGAAAGAAAACATTTTGAGACCAGTTCTGGATCTTTCTTTCCTAAACTTGTTTGTAATAGTGCTCAAATTTAACATGATGTCACTTCACAACCTGTTGCCTGTTCTTCCTCTTTCAAGTTTCCTGGTAACTTTGTCTTCTTTCAGCTTTTCCTGGTTAGGAGTCGCCACAGCAGATCACCTGTTCTCTCATGATTGACAGTCAAGTTTTACTGTGTAGAGTTGCCAGTCTGGCCCCCAACCTTTCACGGAAGGCACACACACACACGCACTCATGCCTAAGGCCAATTTAGAATGTCCAATCCACCTATAGCATGGCTTTGGGATGTAGGAGGAAACTGGAGCACCCGGAGGAAACCCGCATGACCACAGGGAGGACATGCAGACTCTGCACAGGAGGCACCCCAGCCAAGGATCGAACTGGAGAACCTCTTGCTGTGAGGTGACAACTAACAGCTGCACCACCGTGGCCACCCAAGTTTCCTGGTAACACTAAACTTAAAACATGCTTATTGTTACATCCATATTAATCCAGAGTTCAGATGTTTAAGGTTTTGTGTCTCTGGATCACATTTTTAGTTATTTACCTTATCCTTTGGACTATCAACTGCATCAAGAGTGTTCACAAAGTATCTACCTCCATTTATAGCTCACTGCTAAACTACAGGGTATCCAAATTTTTCCATATTTAGATGACTTGCTTATCTTTACAGAGTCTTTTTCAAAATGTTAGCAATCTTTCTCTTTGGTGAGTGAGCACTTGTACAAGTGGAGATTCCAAGAGAACATTCAAAAGTCTTTCTTGACTCCCTTACACAGGATTGAGTTCCTGGGATGTCAACTAGACACATTCCCTTGAAGGCTTTTGAGCTGAGGTACCAGGAAGCACAATTAAAAAGTTTTAGATACCACATTGGTGAGCAGTTTCATTCTTTCAGCTTGGAGTTCCAGTTTTAGGTGTGTTTTTTGATGTATTTGGCTTTTGAAAGTTTTTTTGTCAACTAGACACCTCAGTTCAAACTGCTTTTCTTCCACATGAAAAAACATCTTTATCAAGATCTGTTTCTAAGGTTTCCACTCAGACATTGCTCAATGCAAGGGAATAATTCAGAATTTTGGGTCTCTTAGCATCTGATTCTCATGGTATTCCTGGTAAGACTCCACATTAGAACAATGCAGTGGTATTTGAAACCTCTTTGGTCCCAGCATCAACACCCTTTATCTTTTTAAATCTCAGTACTAAGGTTTGTCAGAAGAGATGTTTTTGGTAGAGACAATAGATATCCTTAAATCCAGGTCTCCCCTTCTCCATCCCTGCCTCAAAGCAGTCAGTCACCACAAATGTTTAGGACTTTGCTTGGGGAGCAGTTTCAGGAGGGATAAAAGTGCAGGGGGTATAGGAGAACAAGGACAAATGTAAGCACATAAACATCGAGGAGACACTTGCCCTGAACAAAGCACTCAACTCTCTGAACCATCTTTGGTCCCTGGGACCTCTTCAAGTAATTACAGACAATACCACAGTGGTGTGGTAGATCAACAATAAAGGGGAACCAGGTTGCACCCCCTTTGCAGACTAGCGATGTTAGCTTGGGATATAGCTTCAAAGCACAATCTCACTCTACAGGTATCCTACATTATCTCAGAGAAAAATTGTGTTGCAGAAAAGATGAACACAACCAGGGTAGGCTCTCACAAATGAAAACTAGATCAGGAGGTCATCCAAGATTTGATTCATCTGTGGGGGGAGGAGGTTCAAGTAGATCTCTTTGCCTCCTCTCTGAGCAATCACCTGGCAAACATCTGTTCCAGGATTCCATGCAAGAAGGCCTAGAAGACATATACCTTTTCTTTGTACAGGAATGTTCCTGCATGCCTTTCCACCCTTTCCAATAATATCTAGAGTATCTCTGAAGATTCAGTAGATTCAGAAGGAATCCCCCAGATCATTATGGTAACTCCCTTTTGGCTCAGGCTAATGTGATTCTCCCTTCTCTGGAAATGGCCAGAGGCAATTATCACAGGCTTCCTCAAAAAATGGATCTAATCACATAAGAAAAGGTATTTCTGATACACTCCAACATCAATCACCTTCAGCTGACTGCCTAGATGAAAGGTTCTTAATTCCTTTTAGGCACCTGTTTTCTGAGGACGTGCAGCAGGTATTAATCGAGGCAAGAAAGTCTGCAACTACAAAATCATATATTAGCAAATGGAAAAGATTTTCTAGTTGGTGCCAACAACATAACTAGCAGTCTTTCAGGACTAGTTGATCTGTGGCTTTAAAGTATTTGTGTGAGTTACTATCCTATGGCCTTTCTTGTTTTTCTATCAATATTTATTTATTTGCCTTTTCATCATGTCTACCCATGGATCCTCCTCTTTCAGGGCAGTCTCATGTTAAAATGTTCTTGAAAGGAGTTTTGCCCAAGAAGGTTCCAAGTAAATTGGAGGCCCCTCCTTGGGTTCTTAATTTTGTGTTAGAAAATCTAACACTTGCTCCATTTGAATCAATTAATCTAACTGACTTGAAGTTCTTAACATGGAAAACAGTTTTACTGATTGCTCTGACATCTGCAAGAAGGGTATCTGAGTTGCATACTCTTATGTTGAGTAAACCCTACCTCATTTTCCATAGGAATAGGGTTTCTTCAGGAACTAATTCTTCCTTTATACCTAAAGTGGTATCCGAGTTTACTTTAAGCTAAACTATCCATCAACCCATTTTCTTTCCAACACCTAAAAATGAGGGAGAATACCTTGGATGTCCACAGACAACGTAGGTACTATCTTGACAGAAATAAATCTTTTTGGATCAATTGCTATTTTCTTGTGAAGGTAAGAAAAAGGGACAGCCTATGTCAGAACAAACTGTTTCCAAATGATTGTTTAAGGCTATTACCTTTTGTTATACTCTCTATGACAAATCTATTCCAGGCAGGGTCAAGGCCCACTCTACCTGGGCCACAGCTTCTGCTATGGTGTTTTGTAAAGGGTTGTATTCTAGAAGCATTCTATATGCTGCTACTTGGCCCTCTGTACATTGTTTTACAAAGTACTATAAGTCTGATTCCTTTTCTAGGTCTAGGTCACGTTTTGCTAGGATCATTCTCCAAGGGATTCTGGACCCTCCTTCCTCCTCCTAAATATAATTAGCCATGGTAATCTACTCACACAGCTAGGGCTACTGCAGTGGTGATCAACCTGAAAAACATAGTACACTTGCATAAGTAAAGCTTACAATAACAGTAGATGTTTGTATGACCACTGCTGCGGTAGTCACTCCCTCTCTCCATTCCCCTTGTTTTTTGGTGCTTTTTATTATTATTATTATTTTTTTAATGCCAGGGTGTAGATATTTAGTTTTTGTTATTCCTAACATATTCCTTTCAGGGCTCAGCCTCCCTCTCTCTGTTGGCAGGAAAGCTCTGAAGTGCATGGCACCCAAACTTGTTTTTAGTCAACTAAGCTCGAGCTGTCTGAGACTTTGGGTGCAAGGAAGGTACCTAGAAGCTTTGGAAGCTGGCTGAATGTTATATCCTTGGCAGGATATAATCCATATAGCTAAGGCTACTGCAGCAGTGATCATTCAAACATCTACTGTGTTGGTAGGTTCACCTTAAACAACTGTACTTTTTTCCCCCCTTCTTTTATGTATTTCTATGTAATTCTGTGCAGGAACGGCCTTAGGTTGACTGGTGCCCTAGGAAAAAGGGCTCCACAGCGCCCCCCAACACACCACCTGGTGCCCCCATCCTAGTCTACTTACATCAAATAAACACTGAAAAAGCACCCCTGCTACAACGGCACCCTAGGCGGCTGCCTAATTGGCCTATGCCTAAGGCCGGCTATAATTCTTTGTTAGATGTTGGAGCTTTTCTCCTCAATTCTCCACTAAAAAGGGGCCTTTGGCTCAGTTGGACTAATCCGGTTAACAAATGACAAATAAATAAAAATACATTTTAAGTGTGTTTCATGACTGAAAACTTTACCTTAATGTTCCATAATGAAATCTCAAAAGAAGATAGAAATGTATCTTTTCAAAGTCGAGTTCCAGAGGCTTTAGTTTATGAGTCTTTAGTGCCACAGCCTAATATTTTGTGTGATGATGTCTTTTCACTGTGGTTGTTACAATGAACCTTAAATCAGTACTGCAAGTAAAATAATGACATAAAATGCTTCTTTACTGTTGAACCGATGCATTGATTTTTGTCACTGGACTTGTACCCCCCCCCCCCCGCTTAGACTTATTTGCAGTAAACTTCATTATAAGACAAAATTGTATGTGTCTTTATAGCTAGAACCACCAAATAAGTGCAAGTTGTAGGTGAAGGTCATGATATAATAGTATTCTGAAGAAACTGATGTAATATTTTGTGTGGTTACAGACAAACTGCTCGGTACCCCCAGCTGTTTCATGTAGTCATTCAGATGCTCTGGCTTTGCTATTTGTTTCACAAAAATATGCATTTTGTATTTTTTAACATGACAAACAGTATGAATGAATATCAGTCATATCACGGGTGTGTTTTTTTATGAAATCAAGAACCAAAATAATACTAGTGTCAAGGAAAAAGTAAATTTTCTGTCATTTTTGTTATAGCAAAGTGGACGTATTTTATGTGCTCTGATAGGCATGTACATATTTTAGATTCTGTTGTCTGCTCCTCTTAAGGTAGTAAATACCAATATAGTTTACATCTCTCTTTATCTCTCTCTCTCTATATATATATGGATCTACTTCAGTAGATTGAACTTTTAAATGTTCGAAGATAACACTGAACATTTAAAAGTTCAAAAACTGCAGAAAAAAATAAAGAGATCTAAACCTGCGTAGTAGGGGGCCAAACCCCCCTGCACCCCCCACACCCCTATTACTTAAATATATCAACTCTGAGATCACACTTCATTGCGGAAAAGGGAAATTTTCTCGTTCTGCACTGTACGCGAATCTCCATTCAGTCCGTTTGAACTTTTAAATGTTTGATGTTATGGTCTCGGCCATATCGTCTTTGAACATTTAAAAGTTCGATCTACTGAAGGGGACCCATATATATATATATATATATATATATATATATATATATATATATATATATATATATATATATATATATATATATATATATATATATATATATATATATATATATACATACACACACACACACACACACACACACACACACACACACACACACACGCCCACAAATGCCCACATACACCCACAAATACACACACACACGCGCGTGCGCGCGCGCACACACACACACACACACACACACACACACACACACACACACACACACACACATGCACACACATATATTTGCCCTTTTTATGACATTAAGTGTCCCTGTTGCCCCCCCCCCCCAGCCTTCAGCTGCTTCCAACACTTCTAATTGTCAAGAAAATATTCCAACTTTAATGAAAACACCCATAGTCAACCACAAGGACATGGACCACATATGGCCGAAAACACTGAAATCAACACCCAGCTATGCATATGCCAAGAAACAGCCTCAGTGCATTGCATACAATTTCAAATTAAAAAAAAAAATTGTTTTTGCAGGGTGCTGATTACATATATGCTAACTCTGAGACTGTACATTTCCAAAGGAAAGGGAATATCCCCCTACCTGTAGATTGTCGATCTCACATTCCTGTCAGTCTACTCCTTAGTTGACAATCTACAGTTCAGTGGACAGCTGTTGACTTTACCCACACTTTTTATTTTATTTTTTTATTTTACATTTGTTAACCAGGAAAGTCCGACTGGATACAGGACCATTTTTAGCGGAGACCCAGGGAGAAAAGCTCCAAATGTACAAAAACAAGTGAAAATACAGTGAAATTATTACAGCGCATTATCACAAAACTGAGATTTGTTTAATGATATGTACACACAGGTACATGTTTTTCTCACATACACACAGCAAAGGTTGGAAGCAAGTAGCTGAGAAAGAAATAGTTAAAGATTTCATCTGAAAAAGGAAAACACATATATTAAGGTGGTTATCATACATGGTGTAGTGTCGGCCACAGTGGTGCAGCGGTTAGCGTTGCCACCTCACAGCAAGAGGTTCTCCGGTTCGATGCTGGGGTGCCTTCTGTGTGGAGTGTGCATGTCCTCCCTGTGGTTGCGTGGGTTTCTTCCGGGTGCTCCGGTTTCCTCCCACATCCCAAAGACATGCTATATGTGGATTGGACAATCTAAATTGGCCCTAGGCATGAGTGTGTGTGTGCCTTCTGTGGAAGGTTGGGTGCCGGGCTGGCAACTTTACACTGTAAAACTCTACTGCCAATCATGAGCAGACAGGTGATCTGCTGTGGCGACCCCTAACCGGGAAAAGCCAGAAGAAGATCATACATGGTGTAGTGTTAACTTAAATCTTTCCAGTAGGTGGGTGATACACAGAATTTTAAACAGTTAGAGAGTCAGAGTTTTATTCTTGTAATGAGGTTCTCATTTATGAATTATGTTTGAGTGGGGGTTAGTCAGGGTTTGTACAGGGACAAAGCCACTGCATTTTTAGGTATTTCCTAAGGGATTTTTTGAATTGGGATAAGGAAGGATCAGTGGTGAGTTCAGCAGGAAGTAGGTTCCAGTTTTTACCGGCAGAGTTGGAGAATAGTGATTCACCAGCTGAATTGTTGGTTTTAACAGTTTGCACTAGCAATTTTTTGGAAGAGCGAAGGGATTTTAGGTTACTGTAAGGGGTAATAATATTTTTCAGTATGGGTGTACTGTCTGGTTGGTAGAGGATTTTGTGAACAACTATTAGTTGGTTATATTGCAGCTGATAGGGTAGTTCAAGCCAGTCTAATGATTGAAGGTTACGGCAGTGATGGGTTCTATAAGCTGATCCTGTGGCAAATCTGGCAGTGTTATTGTAGCACCTAGTAAATTTATTGAGGTTTAATTTGCTTAGGTTTAAGAAGATGGGTGAGGCCTAAAAAAGGGTCAATAGCAGATATGTATGGGCAATAACAGTTCTAGCAGATGGGGTTAGGAATGGTTTAATCCTGTATAAAGAACCTAATTTTTTATTAACTGTTATAATAGTTTTGTCTGTGTGAGCATCAAACTTGAGGTTGTTGTCGATGATCACTCCCAGTAGTTTAGCACTAGGTTCTGGGGAAATTATGGTACCATTGTTAGATATTATGGTGAGAGGTGGTGAGTGGACCTTGCGAGTGGAGGAGAAGAGTAATAGTTTGGTTTTATTTGGGTTTAATAGTAGTTGGCGACCAGTGAGCCAGTTCTCTACTTTGTTGAAAGTGATTTGGGACAAGGATTGTAAATCTGTGGGGGAGGTGGCAGAGCAGATTAGGGTTGAGTCATCCACATACTGAATACAAGTTGCATCAGGGATGACTTTGTACAGGTCATTAATGAATATGGAGAATAGGAGGGGACCTAATATAGATCCCTGTGGGACTCCAAGGGTGACTGGTAAAAGGGACAATAGGTTATTCTTACATAGTACAGCTTGTTGTCTGTCACTTAGGTAAGAATGAAACCAGGTAATTGCTAGGTTATCTATGGAGAGTGATTTTAATGTGTTTAAGAGTAGCTGGTGATTTGCCATATCAAATGCCTTGGATAGGTCAAGGAAGAGGGCTGAGGAGAGCTTGTTGGCATTGCAGTTTTGATTTATTGTATGGGAGAAGGAGAGAAGGGCTGAAGTCATACTATGGCAGGGTCTAAATCCATGCTGGGAAGGGGCTAGGAGAGTGTTTTGGTTCAGATAGGCACAGAATTGCTTGTGGATACATTTTTTCATTATTTTAGCCAAGGGAGACAGAATGGTTATAGGCCTATAATTTGAAAGTTCAGTGGAATCTCCCCCTTTATGAAGAGGAACAATGTGGGAGATTTTCCAGATGTGGGGGATATAGGCTTTGTGAATAGTTCTATTGATTAAAATTGATATGGAGTATGCTATTTCATTAGCGGCTTTTTGGAGATATTCTGCAGGTAGCAGGTCTGCTGAAAGGGTGGTGAGTTTCAGTTTTTTAAGTAATGACTTAATAAAAGATGTTGGTACTGGATCAAGCTTAAAGGGGATCTTATTATCAGGTGTGGGGTTGGTGGAACTTGGGGTATAGGGAGATAGCTTACTGGCTAGGGATTGCACTTTTTGTAAAGAAAGTATTAGGAGGTTGTTGGAGGGTACTTAAAGGGGTAGGGGTAGTTGATTGGCCTGGGTGAAGAAGTTTGTTTATGCCTGACCAGAATTTTTGTGGTTGATTTTGGTGCTTTGTTGCAGATTACAGTAGTAATTCTTTTTGTCTAGCATAATAGACTTCTTTGTGTCATTTCTCAGATGTTTATATATAATGTGGTCTTTGGGGATTTAGTGGTTCTACAGGAGGTCCACGCTTTGTTTCTGCTAATAATTTTTTGTCTTGTATCATTGGACAGCCATGGTGCTACTTTGTTATTGGTTCTGATAGTGTGCGGGGGAGCATGGTTATCCAGGATAGCAAGAAATGTAGAGTTAAAGTATAAGACTGCTTTGTCTAGTGAAAATAGCCATAGGTTGGACCAGTCACATGGTTTAAGTCATTCTGAAATTTAGTCTGAATAAAGTTCTTACAACTTCTAATTGTTTTAAAGGAAGATTGTTGAGGGATGTCATTTCTTTTTCTGATTATATAGGTCAGGAAGTGATCACTAAAGTCCTCAGGTAGGGTGCCTGTTTTATATATCTGGGTAGGTTGTTTATTAATATCCAGTCTAGGATACTTTCCTTTTTGTTAGGCTTATTGATTCTGTTTGGGGAAGATATCATCTGGGAGAAGCCATGCAAATTTATATGGGTGGAGGGGAAGTCTAAAGAGCAAGTATTCCAGTCGATATTAACATCCCTGAGAATAATAGTTTCCTGGGGGCAGTTAGTAGAGAACCATTGGAGGATACCCTCCAAGGTATTTGTGTTGTCACCTGGGGGAATATAGATACAGGCAATGTTTATAGATTTGCGTTTGTTGAGTTGGACCTTTGTGATGAGTATTTCTGCATTGGTAGTAAACAAGGCATTTGGGGTACTAGTTTCGGATACTTCCAGAGTGGATTTATACAAGATGCCTACCCCCCTCCTTTCTTAGAGATACAATCAAGTCTTAATATATTGTACCCTGAGGGTATAATCTCATTATAAATGGTAGTAGGCTTGAGCCAGGTCTCGGCAAGGCATAGTATATCAGGGGAGTAGACATCCAGGAGGGCATGTAAGTAGCAAATTTTCTTGTTTATACTTCTAATGTTTAGATGACACAATACTTGATATAATATATATATATATATATATATATATATATATATATATATATATATATATATATATATATATATATCTATATATATATATATACTCCAAACCACAGAAAGAACACCAAACGAATACAAAATAAATAAAAGAGCTCTACCAGAATCCATACTGAGTGCTTTTGTTTTTCATTGAAAACTTCTTCAGAATACACATACATTAAAAACACTGACCCTACTTATACCTCTCCACTTAATTAGCTTAACTAGAAAAATCTTTGTACCAATAACTGATTAACTAAAAGGTACATACCTCTTAAAAATGCACACAACATATATATACGACATAAAATAAACTATAAATATTTGAATATAACTTACATAATATATACACACACATACTAAAATCACACAATATACATTTTAGGAAATATTGAATTACATAAAACCTTCAGCTCTTTATTTATTATTTATTTTTTATTTTATACCTCTCTCTCTCTCTCTACATATATATATATATATATATATGTATATATATATATATATATATATATATATATATATACAGATAGATATAGATATAGATAGATTAGATATATATAAATATATGCAGTATGTGTGTGTGTGTGTGTGTGTGTGTGTGTGTGTGTGTGTGTGTGTGTGTGTGTGTGTGTGTGTGTGTGTGTGTGTGTGTCTGTGTATATGTATATATATATATATTATATATATATATATATTATATATATATATATATATATATATATATATATATATATACAGAGAGAGAGAGAGAGAGATAGCTATAGATATAGATATGTGTACATGGTAGTCATTGGAATTGTGATACTTATTTATTCTGTGCACCTCTGGCTCCTCACTCCACTCTAAAATTATAGACATCAGCTCCAATTTTTACTACATCAAAAGCAAAGAAACACACGAAGAGGTGTATTATATAATTAGATCACATTCAACAATGCATGTAGTTTACTTCATAAAGATCTGAATTCTCCTGTATAATATGTTCTGGTTTGATTTAAAACTTACTGTGTAACTCTATGGCTCCAGAGTACCAATGTTGGAATACCAATATTGGGAATATAAGACACATGGTATCACTTTATAACTCAGGCATTAATGGTATGGAAATTCTTTTTGCTGTTGTCGTTCTTATTGTTATAGAAAATGATGCACAACAATTATATGGCTTGTACAGCCACCTATCCTGTAGTCAGCTGTCAAAATAGTTACAAAGAATACCTCAGATTGCAATAAAAACATAAAATACCTTAAAGTCCACAGAGTACATTACCACTAGTTACAGAATGTTATATCCAGGGACAGTGGCACTAAAACACGTGGTTCATGACTCTATGATATAAACTCAAATGAAAAATATGCAAGTTATTGGTGTTTCTACAGAGCACTGTGAGAGGCCCTTGTCAGCACATGAGAGAATTGCATTGTGATGAACAGCATTTCCAACACTTTTGGTAGACGTAAAGTCCCACATCAGCTATTAGCTATGAACACAAATTACAGAAATGAAGACAGATCAATTTCTAAGATATTGTGTCTTTATGATGTAATCTGTTCAAGATGAACAACTATCCTGTTTCTGCTGAGAGACTGGACTGTGTCATGTCTTACAGCATGCAGGATAATGGTGTTATTTTGTCCTCATGCCTAAACACTGGACTGTGATGGGTTACATACCCCTCAACCTCTTAGTTCAAGAAATATGGACAAAGCCTGACAAAATGGGGGGACAGAGACCCAAAAGTAGGGACAAATTTTAAATATTGCCCTTATAAACTTAGAAAGTTGCTAGAGTAACAGTTTGTTTAAGCATATATTTTCTGAAGGATTTGAAGTCAGAAACTCAAATGTATGTCATTATCTTGTGACTTCAGTCCTCACTTCATTCCAGTGATTTGCCAGTAAACCACAAATTTTATGAGGAACATACCAAAAATATGAGGTAAACATCTGGACATTCTGCAAAATTCTGGGCAGTTGAGAGGTATGATGGGTTACTGTACACCTGATGTTTTCAGCATAAAGAGTACGGTATGCCTTTTGTTAGATGTGTACAATCTTAAACAATATAGTGCTTTCATTTGGCTACTAAATAAGGAAAATTCTTGGACTAAGTCTATATAACCACCAAGGAAAGTCAGCTAGTTTGGTAGCTAATGTACATGAGTACTGGATGAAGAGAAAGCAGAAATGTGACTTCTAACGACTGGCAGATTTGGGAATTGAACCCCAGCTCAGGCATTCAGCATTCATTTGTAAGACATGTCATCAGCTGGTGTTAGATATGTTACATTTGAATGAAGAGACGTGAAGAGAGGCTGCAAGATTAGTCATGCACATTGAAAGACAGTGAAATGAATGAAGCAAAACAGAACCTCAGTCACAGATAAGATGTGGGGCACAGCAAAGGGAAGGGCCTCATAAACATGAAGACATGTTGCATTACAGAATGAATGTGCTGCTTTCACCACTGACATGATGAAGTACTACTTCTTAGATAGTCTGGAAAATTCCTGGAACTAACCGCGTTAAAGAATTTTAAACAGAATCAAATGCCATGGTCTGGAACAATGAAATAACTTGATTTAAACCTTGATTATTTTATGAGGAGAAGGAATAGTGGGAGATTTCCAAATCATTCTAGGAAAGTGCAGAGGTGTAAACTGGAGACTGACAAAGGGCTTCCGTGTAATAATGAAATAGCCACAGGTTCTTTCTCTCTCTGTCTCTATGACTCTGTCTCTGTCTCTGTATCTCTCTCTCTCTCTCTCTCTCTGCTTCTAATAGAACACAAAAAAGGAAAAAAACTAAGGGTAATGCTGCTCAATGCCAGAAGTCTAAATCTCAAAATGCACGCACTCGAGGCCCTTCTCAGTATGGAGAACATCGATGTCTGTGCTGTGACAGAAACCTGGTTCAAGGCTCCTGAGAGCACCCCGGCGCTATCAGGTTTTACCTCATATCATGCGTTCCGGCCCCAAAATCTGGACAATACCAAGAAAGGAGGGGGGGTATCCATATTCATCAAGGACACCCACACCTCAAGACTGGTGGCAACGCACGATGCATCGGAGACCATCCAGGTGCAATTAACCATAGGCAAGACTGCTCTGCAAATTGTAGCATGTTACAGGCCACCCTCACAAACTCAGGAACCTCACATGGCCTTCCTGAAAACACTAGAGGGATAAATGTATCACCAAACACCATCATACTAGGTGACTTCAATTACCCTAATATAGACTGGGAACACTACTCAAGCCCAAACACCCTAGCCCAAAAGTTCCTGGAATTCATAAACTCAAATGCCATGGAACAACTAGTCACCATCCCCACAAGAGGAGATAACATACTTGATCTCATCATCACGAACATGGGAGCACAATGTTCAACACCGGAGGTGTACCCCTCACTGGTGAGATCAGACCACAAACTAATCTCGCTGGAAGTCCTCATCCCACCCCCACCTGAAATAAAAAAGACCACAGTAAAGAACTTCTCAAAAGCCGACTTCACACTTCTAAAGACTAGTGTGGTCTCCTTTAAGGCCCGCGAGCCGCGGAAAACAGTACTCAAGCCGCTGAATCACTTACAAATGCCTTCTACCAGCACCTGCAGGACTGCATGGATAAGGCAATCCCAAGCAAAACAAAGACTCTTTGTACCAAAGGCAAGCATCCAGTCTGGTGGACCCCAGCCATAAACAAACTCTACAACAAAAGGAGGAAGCTACTACAAGATAGAGCAAAATCCTTAAAAGGTAAGACACCCTTGATCACTATAAGTAAAAACTAAGAGCTCTCATAAAATCATCCAAAGCAAATTTCGAGAGAAAAATAGCTAAAGACTCAAAAGACAATCATAAGGCCTTCTTTAGCTATGTTAGAAACCTGGGAGGAAACTCCCAGATATGCTCAGAGCTAGTTCAAAATGATGTGAAGATTACTGATCCTACAGACATTGCCAACATACTGGCTGACAGGTTCAGTGCAAACTTCTCCCCTCCCCAAAGGAGAGATATCTATACCAAACGATTGCAGCCCCCAAACATCTCCAGCCCAAGTGAGAACTGCTCTCTCCAAAGCAAAAACACAGCATCCATGGGACCTGATGGTGTCCCCGGCTGTGTGCTCCATGAACTCAATGAGGAATTAAACCCACAGCTAGGACAGCTGTTTAATCAAAGTCTTACCTCTGGATACGTACCCAGGCAGTGGCGCACTGCAACTGTGGTACCACTTCACAAAGGCGGTGCCTCCACCGACCCTGGAAATTACCGGCCCATTAGCTTGACAAGCCTTATCTGCAAAGCCATGGAGAGGATCATAATGGACCTCATAAATAAAGACATAGGAATTTGCAGACTTTGGATCCAACCCAGTTTGGCTTTGTCAAAGGCAGATCATGCCTTTTAAACTTGGTTGACTTTTTGAAACAGTCACCAAAGCCATTGATGAGGAAAGGCAGTCCATACAGCCTACCTCGATCTGGCTAAGGCCTTGATACAATACCCCATTCGGGTATCATTGAAAAACTCATCAGCTTAAATGTCAACCCATACATCACAAGATGGGTTGCAAACTGGCTGAGTGACAGAACCCACAGGGTCAGAGCTGCTGGCGCCATGTCAGACTCAAAGCCTGTCACAAGTGGTGTCCCACAGGGCTCAGTCCTGGGCCCACTCTTGTTTGGCATCTACTTTTCCGAAGTACAAGCAAACACAGGAGGGTTATGGCTGACAAAGTTTGCAGATGACTGCAAACTGGGCGCCATAGTAGAAAACACATCTGACACAGATATCCTTCAGAAGGGTCTCACAGAAACGGATAACTGGTGCCAGAGCCACGCCCTAAAGTTAAATGCCAAAAAATGCATAGTCATACCCTTCGGGAAAAACAAGGTTACCCCTAGCTACCAAATAGGTGGCAATCCACTGAGCACAGAAGAAGTTATCAGGGACCTGGGGACCCAGGTTGATAGTAGTCTGTCATTCGACACCCATGTAGCTAAAGTAGTTAGGAAGACCTTCTACATTGCCCACCTTATCATGAAGGGATTCTCATCTAGATCAAGGGAGGTCATAGTCTCCCTTTACTCATCACTCATCAGACCAATGATTGAGTACAATGCCCCATTCGGAATGTATCTGACCCGACACTTGCAGCAGCTGGAGAGGCCACAAAGTTCCTCACCAAAAGGATAAAGGGTCTCAAAAATCTGTCCTATGCTGCCCGACTGAAAGAACTCCAGCTCTATTCAGTCGCTTACCGCTTGCTCAGAGGTGACCTTTGCCTAACATACAAGGCCATGTCAAACCCAGATTTGATGAATATGCTTCACCTCAAAAATCTAGATCCATCAGAGCCACAAGGGCGGGAGACTTAAACCTTGACACGGCTATTAATAGGACGTGCTGGAGGGATAGATTCATCACCCAAAGACTCCCTATGCTGTGGAACAAAATCCCGGTACATGTGAGGCAGAGCACCTCGCTGGCCTTGTTCAAGAGAAATCTTGACCAATGGATTGGAGATCGCAGATATACCCCAGGGATTACCTCAGTGTCACTGCTCGACAGAGGCACAGAAAAATAATGGGTATAGTTCCCCATACTAAAGGGGTGGCCTAAGCCACAAAACGATGGGCTAGGCTTGTAAATGCCCTCGGGCAGATAGCCTAGTATGAACCTATGAACCTATGAACCTATGAATACATTTTATTATTCTTTGTAGAATTTCTTCTCCATGTGTGCAGTATTTCACATCACTATGACACAGTACTGCTGGACAATGGAAGATTTAACCTTAGTTACACTGTATGAAGCATTAGAATGGCTACTAAGAAAGAAATGAAAGTTAGCAATATTTTTAACTATTCTCTAGCAGGTGAAATTAAACTCAAGTGCATTTTAATTTGAAGTGTGTTTGAATGCATGAGCTCCCAATAAAATGTAAAATAAACAAACAAACAAAAGCAAAAGAAAAAAAAGGTAGAATGAAACTGCTGCTTCTCTGTTTTAAGTGCTGCAAGTTCATCCAGGAAGATCATTTTTGGTCATGTACGATATAGCAGCATCACTTACAGTGACAAACTGCATTTAATATACCTCTCATCCTCATAGCACAAGAAATCTGGACAAAGACTAAAATAGTGGAGGACAATGACCCAAAAATAGGGAGGGACAGATTTTAAATGTTGCTCTTATAAACTTAGAAAATTGCTAGAACAAAAGGATTTGTGTTAGCATGCATTTTTCAGAAAGATATAAAGTCTGAAACTCAAATGCATGTCATTATTTAGTGAATTCAATCCTCAGTGATTTGCCAGACAATCACAAATGTTATGAGGAATTGACAAAAAATATGATGCAAAAATCTGGACATTCTCTGAAAATCTGGACAGTTAAGAGGTATGGTGTTTGAACTACACCCACAACTACCACACACACACACACACACACACACACACACACACACACACACACACACACACATATGTATATCCACATGCACAAATGCACATAGTGCATATTCACGTAGACTTAAACACATGCACACACATAGATCTGCATGCAGAGATATGCACACATACAATAACACACATATGCAGACAAGCACACACATGCATGACGACGCACAGGTAGATATACATTTGAGAAGGTCACACTTGCATTCAGGCACACACGCATGCATGCACACACTCACACACACACACACACTCACACACACACACACACACACACACACACACACACACACACACACACACTCACTTGTACTCATGCATGCACAGATAGACAGGTATGTGTGATGATATGAGGTATTGTCAGCCATGCCAGAAGAAGTAGGGCAGTGGATGTTTAACATATGCCAGCATAGCCAGCTAGAGTTTTGTAAACAGTTATATGTCATTTGTATATCAAACTGATTTGTACATTTGCTTGTGTTGGAAAATGTATTTGTAAAGCTTCTTGTGTTAACAATGTACCAACAATGTATCCTGCTTTACAGAAGAGAAATATACATATATGTCAGACTATATTGTAATATTTATTAATATTGTAATTAATATATGGTAACAGAAGATACTGGAAGAGAAGAGGTTGATCTCAGTCCACCTAACTTTGAAAAATAGTTTGAAATTAAATTACCTGGAAGGCCATAGAGATTGTATCTTACGGTTCTCAATGCAGCCAGAGGGGAAAAAATCTGTACTAGGAAGCCTTCTGTACTGTCGTTTGCAGTGAACTAATTGCTACTCTGGAAGGGTGGAAGTGTTAAAATGGTTTTATGGCTTCCAGATGCTATAACATATCTTAGCAAAGCTATATCTATGTATATGGTAACATATATGTGCCAGATTCTGGTTCAGTTTCTAATAAAGGGGGGATAACACGGGAAGCAGAAGTCAGATGACCAGATGTATGTGATATCATTCTATAGTCCAGGACTGAAATGATGTTTTAATACTAGATGAGACAGAAGCTTCAGACTGTTTTTGGAACCTGACAAAGAAGGGAGATTACTCACCTATTTCATTTTGCCTTGCTTTAATAAGTAACCAAGGAATAGTAACTCTTTAGATCAGTCAGGAAAATATAGTGAGATTAGTTAAGTACTGCTTTACTGTATCTGTGTGAATCTATTCATCTGTGATAGTTTAATATTTCCTGTGCTTAAAACTCTAGTGTTTATTGTACATAGATATTTAGTATTTTCATGTTATTTTATTATTTATTATTAAATATATTTAAACTTTTCATTGTAGCTGGTCCTTTAGAGAATGGTTTAACCTTTGAGAATACTTGCATTTATTTGGTGACATTGTGGCCACTCCTGAAAGCCTTGTGGTTTGGTCAATATTACCATTTGTATTAGTATTAATTTCACTCAGTCTAATTGAATACCCTTGTATGAGCCTTAGAGTAGCTGGCTTTGGAGTGTCTGGTGGCAGTAACAGCCTTATAGTCTGGGCAGAGGGGCATATCTAGTAAATCTGTGCCAGCCTTTCCCAGGTGTGTGTGTGTGTGCGTGAGTGTGTGTGCGTGTGTGTGTGTGTATGTGTGTGTGTGTGTGTGTGTGTGTGTGTGTGTGTGTGTGTGTGTGTGTGTGTGTGTGTGTATGTGAAAATCATATATCATAGAGTGTGTGCGTCAGCTACTTGGAGCAGGGACACAGAGCAGAGGTTTTACAAGAGGGTGTTGGAGGACTTGGCTTGGACACTTGGCTCAGGACCCAACTTTACAGCTTTGCCATTGAGGAGTCTTTTTGGCAGTGGCGGCTGGTGACTTCAAATCACAGGGGGGCTGCAGGAGACAGCTGAATGGGTGGGGTCAAGGGGAAGGGGTGTGGTCAACCAGAAATGGGAGGAGCTATGCACAAAACCACAAAAAACTAACTTTTAATTAAATACGCTGCCATGGGTGGCAAACCATCATTATGAAAGTCCAATCAAGACAAAAATAAGTGTAGAAGAATAAAAATATTTCAATGCATTGGCTGCATGACAGCTTACTTAAAATCTAGATGGAAACAAAAGGTTGTGAGGCATGAAAAAATAAATTACTTTTTAAATACATTACTGGAATGCCAGTCAAAATCAAGTATAAGAAAAACCAGAAGCACTCAAATCAAACCACTTCTCCTTGCACTGCAGTTCTAATTATAATATATTCAGCTTTATTAAAGTACCAAGTAACATGCTGAAAGTAGAAATCTATGTGATGCCCCACTTGTAAAAATGTTTCTTATCCAAAAAGACCTGCTGCCTGACAACTTGTTTCATGGGGAAAACATGATAAAAGTGAAAAATGAAAAGCAAACAAGAAACAAGCTCAAGATACATTGCTTAAAGGATTACTGTACAGGTTATGGACCACACATGATTGGCATTCTGTTTAGTTTACGGGTAAAGTCTGTAGAGATGACTGGAAGTCTCCAACAAGTGTAATGAGCTTTTAAAATAATGGAATCCTGTCCTTTAATACCCAAGGCTTATACATTATCTAGTCAAGTATTCTCTGCATGGCAACAACAGAAAGGCTTTCAATGTTGGCAATTCTTTAACAGTATGCTTATTAAAGCTTACTTGCATCTTACAATCTCAGACAAGCTTACCTTATGGTCATTAAAGCATTGCTACTTAAACACAGAGCAACAGGCACTTTGAGTAATAAGCATAAATCAACAGTACAAAAATATGACAGAAACCAGACCATTCTGCAAAATCAAGGACAGATGAAAAGCCACTGTAGTACTTATGCAGTGTGTCCTCCCCATCCAAGGTAGATGCAACTACTCCTTGCCTTGCTTGGACACATCCAGAGTCACTACATGGGGGAGTGGGGTGCAAAAAGCATGTCACAATTTGAAATCTCTCTGGCTGACTGTGATGGCCCTGACACATTTGTCATACCTCTCAACCTCAAGAGCAAGAAATCTGGACAAAGCCATACACAGAAGTGGGACAAAGGCCCAAAAATAAGGACAATTTTTAAATATTGCTCTAATAAATTTAGAAAGATAATAGAATAGGTCTTGCATTAGTATGAATTTTCTGAAGGGTATAAAATCTGAAACTCAAATGTCTGTCATTTGCTAACTTCAGTCTTTAGTGATTTGTCACTAATTTTCCAAAAAACACAATTTTATGAAAAATGGACCAAAAATGTGATGCAAAAATATAAAATAGACACACAATACAGCTGCTACCTGTCAAAGAAGGGACACTTTAATATTAGTACTGCTACCTTGAGCAGCTGACAAAATAAAAGAATCTACATGCATTTCAAGTAATCTATAACTTTGATTATTACATTTATTTCTTAATTGTAAACCCTCCATGTTTTCTTCCAAAATTGCTATTTTGTGGAGAGATTATTAGGGGGAAGAGCAACATTTTGAGCCAAAAATTGGGGACAGTTGAGAGGTTGGCTATGCCTAATTCTATAATGCAATTTATTTCCATGTACCTCTCAACCTGTTAATGCAGTAAATCTGAACAAGGCCAAATATATTGGGGGCACATATAAACAGTACTAAAAATTGCTCTTGTATAAATTGAGACAGTTGATAGAACAGCTCTTACTTTAACATGCATTTTTCTGAAGGTTATGAAGTCTGAAACTTATTATTTAGTGACTTAATTCCTAAATGATTTGCCAGAAAACTACAAATTTTATGAAGAACAAACCAAAAATAAGAAGCAAAAATCTATTCATTCTTTGAAAATCTGGACAGTTGGGAGGTAGAGTTCAGCTGGGCCTGTCTGAGTTTGCTGTCCTTCCCCCCTGACAAAATAATGGTTGAATGGAGCCTCTGCAGCCATTCCAATGAACCATTACTTGGCTATTTCACTCCATTTACCATAAACACTAATGTGCATACTGCTTTACTTCTATGATGAGTTGGACTTCATTTGAAAGTTTTATTTTGTATTTTACAGCACAAACACTAAGTCATCTGTTAAACAAAGCAATGCAGTCTCACAATGAAAACTTAGCATTAAAACTTCTCTGCCCTTGAAACTCACATTCATTGAAACAGCATTGAAACCCACATTCAAAGAAAATACATTTTGCCAATGGCAGATAAAGATTAATTTTGGGCTGTTTTCAAATCATAGGCCCCTTGCATATGAAACAGACATATGCTCATTGATACACCTTCCTCATTGTACTAAAAGTATATTCCTTGTACAATACAGTGCACTTGTTAGAGGGTGTTTTAAATTTGTTTTGAACATTTTTCCAGTAAGCAATGAAACAAACCATATGCACCCATAATGGCAAAACTGCCCAGTTGAGAACATTTATCATAAAAAAGTCTACTCAGACTTCCACAGTCCACCATTATTAGTAAATATACACAATTCTACAGTCCACCATTATTAGTAAATATGCACAATTCCACAGTCCACCATTATTAGTAAATATGCACAATTCTACAGTCCACCATTATCAGTAAATATGCACAATTCTACAGTCCACCTTTATCAGTAAATATGCACAATTCTACAGTCCATTATCAGTAAATATGCACAATCTCTGAAGTAAGTCATCTAAATAATTCCACATTAAAGAAATCTGTAACTAATGAAGCAGTTGCTGCTAGCAATCACCTTTATATTTCATGGTTTCATCGAAAAATAAAGTGCCTGTTGCCCCTCAGGAATAAATTGCCTATATTACATTAAAAATGATAAGCTAGTAATAATATTGCAAGAGGAAATGGATGGCAAACTGATAACAGACTCATAGTTAGTATCTTCACCAAGGAGAACATTCTCAGTACGGCAGCATCCACCCCTTGTGGGAGTAGAACTCACAACCTTCTGCATCAAAAGCAAGTACACAACCTGCTGTGCTATAGTATTAACTAGGCAAAGCACTAAACTTCTATTCCCCTGCAGCTCTCAGCTCCTTGTAAAATCTACTCAATACTCAACTGCATCTCAACTTCGCAGCTCAAGAAAACTGGAAAAAGCCAAAATGTATGGGGGGGGGGTCAAAAGCCCCAAAACCAGGGACACATTAAACATTGCTTGTATAATCTTGGAAAGTTGCTAGAATAAAATGTTGTGTTGCCACCATACATTTTCCTGCCAAGGTCCCTGAGCAGAAAACAGTCAGAGTAACATGCCACTACGCCACATCAGCTGCTTTGTAAAAGAGAGGAAGACTGAAACTTAAATGGCTATGATTTAGTGAATTCAGTTCTCACCATAGCTGTCAACCTCTTAGTACAAAACACCTGGACAAACCCAGTAATGAGGGAATACAGCCCTCAAACATATTCAGTGAATTCAGTTCTTGCCATAGCTGTCAACCTTAGCACAAAAACCTGGATGAAGCCAATAATGGGGGAATACAGTCCCAAAAATAGGGACAAATTTAAAATATTCATCTTATAAACTTAGAAAATTGCTAGAAAAAAAAGGTTGTGCTTCTATGTATTCTGAAGAACATGAAGTTTGAAATTCAAATGCCGGTCAATTTTACTGCTGACAGAACAAAAACAATTTTCAGTAGAGACCCAGGGATTAATACTGCAGACACGTCTTTGTAAAATGACAGGGCACCAGAGCAAATCCACACAAACACAGGGAGGAGATGCAGACGCCACACAGAAGGCACCCCAACCAAGAATCAAACCAGAAAACATATAGCTGTGAGGCAACAATACTACCACTGCACCATCAAATATGCAAGGAATTAAACATTCAGAAACCTGAAGTCTGAAATTCAAATGCCTGTCAATTTTACTGCTGACAGAACAAAAACAATTTTCGGCAGAGACGCAGGGATTAATACTGCAGACACGTCTTTGTAAAATGGCAGGGCACCAGAGCAAATCCACACAAACACTGGGAGGAGATGCAGACTCCACACAGAAGCCACCCCAACCAAGAATCAAACCAGAAAACCTATAGCTGTGAGGCAACAATACTACCACTGCACCATCAAATATGCAAGGAATTAAACATTCAGAAACCCTTAAGTCTGAAATTCAAATGCCTGTCAATTTTATTTAACATGTTTTACTCAGGACAGTCTGACTTGGAACAAAAAAACAATTTTCAGCAGAGGCCCAGGAAGAAATAATGCAGACATGTCTTTGTAACATGGGAGGACACAAAAGCAAACCCACACAAACACAGGGAGAAGATACAGACCCCACAAAGAAGGAACCCCAGCCAAGAATCAAACCCGAAAACCTGCAGCTGTGAGGCAACAATGCTACCAGTGCACCATCAAATAAAAACAAACCCATACAAACACAGGGAGAATATAACAGACCCCACAAAGCAGGAACCCCAGCCAAGAATCAAACCTGAGAACCTGCAGCTGTGAGGCAACAATGCTACCAGTGCAACATCAAATAAAAGCAAACCCACACAAACACAGGGAGAAGATAACAGACCCCACAAAGAAGGAACCCCAGCCAAGAATCAAATCTGAGAACCTGCAGCTGTGAGGCAACAATGCTACTACTACACCATCAAATATCAAGCATTGCAACATTTACAAACCACAGATATTATGAGGAACAGATCAGATCGAATATGAGGCAAAAATCTGCAATTTTTTTACAAATGGTGGTGGATAGGGAACTCAAGTCTTTAACACCTGCATACAGGGTACAGGGTTTAAGCCTGAGGTATTCCCTACCACACCACCATGAGCACCTCGGGCATTTACACACACCCCCCCCCCCATAAAGTCAATCCACTATAAACACTGTAAAATAAAAGTAAAAAGCACCATACAATTACCTGTCTGTTCTCCATAATATATCCAGCTAATGTACATCCTGCCCGCGCAATACTCCAAAGACCAGTGAGATCCCAAGCAAAGCTCTTTCCCCATGAGATCCCAAGCAAAGCTCCTTCCCGACGACGAGACTGTCCTGACTGCTGCTGTTGCAGTCCGGACCCGACACATAATCCCAGCGAGTCTGTGCACTTTAAAGTGCACAGACGTCTCCTTGTGTCCCCCTATGGGGACTGCCTGGAGCATGCGCATAGACCGACAGTAGTCGGGACTACTGCTCATGCGCGAAGTCCGTGAAATTTAAAAAAAAATTTTTTCTATTTTTTATTTTGAGGGGGCTGCAGTCCGGCAGCCCGATGCCACGAGCCGCCCTTGCTTTTTGGTGATCTGGAGAGAGAAAGAGAGGGAAAACGAGACCCTGGACTGAATCTTTTCCCTGTGTCCTCTTAAGGGAAATTGTGCTTGATACAGAGAGTTGCATCTGGAAATACTGTGCGTATCTAGCTTTGTTCCAAGTGAATGTCCCTCAACAGTGTCAGTGGTCTTGATTCAGGCTCCTTGATTACTGTCCCAGAGGGGGAGCATCATAGTATGGATGCACACACACACACACACACACACACACACACACACACACACACACACACACACACACACACACACATACACATAAAGACACACAGACAGAAGCACAAGCATATGAGTGTGAGCACACATATAAATACTTCACAAGTGCACATGCACTCATAACTGACACAGAATCTCAACTATGTGCACATGCACAAAATCTCACATGTGCACACCCACACACATGCATAAACACACAAAAATGTGTGAATAGAGTACATTCTCAAGCACAATATCTTAAATAATTCTTCTAGTAAATTCACTTTACTTTGATGGCAGTGTTATAAATTGCATCTGTTTTCCTCACCCATTTTCTTAACTACATTTTATTCACCAGTCAGTGTACTCACTGTAAGTCACTATGATAAATACCACTGCCTACCTGTAGTACAAAAGAAAATGAAATAAAGTCAGTACACCAATGTTTTAAAGACAACTAGCTATGGCAGAAATTTATTTAGGTGAAACTCGTAAGAAATTGTCATAAAGATTTGTTCCTGGGCAGGTTATATTTCATAAATAGTACTGCTAACATTACCAGTTATGAGGCTGCCTGTACTTAGTGGGTAATCCATAATTCTTTTTTCATTGTTTGTTTCTATTTCTCTTTTTACTGAAAGTGGTGGGTGCCTGAGGAGAACACAAGAATATGCAGGAATTGTCAAATTACTTTTTTAATCTCAATAAATTATGTCAGCTAGTATGCTGGAAATGTTTCAACAGTTCACTGAACCTAAGTAAATTCAGGAAGCAACTGGGACCAGAATAAAGAGGAAGGGGATTCTACCAATTTTGTGCCTATTAACAAATGCTGTGCAAAATGCTTGCCTTGTCATAGAGTTATAGGTTCAGAGGTAAGTACTAGGCAATCATTCTGCAGACTATTTTAAGCATGGTCAAAACATTTTTTTCAAAATTTCCCTCTAGCTGCAAGGAAGGCAAGACAAGACTGACCAGGAAAGAATTTGAAGCTCTCCATCTAGTTATCTAGGTTTACCTTGAAGGTGATAAGGGTGCTACTCTGCTTAACATGTAGAAGAAGTTTGTTCCAGAGGTGAGGGATACATTGAGATATGAATATATCATACCAACGTGCCTTATTTATCTGCTGATGAAGTTTTAATTATTTTAGCTGATGCACCATTAGTTTGGTGAAGGAATAGGAGGTTAAATGAAGTATGAAGGAGACAGGAAACTGTCAGCTAACAGTACTAGCCAGCATCGGGATAAAGTGGGAAAGTGATGTCAGTTAAGTAAGTTATAGTTTCTGCTCTGTCTTGTAACAGCTGTTACAAGTGAATAGGGAACTTAAAATATAATACAAGGATGGGTATAAATATAAGGCTTTGTCTCAGATAGCAGCATATAAGTTAATGGAAAAAAATGACCAAAAATAAAAGTAAAAAACTGAAACCATGCTTTATGAGGAAGAAGAGAGTACTGCTGATAGAGGAAGGGCAGGAGTTAGCTATGCTGGGACTGGTACATCAAAAGTGTAACAGTCTGAAGACGAACACTGAGCTACTTTAGTAATACACAACCTGCACATACCACTGACAACAGAAGCTTCGGTCTTCAACACAGGCGTAGAAGGATTAAGATTTTTTTCCCATTTTAGTAAGTTTTCATCATTGTTTACAGTGGTTTAGTGGTAGATCATATGTAGAAAAAATATCAAAACTTTAGAAAGTCTGGGTTTGGTGGAGGAAAGGATGCTGAACTGAGTAGTTAGACATAAATTAGAATACTTCACAATATTACTATTCATTCACATATAATTTTAACACTATTATTGATAAGATGTACTCATTCATTTGCATTAACAATTATGTAGTTAAATGTGTAAACAACCAAATAACTGGTTAATAAGGAGGATCAAATTTTTCAAAGGAAAAAGAGAGAAAACGGGAACAAGATACTGTCTACATCTTATGAATAGCTTGTGGAGAATCTTAGGGGTAAATGATGGAACCACTCTTATTTAGTTTGTTTTTGTTTTTTTGGTTCATAGGTTGGTAAGTGATCACTAAGCCAACAACCCCAGGGGACCTTTTAAAGCTGAGCCATGCTTCCCAACTGAACTACCAATACAAATCTTGAACCAGTGAATGGGGGCAGTCTGCACTCAGAAGGTATAACTACAGACAGTGAACTGTGATTAGCACATACACCATTGATGGCAAACTGACAATATAACTACCTCCACTAAGAATGCAAAGTTACTTCAAGAAGGGTTAAACTAAATCAACATGCGGTACTACAATAAATGTCTCACTCATGTTGCCACTAAATGTAGTATTGTCAAACTAAAGAACAAAACACCTATACTATGATTACAAAAATATGGAGGGCTCACTAAAACTGGATAATAGAAGGCCAAGGAATCATTAATGAGAATAAGCTTTGATAAATGTGTTATAACCAAAGTCAGAAAGGATAACTCTGTAGCACGGCTCATACTTAAGGGTATAAACAGTAGATCATGGGAAGTGGCAGGGTAGCCTAAGGTGATAATCTTCATAACGTTCCCCAAGTGCACCTTCAACATGCTGCTAACCATTTATGACGTCCCTGGTAATCTTGGGCACATTACCATATTTCCAAGTGTCTTTTTCCATGCTACATACATTTTATTGTGCAATAATGAAGAAATGTAATGCACACCCCTTTTATAGATATCATTACAGAGGTATCATCAGATTATGTACATATGCATTTTAACTTCTACAAAAGTAGGCATATTTCATACTTCCATTTTTTCATGCAGGACAATTCTCTAAGATGAACACATTTCAACTAGTCACACAGTTAATTACATTATGTGGGGCACTCTGCACTCACAACTTAGTGAACACAATGTAAAGATGGGTCATCTGTATTCATCAGTGGAGGGCACAGCTCTTCTCAGCACTATGTTTAAGGCATTGTAAATGACCAATACCTAATTTGTTGTCTTGTGCTGCACCTATCCCATATAATCATCAGTATCTACACATTTAAAACAAAAAAGGAAGAAGTTCAAGAAGCTGAATACACCACTTTATTATTGCATTAAGCGCTTTCATCCTGGAACAAAGGACTTCATCAGAATGATTCTGATGAAGTCCTTAGTACCAAGACGAAAGCACTTAATAATGCAATAATAAAGTGGCGTATTTAGCTTCTCGAACTTCTTTCTTTTTTTGTTTTATATTAGTTTGTTTGGTGTTTTGTATTTTATTAGTATCTACACATTCTTCATGTGGTAAACATAGAAGCAGTCACATCACAAAGCACACCTTTACAATGGCATGTGTTCTGCTGTCAGATTTACACTCTGTCCTCAGATCGTTTTTTCATAAAGTTGGCACAGTTTACAGACACAACCAGTTCAACAGAATGATTCCTTACTTACAAGTTAAGAAATGTAATTTGTCAGTTGATGTGTAACTGTGGGTGGCAAGCAATTCCTTCACCTTTTTGGAGAGGTGCAATAATTACAACACATCTGTCTTATCATGCTGGGATCCTGAAATGGAAATATAGTTTTCTATTTGCCATTAAAGAAAAAAGCACATGAAAGTTTGGTTATCATTGACAGAATTTCAGCATTTGTGGCATGCATTTGAAATACTTTACTGTCAATAGTAAAAGTAACAGTCAAAAGCAGCACCTAATGTCACCACTCATGTCACCAGACACACTTCAGACTACAAAACATGGCAAATTGTTCATGTCTCTTGACATCACCCATGCAGCTGTATTTTCACGAAATGTGTACTTCATTTGAAACTTATCTGATTTTACTACTATTGGATGGATTCCAAAAGCTATTTGTGGACAGTGTAGCATGCAGAAGGAAGACTTCAGTGCATTAGCTATGAACACGATTTCATAAGACATGCTGAACGTAGTCTGAGTACTTAGCTATTCATGATAAAATAATTACAAATTCCACGCATGTCTGTTTGATTCCAAAACACATCATGTATGCCCAACACAGCTGAAATTTGACAAACTGCAATGCCAACTCTGTTTTCAAAATCCTTGACGTATACTATACATCGTCATCATATGGAATGGAAGTTACTACTATGGATTACGCTGTATTCCATACTAATAACACAAAATATACACCACTTTATTAGCATGCAATCTGTGGTGAATGAACTGCAACAGGCTGCAGTAATACAAGCTATGAATGAGGATGTGGCTGTGTGCATTAGAAGGCAGCCAAATAGAGTGAGAACAAGGCTGCAACTGAACCAGTTGTCAGATCAATAAATAATTGACAGCTACCACCTAGATAGACAGCTGGTGCAGGCTGTCTGCAACATGTGTAGCCAACACATCTCTGTGGAACTTGCAAGATGACTCCATCCTCTTTGAAACCAAAGTGTGTCTCAGTCTTGGCGTACTTGCATCTGTGACATTCCAAAGACACAAGGGGGATGCTGTGGGACTGTGACAGACAGCTGTCAGTCCTATCCTGGCAAAATTCCTGGCAGTAAAATCTTCTATCCACCCATATGGATCAGAGAACTGTAGTGCACCAGCTCTATAACTGTGCAAACTTTCCACATGTTCTTCATGCAATAGATTGCACATACATTCCTCTCAAGAACCCAATTCATACAGAAGCAGACAGATACATTAATAGAAAGGGCTGGCCAACCCTGAACTCCCAGTTTGTGTGTGAAGCAGATGGCAGCATAACAAACCTCATGGAAACACACCCTGGAAATATCCATGATGCTGCCATATGGAGGGAAAGTGGTCTGAGGGCCATATTCCAGCAAGGTGAAATGCCTGCGGGACTACTACTGAGTAAGTACAGGAACACAGTTAGGATGTAAGCTAAAGACATCCCTCACAACAATATCCATGCTGATGTGTGTTTACTCCACATAATAGGTGACTGTAGTTATCTAATGTCCCTCTATCGATACCCATCAAACCCTGCAGAGGAGGCCTACAATAGAGCCCATGCAGCAAGAAGGAATATCACAGATCATGTATTCAATGTACTGAATGCTAGGTTCAGGTGTCTGGACACATCCAGGGTGCACTGCAATACACACCTGAGGGAGCAGCACAGACAATAACGTTGTGTGCCATGCTATACAACATGCTAACTAGAATACATAGCAGTCTTCCAGCTGCAGATGTGGGTGAACTACCCCAAGAACCTCAGATGTCTGACCATGACACCCCACAGTTATCAGAGGAGAAGCAAGAAGACACATGGGGCAGACGACACAGGCATAGGCAATGTAGGGTGTGCCCACAAGTACAGGCTCAAGGAACACTGCAGCATCTGATACATACCTTTGAGTCATGACAAGCCACAAGCACAGAAGTACACAGATGAAACATTGACATTCAGGTGTTGCCCCACCACAGCAGCACAGATTGCACCTAATGGCAATTACCCAGTAAATGTACACACTGATCATCAGGCATAACAACATAATTGTAACATATAAAATTGTGAACATATACAAGTCTATCACAACAGGGATCATTAGCCAAGGGCACAGCTGATACAGATACACATGCAGAATCATATTGGTGTATTTGTGCATGGCACCTAATAAGGAACACATCAGTGCAACACATTTCAATCTCTTCACTATAAAAAAGCTACAAACAGGTAAACAACTCAGGACATAGTGCTGTTGCGAATATCGCAAGTCAAATGTATCACTGTAAAGTATAGACAAGGTAATGTAATAAATGGAGTCAGCTGTGTTTAGTAAAACTGTCAGACCCCTGTGGCATCAGACTTGTCAACGAACGCAGGCAGATGGCATTGTCAGTGTTCTGCACATCAATCATCATCACCATGGGGTGAAATTGACAGTGCTAGACTGAGTGGATCAACTGTCTGTGTTATTCTAACACAGTCTAGGGCACCCACACTAACAGCTCACACTGCAGCCTGGTCTGCCCCTACCATGTATCAAAACACTTGGCCCAGGTTGCTCCACAGAGGAGACTGATGGGGTGATGCCAGCATGTGGAGGAGAAGGAACATGACTGCAACTTGACTGCCTGGTGCTAACTGCTGTGCTCACAACAGATGGGTCAGCAGTGGAATTGTGTGCACATTGGAGCATAGACATTGATGCCCAATGGGAAAGGTCAATTTTGTTGAGAAGAGGTCTGACTCTCCCATGTGAAAATCAGCTAAGCAAAGTCAGGGCAGGCAGATCCATGCTTGTACTATGGCATTGCTGTTGTACTGTAGATGTCAGGGATTCTACTGACTGTGCCACAGATAACATACTTTTATTGTCTGCAGCCAATGATACCATTACCTCACCATGTCTGTGCTCCTTATCTTCATGCAGCAGACCCAGCTGGTGTGCAACATGATCTGTGGCATGGGCAAGTGTATGGATGTCAGATCCATGATATTGCTGGGAACATTCATTTGACTGTAGGATTAGACAGACACCCTCTGACACATGCCCATGCACACCAGCTGCACACCTATGTTGACTGTAATGGGTATTAACAGTGTGTTTTAAAGAACTGCCATCATCAACAGCAGTTTCAAAATGGGTTTGCTATCCACAGGTCTCATCCTGTGCACCATCTGATGTCCCTTCATTGTCAGAATGGCTGGACAAGTTTCCCTCCACATTTGAGGCTACAGATGCATCCACATGACTGTCACCATCTTGGCTAGACTGCATCACTGTGTCACTGTCCTGTGTGCCAGCAGCCACGTTATCATATTGAGACACATCAGATCCTATATCAGGATCAGTGCATGGGCAAATGGAAGATACAGGCAGTTGATGTGCTAAAAGAGACAGATGATACAGATCAGGACAAGGTACCTAAATCAGATGCTTGATATCATTAAAGACATGACACATATATTTCACTGCAATGTTACACATAATAATGACTTACCATTAGGACTTGTCTGTGTATGAGTCATGGAATCTACATAACAGGACATTGACAATTATTTTACATATCCAACATACATGATATATGTGATGAATACAAACATAATACACACCTGACAAGTCCTCATGGGGAGACGGTACAGTAGAAGAGGATGTATGTCACCTCTTATAGGGAAACAAAGTCAGCATTATTAATCACATCATTGTCAGCATGGACCATTTGAAAACTGTTAAAACACAGTAGGTATTACATAGACATACCATTTGTTTATGCACTTGATGATAATGATGTACGCTTCCCCATTAATGGTTAAAATGACACAGTATTAATGGAGGACAACAACAGGAATAACAACAATGACATGTGTGAAAGATAGGTAATAGCATACCACTGACAGACTCCTGATGTTGTGAGTTCATGTGTTGTACTGCAGATTCTGCAGTGGTGAAGTAAAGAGAAAGACAGAACAGTCATGTCTGTAGACAATGGAATACTGACAGGATGACATATTCAACACTGTAACATGGGCTGTAAATGCTCACATGACATACAGTGCAACTGTTGGCCAGATGTATCTGTGTAGAAAAACAGTGGCATTAATGTCATGTATCACATGCATGCTACACATTGATTCAAACTATGAACCTGTTGTGGTAACATACCTGGTCTGTCTGTGCTGTCGCTACAGAGTGGTGAGGGTTGCAGAGAAGGTAACAGGTTCCAGTCTTCCATTGATACATCTCTATTCTGCAAGAGACATATGAAAGGCCACCAAAATAATACAGGCCAACATGCATCCTGCATAGGGACTGTTTAAGCATCTGGCATTGGGCAGGAGATATTACAGCATCTGCTGTAGGACTATAGGATTCAGTAACAGTTATTACCCTACAGTGATCAGACTTCTGAACTCGAGCATTAGTCCCAGGGGTCTGGATGCACAATAAGTCAATTTTTATTTATTTGTGCAATTTATATTTACATATAGTCCAAGTAAGTGCAATATTTATTTATTATATCAATAGTCAGTATTATGTAACTCACTCAAGTGGAATATTAGCCAAATAACTTAGGCATTTCAATCTGTAGTGTCTTTTTGTATTACTTTAAATAGGGTAGTTAATTTAACTGAGGGGAAGGTATTCTTTTCATATATGAGTGTGGTAAATATCTCTGCTCTTTCTTCTGTGTATTGGGAGTAGTATTGTATTTGTGTGTTATGTTTATTCATCTACTTGCACGTGTTGTTTCACTTTCCTTTGTAATCACAAGAATTGAGCTGATGCACAAAATTTCATTTAGGCTACATGTGTGTAGATCTAAATGAAAATAAAGTTTACTTTGACTTTTGACTGGCACTTGCACAGCATGTGCCCCCACTGGATGCACCTGTAGTTTACAATGTTGGGGAAATATCAATATGACAGTAAACAGTACTGGCATGGCATGAGACTGAGGCAATAAGAGGCAATGGTCAAGGTAACACTGCATGGAGACACTCATGTGCTGTTCCCTGGTGTTGGACAGAAGTAGGTGGACCTGTGAATAGTAATGCAAACAGCATTACACATGTTGGTTGCACTGCTCTGTCCATACTGCAGTTGCATGGCAACGTGTCATTACACTTACATGATTGTCATAACTCTGTATGAATCTCTGTGCATGAATCAATTCCACTGCAGAAAATCAGAAATGGCAGTACATGAATATGCATGCAACAGCAATATGCAATGATTTACTCTATAGTCATCCATGTCATGCAAAGTAACACATACATGTTTGGCCTGGAACTCCTGCTTCTATCCCACTCCAGGGTATGAGTCAGTCCCCACTTGCTGCATGCAAGGATGCAAGAAATATTGTTATCTCATTGGGGGTCAATGGTGGGCCACCACCAGTGGCATCCCTCAGTCTCTTATACCATTATAACATGTTGCTTGCACAGAGCATCATGTCAGAGTAGTATTGGCGACAGACTTCACAGGATTTATTGTGACCTCCAACCACATTACTCATGTTGGTGATGTCAGTCCACACTTTATTTATCCATACTGTATTCCCTGCCTATCCAAGGAACACCCCTCCATTTTGTCACAGAGCATCTATTATAATCTCATTTTCCTGTGAGGAGAAATTGTTGCCCCAGGTCTGTTTGTCATCTGAAAGACAGTGATATGCACATGTTCATATTCATGGGAGGGCCAGCTATGGAGATGATTATGTAAACAGCTTATGATATCGTAAACACTATGGATTCCTGCAATGCAAAGTCTATGCAGCTATCATTGTGACATATAGTAATGTGACTCATAAAAACCTACAACAATGCCTGCATACATAACAGTTGTAAAAGTAACATAACTTGTGATATTTATAGAGGCTGTCTCTGGAATTCAAATCCCTTACAGTAGATATCCATTGAATGGAGGTCCAAACACAACAGCATCATGCCACAGGAGCCAAAGTATGCATGCATTTCACATTAAATTACTGCACAAATATATGTGTACAACAGAAATGCGTGTTGCTGTAGCTGTAATGTTAAACAGACAAGTATTCAAAAACAGTCTGTCATGTAACATGTTATGCATGAATACATCAGATCAACTCAGTCATTACTGAGCAGTGAATGCATCCACTTCAGCACAAAATATCTGCAAATTATGAATTGAACAACCTATGGATAGCATCGGAAAACCTCAGGATCTGTAAGCAGGCCACAGATAGTAAGGATAATTTTGTAATGACCCAGTAGTTATAAGACTTGTTTTATGAACCATCAATGAATAAATATCCATAACCTCAAAAGGAATACATAGTACATATGGATACTTTCGGAATACATATGTTTCCATATGGACACCACAAAGTGTATGGAGTCACCCACAAGCCATATAGATAATCAGTAAACCCATCTTTATGTAATGTTCATTTTTGCTGTGTAAATCCCGCTATACAGCTGCATATGGGAAATTACTGGATGTCTTTGGTGCAGATGTCAACACACATCACTCCAATAAGTTACAAACATTTGTCATAATGCACATATTTTCCATAAATGCATAAAAACAGACACATTTGAGAATGTGTAATGTTAGCATAGGTGTATAATGAGCATATATTCCCCAAAGCAGAAATGCTAGTAGGTGCCAATATTCCTAATCCGCTACCTATGACTCGAGTATAGCTGAAAGTAAGAGCAGCAATGTGCATCCTTCTTTTAAGTGCCATTTGCGCCATACATAATTAATGAGGTTCATTAAAATTCCAAGGTTTGGAATCCCATTAGCACACTTCTGCTAAGTTCTCAAACTTCAGTGCATTAACTTATAGCTAGGTGTAACGGGAAGGTGCTCTGTGTAAGTACCTGATAGGTATTCATAAATCGGTACTATGTGCAACATGTGCATGTTATCTGCCAATGATCTGATAACATGACATAAGCGCCACTATTAAATATTGATTTTGATACATTTACATATCAGATCATTGCTACCTGGAAACTGTGTGGGACCTCAGTGAGAAATGTTCAGATCTGACAACGTTTTCCATTGGAGAATCGACTATATTATATGGCTACTTCCAGGAAGTTTTGATGTGTGTGGACACCCAACTGGAGTGAGGAGGAGGCGATCCAAATCCTAACCATCTGCTCTGGAGTAGAACAATGAATGACAGCCAGGTCACAGGGCTTTGTGATGACTAACATTTGAAAATGGATTGCAAGGCAGAATTGATTACATATGGGGATCTACTAGACTGAAGTGCAGGGTCATCTCTGCTATGATGACCTGCATGAGAGGAACACAGAGGAGCTTCATTAGAGGGTCACCAATGTGCATCGACAGTCAGTAGATGCCTACAGTAAGTGTCATAATATTACATATACCTGAGCATTCCTACAGAATTTATAGATATAGCAGATACATGGCTTTTATAACCATTAAGTAAATGTTCTAACAATTAGCTCATCTGGAGAATTAAGAGGGCGTGGTGACTGCTATCCATATAAGAATAGGTTCTGTTCCCATGCTGTTAAGTTATTTACTAATGTCTATGATGTACATAATACAGAACATTGTAGATGTACATCTGTTTTCCAACATATAACAACATCACATCACACATCCACTATACTCATGTATCACTGACATCTATAGTGCCTAGGCTGCTGATGACTCCATATTTCATAGTCATCCCTTAAAATATGTTTCACCTACTATACCTGCATATATGTGAATAGTAACTCATAAATAACCTCTTTACTTTCTTCCTATTTATAAAGTGAACATTCTTATTACAGTCCCATTTGTTTAAGCCAAGAGGAATGTCTGTCTGACTGCCCAGACATATCTTTTCATTTATAGGTTCATAAGTTTATAGATGTTTACTAGGCTAATGATCACAAGGGCCTTTTTAAGCCTAGCCATGCATCCCAAATCTTTGACAAGTTCTCATACCCTTGATAAGTGTAAGGTTTGGGAGATGAACCATTTTCAGGTCACCTGTGTCCATCAGAGACATAGGTGCCAAACCAGGGATGAATTTCTGGTTTCCCATCCAATTGTCCAAGTTGCACTTCAATTGGGTTAAAGAGGAACTCTGCTTCATATGGATTGGGAGCCTGTTCCATAGATGCAGTAGTCTCTGGGATACATACCTATCTCTCCAGCAGGACCTATTTATGTCACAGGCAAGGTTTAAGTCTTTAAAATGGGTAATTCTGGTACTGTTTGTTTTGTGGGTATGCACAGGAGGTCCATCAGAGTGGGGTCTGACAATGCTCTGTATGCCAGGCATAGATCTTTTCTCAAAAGCCTGTAGTAGACAGAATATGGGAATAGGGTTTTGAGGCCGTCTGCATAGGACATTTTATTTACACTCCCACAAAAAACAAAGATGTACCGGCTCAGAAATAAAAACCTGTTTATTTGTTGAATAAAAACAATTAGTAGGTTAAGCACTTTCATCTGCAACAATAATCAGACTTCATCAGAAAGCACTTAACCTGCTAATTGTTTTTATTCAACAAATAAACTGGTTTTTATTTTTGAGCTGGTACATTTTACATACACCCTGTATTATTTCAGTGAGGAAACTCTGTGGATGTTCTAATTGTTGGATATGCCTGGTTAGGTACATACCAAAGGGGGCATTATACTCGATGATAGGTCTGATGAATATCGAATACAGTGGAACAATGACTTCTTTGGACTTACCTGTATTTATAAGTTATGCAATATAGAATGATTTTCTCACTGCTGTAGACACATAATGGTCAAAGGCTAGATTACTGTCTATGTGTGTCACTAAGTCCCTGACTACTAAATCAACTCTAAGGGGTGTGTTGTAAAAGTTACCAGAGATGGATGACTTCCCAAAGGATACTTTTATATTATGCATTTCTTGGCATTTAGTTTTAGTCCATGGCTCTGACACCAGTTGTTTGTCTGTTTCAGCCCCTCCTGGAGAACATTTGTGTCAGTGTGAGATTCACTGACAGCTCCTAATTTGCAGTCATCTGCAAATTTAGTCAGCTAGAGACCACTGACATTGGCCTTGACTTCTGAGAAGTAAATGTCAAAAAGGAGCAGTCCAAGGACTGATCCTTGAGGGACTCCACTTGTGACTGGACTCTTTGTAGAGGTAGACTTCCCAATTTTAACTTCCTGGGTCCAGTCTGTGAGCCAGTTGGCTACCCACTGGATGACATATGGGTTTGTACCCTAACCTCTTGAGTTTGTTAACAATGCTCGAGCAGAGTATTGTGTCAAATGCCTTGGCCATGTCAAGGTAGGAAGAATGAACAATTTTGCCCTCATCCATTGCTTTGGTGACCTTCTCAAAGAAGTCCACCAGGTTGATTAGGCATGATCTGCCCTTCACGAAACCAAACTGAGTTGGGTCCAGTGTCTGGAGGTTTACTATAGCTCTATTGATCAGCTCCATGATAATTCTCTCCATGGCTTTACATATAAGACTAGTGAGACTTATGGGTCTGTAGTTTCCAGGGTCTGTAGATGGCTGACCTTTGTGCAGAGGGATGACTATTGTTGTTCTCCATTCATAAGGCATGAAGCCTGTTTGGAGGCTACAGTTAAATAGCAATTCCAGAGCCCTGATAGGTCATGTTTCATGCTATTTAGAGGGCATCTTGGGATATTGTCTGGGCCCATTGATGCAGTGTTCTTGGTCTTTCAGAGATCATTAAGGATCTTGTCCCTAGTAATAGTAGGGGAAGTTATATTCAATGATATTTCCTGAGGGAAGGTTGTGGAGGAGAGAGGGGTAAAGTTGCAGCTGAATTTATCAGTCAGGATGTTTGTTATGTCTTCTGGCTCACTATAGGTGGCTCCATTACAAAGAGCTCTGCACACAATTGTGTATTGTCTTTGAAGCTGCAGACATAGCTAAAGAATGCTTTGTGGTTGTCCTTTGCCAGGGAGGCCAAACCTTCCTCAAATTTGGCTTTGGTAGACTTTATTTGTCCTCTGAGTTGTTTGTTTAGTTTAATGAGAGTGCTTTTATCTTGCTGGGTGCTGCACCTCCTAATTTTTGTTGTGATTTTCTTCCTCCTTTTATACACTCCATTGATTTTGTGATTCCACCAGGGTAGCTTGTTTTTTGAGTTAGTTCTGTACTTCTTCCTGGTGAGTACAGCTGCCTTTATGCAGCTATTAACACGCTTGTACAGGGTTTCTGTGAACAGTTCTGCATAGGCAACAGTGCTATCAGTGTTTATGGGGACTTGAAATGTTGCTGGGTTCTCACTTAATAGCAGGAGGTTAGCCTTGGAATAGTTCCTGAATATTCCACGTTTAGCTGGGGGTCCAGGTTTTATTTTTACTTTAAAGGAGACTATTTTGTGGTCTGACCTTACCAGGGAAGACATTACTTTAGGGGGGTGTGCAGTACTCTCCATATTAGTGAGGACCAGATCCACTATGGTTGCACATCTGGTTGGTGTATTGACTGGTCCAGGGAGTTTGTGTTTACAAAATTCAGGTATCTCTGTGCATGTACATTTGGTGTCATATAGGATTCCCAGTTAATAGTGAAGTAATTAAAGTCACCCATGAATATGGTATTGGGTTGGATTGTTAGTGTTTCTAATAAGTTTAAATATATGGTATGGGTTTCCTGGGTCATAGAGGGTGACCTACAGCTGGCAAGGAAGTAGTACTGGATTTTGCCTATGGTGATTTGAACATGGAGCAGCTCAAGTGCATTGTCCTGTTTGACCAGCTTTTAGTATATTTATTTTTGATGTAAACAGAGACACCTCTACCTTTAGTCACTGCCTGTAAAGTAGCTGGCCTAAATATGTGGAAGGTATTATAACCTAGTACTGTTGGTGTGCTCTCTGTGGCTGTAAACCATGTCTCAGTGACCGCACAGATATCAGCATTCTCTAGGGTAAAGAGAGCTTCTAGAGAGTGGAATTTTTTGTTTAGACTCCTAGTACTGAGTTTTATTTATGTGTTGATAGCTATTTCCTTAGATTATTATGGGTCTATATAGATCAGCGAAATGGTATTACAGCGAATGCCATTTCGCCGACACATGTAGACCGAAATCCCATAACAGCAAAACCCCATGTCACTGATTTTTTTCTCATGGAAAAAAATCGGTAGACCATCACAATACATCACACCACTTAAAACATTGCAAATTGGGGAGCTTTGCCATCCACACCCCCAATGTGAGAGGCTGTGCCACCCACAACCCCCCCTAACTAAATATAAAAACTCTGAGATCCACTACAGTGGGGTAAAGGGCAATCTCATGGCTCAGGCCAAGTGATTTTTTTCCCTGGTATAAAATCGCTGAGCTGAGCTTTCACTGTTATGGGATTTTGGTCTATATTTGTCAGCAAAACAGCATTCGCTGCAATGCCATTTCGCTGATCTAATATAGACCCAGTTATATGGTTATGTGTCAGATGTTTCTGTATTTATCCATTATCCACGAGAATATGGGTATACACATGGAGTATATTGTTATCTTTGTGAATTTCACACATTGTTGAATATTCTTCTCTACATAACTGTTTATTGATATTATGGGTTATTTTGTGCATGTTTGTGAATAACTCAGTTATTCACCAAATTTCTAAGAATATCTTCGGAATCCATAGTGCTCTGATAACAATAACTCTTTAAGTACAATGTTATCTGTAAAGCTTGGAACAGACTGTTATATTTATGTGGTTTAGTCATTCATTATTAAATTCACTTCAACAACCACCTCGTCCATATCTTTTGAGAGAGTCAGATGGTCAGACTTATAGCTGAAATATAGAACAGGGCGATACAGTGATGAATGCATTTGATTTGTGATGTGCAGTTTGCCAAGGAATATCTTTAAATGTAGTGCTCTCACATACCTTACAGTGTCCATGATGTACAGCACCTTTTTATCTTTGTTAACAAAAGCTATGTGATACATGACACTGTCCCACTGTGTGAGGGATGAAGGTTTTCACTTGCTGATACTTTTTGTGGCCACTGTGCTGATATGAATTCATTCCTGCAAGTTATTTACCTTAATGCCCAGCATATTGTCCTTTTGGAAATCCTAATCCATGATCCATATTAGCAACCCATCTTTGCACAAATGTGTGTCTTTCTATTGCATTTACAACACACACTCCCAGGCAATTGGGATTAGCTAGGCAGGTATGTGCCAGGGTTAGAATGTAGATATAGATTAGAGTTGCAGTTTTGAATCTCAGAGATCCTTCAACTGTGTTCAGAGATGTAAAGGTCTATGTAATGTTGCTAAATATATATGGTGATTCTCTGATGTTCTTTATATGCAAAGTTTTTAGACCCTGATCTATGCAATGTATATCCCTGTTATTTGAGGACTACATCATTCATAGTTGCTTATTTCTTTTTTTTTCCTCAAATTTTTTTTATTTTTCAAATACATTTGAAAGGATTCTATAGTATTTATACATAACATCTTAAATAACTATGTACACTATTTACATTAGCCTGGCACTATAACAGATCTTAATGTATACAGTTACTTTATACGTATGTCTAATCCATTATCAGAGTGTCTGATCAATTATTGTATACTGTCAATCAAGGATAAGACTTTTCCTCAAGGGTTGTTGATGAATGGCTTTGGATAAATTCTTAGTTCTTTAATTTTAATTTCCAATAATGCTGTGGTCTTCAGTAGGCTGTAGAAGTCTTCCAAAGTTGGTATTGTGTTTGTATCCCATCTTCTTGTCATACACTTCCTTGAAACTGCACGTACAGTGCTCTTTTCTTTATATAGGTGATGATGGAGGGACCTGAACTTGTGCCTTGTATACATCAAGCAGATGCACAGGATTCAGGACCAACAGAGGAAGAGCGGCATGCTGCTTAAGTTTCTCGTTTTGTTAAATAAAATGTATCTGATCCTTGTTACCGGCCCTCATATTTACATTACCATGGTTATTGCTTAGAATGTCAGAATACCCATCATGCATTCATAAAGTAAGTGCAATAATCACACTATACCTGTACTTACAAGTCTGACTAAATACAAATATATTTAAATATCATTTAACAACAAGTCATGTTTTCTGAAGACAGTTTTTGAAATGTAGGCCACAACCTAAATGAAAGTCAGTTTTGTTTAACTGTCACACATATTTTGAGGTGGACGTTTTACTTCCAAGTTTCTAGTGCTTTGTCTTCTGCTTGTAATGTATGTGTTGGCCCACTTGTATGTGTGGATGTGGTTTCTAGTGACTGATCTGTTGTGTATAGCCTACTTGTTCACATACTGAATGGGTGTCTGCTCTGTCAGTGTTCATACTGTTGTGGGCAGACTGTGTGATATGTCTTTTAGTTCAACACTTGTATTTCATCTGCTTACAACTTTTTTTTTTTTTTTTACAACATACTTAACATACTTGTATTCTTTGTTTGAGGAGACTTGTGTACATAGGCATTTATTTGCACCATTTCATAGTTAGTAAGCTTCATCAGGGTGTTTGCATTTTGCAGGCTGCTGTTTGCTAATAAATGTAAATAGGTCATGCATATATTTGTAAGACAGATAATACTCTTTGTAAAACATATACTAGATTCTCATGCATCACAGGCTGTGACTGTGTTTATGACTGAACATTATTACTATTTGTTACTGCTGTTTTCCTTATATTGATATGGGTTGGCCACTGACTATGCTGCCTGGCTAAGATGTTTGTCATATGACTTGCATATTTTCTAAAATATTGTCATCTCACTTTGCCTTCATTTTAACAATGTTAATTTTTGGCTATTCATATAACTCATTAAATGTAGAGACTACAATTTACTTTCACACACAGACATAACTTCTCAAGGAACAATAAAACTATTACTGAGGCAGACACAATTATTAAACAGTACGTGGTCCCAATATAATGTTATCTTGCCATTTACAAACTTTTATTTTGTCAAGTTTCAGTTATGGTAATGTTGCATGAGGTAGTGTCAGGGCATGCTTCCATTCAAATGTTAGCATCTTTGGGTATGCTTACCATGCTTAATGCTGACCAATGAACAACTGTTCAGGTTATGTCATGATTTTCACTAGTAAGCTGTGTTATACATGCCATTGCATAGCCCTGATTGAACTGCTCATATTGTGTGATGGATACAGTCTGTCTGACATGTTCTGTTATTGGACATGTCCATAAGTTTAGATAAAGTGAAATAGGGAAGGTGTTGTGTGTATGATGAGCTATTCACTAGCAGCAATTCTGTTGATTATAATAGTGCTACTTGCTAATGTTTCCACCATTTCAACCTGAACTGTGTTTTAAATACAACTTCAGTTATGCTAATACACCTTCAGTCTCATATTTGTAGATGCAGAATACACATGTGGATGCGATGTTAATTAATGTACGTTATATTGCAGATATGCACATCGGTTTCATTTTAAGGTCAGCTATGATCTTCATGGGAATGTGTGGCATGATAGAAATTTGGTTTTCATTGTTATGGTTTTGACTACTGAGATACATGACATATTGTGTTACACTGGACTGTGGTCATAATGCATTTTAATGTTTCATGAGGACGGTTTTCTGCCTGTTTATTATGTCACAGTGGGTATATTATGCAGATATGTAGGATCTGGTATGCATATGTAATTTCTGTCCTGTGTTGTGATTTATCTTGACAAAGCATGGGACTGATGGATGATTGTCAATCAGACGAAGATGTATATCAGGCCACACCATGACAATGATGAGGATGACAATGAGGAAGTTGTACCTGCATGAGCCATCATCCCTGCTTTAACCTGGAGGAGATGACACCTGGATCAACAGATGGACGATTATCAGGAGCAGATCTGGGAGGTTGTGACAAATGTGTTTCAAACACAGATGAGGGACATGATGGGGATATTTTTCAGGACATCGCAAGGGCTAAGCACGATTCATTCAAGAAGATACCCTGGGAGATCATTCACAATGTTCATCCTTATCAGGGCAATCCCTCAGGTCTGTATCGTCAGCATGTTTCAGTTGTATAATGCTGCCAACATGCTGTTTGCCATATAATTGACTGGACTGTATATGCACTACTTGTATCAAACTACATTGTATGTATATGTAGCTGTCATGCTTATGTGCTGAATGTGCAAACATAAAATGCAGATATCATCAGTGTGACAATTAATTATGTTTCAGTGTATGCATGACACTCATTAACACAGTACACTTTCCTTCCACATTCAGCTGTCCATGACCTGTGGGGTTTACTTGCAGCTACTACTGCATCAATTAATCTGTAATTAAAAAAAGTAATTTACAGGGCACAGTGCAATGAATGTGATGCATTCTATGTGGGCAAGACTGTAAATAAACTCAAGCATAGGATTTCATGTCATCTGTCAGAAATCTGCTCTAGATGTAAAAATAATGCACTAGCCAAACACCTTTCTCTTCATAAAAGACTCACAGGTTTTAAGTTCCAGATCCTGGATCGCATAGACATGGGTGATCTTGAAGGAGACATTCCAAATATTCTGGAGAAATATGAACTCATGTGGCAATTAAAGCTGAACTCTTTTAGGAAGCCTGGACTAAACTACTACTGATCAATTAAAAGTGCACTGGAACTTAAAAAATTGCCACATTGTTTACATGCCTAATTGTATTTTATTTTATTTTATTCTACAAATTGGTTTTAAATACCATTTTAAATCAGTTGAAATGTAAGTGTATATTTTGTTTCCATCATCATACATACATTTTTTTTTAATTTTTTTTTTCTGGTTCTTTTTTCCACTTTATTCAAAATGATGGGGAATAACAATACTAACTAATTATACAATTATATAGGTTTTTAAGGTTCTTGTACACAGACCTGAAGAAGTCTAGAAGGATAAAAGCGATCTTTGTTAACAATAGGTTATGAAAATAGAAATTGATTTTTACATGCAAAATGTATATGTATATATTTATATATATTTTTTGATTGCCAAATGAACTAAGGTTGATATATTTCCAGCCATGTAGTATATTGTCTTGGATAAAATTATAGACTTAATAATTTACTTAATAATTTGGTTAAATAAGAGGTACCACATCTTTGATCTGCGGTGGTGGTGGATCCGTGGTGGTGGTGGATCCACGGTGGTGGCGCTGTGGTAGCGTTGTCGCCTCACAGTAAGATGCTGTCTGGTTCAATTCTCAGCTAGAGCGTCTTCTGCGTGGAGACATGCATGAATGGGCATACTTTCATTGAAGGTTGTGCATCAGGGCTGGCAACTCGGCACGTAAAAATCAAGTGCCAATCATTAGCGGACCGGAGTTCCGCTGTGGCAACCCCTAACTGGGAAAAGCCAAAAGATACAACAACAAGAGGTACCACATCTTTATAAATTGTATTTAAAGTACATAAGGGTTATATGTTATTATGACAGCTACTAGGTAGGGCAGGACCAACTTGAATGTCACACTGATGGGGGAAGGGATGTGAATTTAACATATGTGCCAATAACACTTTGTTTTACAGCACAATAAACCACTCCCATGCCTGATAAAAAGTATATATATATTTAGAAAGCTTGTGGGGAAATTATTACTCTATTTTTTTTTACTTAGATCGCTTGTCTGTGTACTTAATAAAGGATTTTCAACTGGAAACAGACTGCCTGCCTTGCTTGGATTACTTTTGAATACTTAGTAATGCTGTACAATTATATATTTTCTATTATTACTTTTTATTTTGTTTTGACTTAAGATGAGTTTACGTTCGCTACTTCTACTACTATTGTCTGATCTGATTAATATACAGTGATTAACTAGAAATATATGGACTGAAAATCTTCCACACAGAGAAGTTTCTTACACTGTTTTATTTTTGGACCCACTACACTTTAGTGGGTTGTTTTGAGACTTCAGGGACACCACGGAGATTACTTGTTTTTTCACATTTATATACACTGACACATCATACCGACAGTGACACGCATCAGGTATATGTCAATGTAGTCAGTTAGGATGATCAATAGCCTTTTCCTGCCTCTGCCTGCTGTTATGATGGTGATGTACACTCACCTATTCCTTGTGTCCCACTATAACTTACAGGTTCCCCACTATGCAGTATGATCCATTCCCCAACTGGGGAGGACAGACCTAGTATGGTAGTCTATATGGTTGCTATAATGCAATATCATCAAGTACAGCTGTGCCCTTTATGACTGATGCTATCTTGTTCACTTGTACCGGGCCATCAAATCAGCCTCACAGTGTCACATGTCAGGTACATGTCTTTGTAGTCACTTAGGATGATTAATATCCTTTGCCTGACTCTTCCTTCTGTTGTGAGTGAGGTGTACACTCATCTATTGCTTATATTCCACTATGACCTACAGGTTCCACATTATGCAGGATGATCCATTCCTCATATGGGGAGAACAGACTCAGTAAGGGAATCTATATGGTTCTTATAATGCTTTATCATTAAGTACAGCTGTAACCTTTATGACTAATGTTGTTTTGTTCACCTGCATAGGACACTTGCAGTCTGGAAAACACCATCAGCCATCCGGTATATGTATCTCTTATTTTTTATGTTGTATGCATCATTTTCCTGTTACATGATGCCATGTATGTGCTTACTGGTGAATTGTTGTGTATGCGTCTCTTTACATCACAGTCAAATTTCAACTCCCACCAATGGAGATGGAATCAGAAGAGGATATGTTGGGTATGTTACCATGTATGTTTGCTTTAACATTGTATTTCATATTTATTTGATATGTGACTTATATGGCTTATCTGTACAATACTCTTTAGAACAATTGCACCGCATGCAATTACACTGACCTAATAAGTCCATATCACCATAATTAGTCAATGTAGTTCGATACTTGTCCAGTTATGTCAGTCATATCCTGCCTCATTTGACTTTTGTAAATATATCTACCATGTCTCATCTGTCTGTATTTTTTTTTGCTTTTTTTCCAACCTTTCATTCATTATTACTGGCTTGGACCATGTACCCTGTCTGTGCCAGGTCTACCAGCTGCTCCATGCCCTTGGACATAATCCAGTAAGTGATCTAGCCAGTCATGGTTGGCAGGCAATGGGGCTTTGCATGTCTGACCTTCTGTCCAGGGAGAGGTCTTACTTTGACCTACCCCATTACTCCCCCTCCCTTCATTGGCAGCATGGTACAGTCCTGGGAATGTGCAATGTGGGATCCATGGCATATTACCCCACCACAGTTGCAGGTCAGCCAAACCCCACTGCTGCCACTGATCTGGCAATGCTCCCCAACCTCCACTAGGCACTGCAGCTGGCAGGCCTCTGTATTTTGATGTTAGCATGTTGTAAAGCATGACACACATGGTGACCATCTCTGATGTGTTTTCTTGTGGGTATTGGAGTGTACCCCTGGATGTGTCCAGACATCTGAATCTTGCTTTCAGCATTCCAAACACATGTTTAATAATGTTTTATGTTGCCATGTTTGCTCTGCTGTATGCATCCTCAGCAGGCATTGATAGAGCTCTGTATGGTCATAAACCAAGACTCCAGTGAATAACCACAGTAACCTGTTTGTAGGATAGGGAAACCACATATCTAGTCCTCATGCTTACTGTTGACCTGTCTGGATTATGCCTACATTATAGATGTGCTACTATGCTTACTGAGTAGGTACCCCTCCAGAATTTCACCATGTTGGAAAGTGGCTGTCAGACTGCATTCCTTCCAAATTGTTGCATCATGCATACTACTGGTGCATGTTGCCATGATACTGTCAATGAGGCCATCTACAGAACACACAACCTGACAACTGAGCAATGGCAACCCTTTTCTATTGATGTACCATGCAGCATCAGTTACTACTGGGGTTTTAATTGGGACATGGGTGCAATCAATTGCACTAAGTATATGGGAAAGTTGAAAATGACATAGAGCTTTTCTGTGGCAGTTCTGCACTCCAATGCTGTTGTTGGGAAGTGGATGTAGTCATTCACTTTCCTAAATATTACTGCCAGGAACTGTCCTAGAATGTGACTCGCAACCGGGACACAGCATTGCACATGTGTCACTGAAATGTCCCAGAGGCCATTATAACCAGCCTTACACACACTTTTGTATCTACCGGAACTGAATTCCTCCACAGACTGTGTATGGACATCTGGGCTGTACACATCCTGCACACAGCATGCACCAGCTGTATCTCTAACATGTATTTATCAGACATTTCCTGGTCAGAGATCTGGTTTAACTGCAACCTGACTTAGTGTCTTGTTGACTGCTTTCTGGGATGCATTTACAGAATGGCTTCAAGTCTGGCTTGTATCCCAGACTGCTCTAGTGCATTAAATGCAGCTTACATTTTTAAGTATTAAGCTGCAGAATATACAATATTTCTAAGGAATTTGGGGAATGAATAGAAATAGTGAGTACAAATGGCCTCCATCAAGTGCTTCCATAAAAATGTTGGCACACTACTCTGTCACATTTTATGGTTGTTAGGTGCACTTGTGTTTTGAAATAATCTGGTGTGTGTGTGTGTGTGTGTGTGTGTGTGTGTGTGTGTGTGTGTGTGTGTGTGTGTGTGTGTGTGTGTGTGTGTGTGTGTGTGTGTGTGTGTGTGCAGAGTCTGCACTTATTCACTGAATAAACTATTACTTACTCTTGTCTTTACATCTGTTATGGAATCATGGCTGCCGCTAAGACTGCAATGTCTTCCTTCATTGCACTGCACTGTCCACGGCTTTCTTTTGGAATCTAGTACCATATGTTGCCAATCAGCCTTCAGAAAAGATTTACACTTCCATCATCCAATATCCTTTTTTTATACATAATTTCTACCTTACAAGGATTGATAAAGGCTCTGTGCATAAATTTCAATGAAACTAATCTCCAATATAATGAAGGCATATTTTTCTTTGATGAAAATGTATTAAATTTGCACCACCCTCAGATAAGTCTATATGACTAATCAGTGTGGCATATTCTCAATAGTTATTTTAACACATGATTAAATATTCCTTACTAATTTATACATTTTAGATAAATACCTCTTTATTGTGTTAGCCATTAACTCAATTTTAGAAATAATATACAGTCTATTAGATTGTATAATAAGCTAGTTATTCATATTGATATTAAATTTACCCATTATAAAGTCAGAGGGAAGATATTTATTTCCATTCATCATTTGGTTCCAAAAAATAAATTTTGATAGTTTTTAAATCCAACATTTTGCAGAAATTAAGAGTATCAATACAATCTTCAGTGGAAACTATGGGCAGTTGTATAAATAATCTAACTTTAACATCGGGAGTTTTAAAAATAAAGTTTCTAAATAAATTTTAAATGCTATTTATGTGATACGAATCAGTAGTTTTATTGATATTTTTCAAAAAAATGTCTTTAACAATCATTTGAAGTTCCATGAAATTTGGATATGCTATCTAGTTTTGCTATTATTACATTCGACCATATGATCGCATGAAGCCTTTTCCATCTAGCTGAATAATTTGAATTTAGTGATTAAACTATCTATGATAAAGTATATATTTCTATGTCTGGAAAACCCACTCCACCAATCTCTTGTATGATATCCCAAAGCTAACCTAGTTTTGCACGGCTATCAAAAGAGTTCTAAAATTAAGCAGTTAAACTGTTTAATACATTCTTTAGGAACAACAAGGGAAGTTGGTTGGAAAATATATAATATGTTTGGCAGTATAATCATTTTAGTTAGTATTAGTCTTTCTTCCATAGGGGAATAGCATTTTGCTCAATCTATTCATTAATAATTTAACAGAGTCCAGAGTATGATTAATTGATGCTATTTTTCCATTTATGTGACAAAGCTAATACCTAAGTATTTAGTTTATTTATTAATCCAATTAAATTCACTGACCACTTTTAAAGACTCATTTAACTCTTTGTTAATTACAAGAATATATGTATTTTATTAAAACTAAGCCCAGACATTTATATGTCTTTTATTAAAACTAAGCCCCAATAGAGGTTTATAACATTTTAATGATTTTGCTAATGAGGTTAGGGACATATCAATATTTCTGATGTTTAGTAATTTGTCATTAGCCAAGAGATGGATTTTAGAAGTATAAAGATAATTTATTTTAAAACCTATAATATCTGAATGAATTTGATCTTATAAAATTAGCAAAAGGATCAAGAGATAGATCAGATCATCATTCATTCATCATTATATCCTCAGCATCCCTCAGGTCTGTATCATCAGCATGTTTTCAGTTGTATAATGCTGCCAACTGCCTGTTTGCCATATAATTGACTGGACTGTATATGCACTACTTGTATCAAAAACTACATATGTATGTATATGAAGCATGCTGCTTATGCTGAATGTAAAATAAAAAAATGATATATCATCAGTGTGACAATTAATTATGTTTCAGTGTATGCATGACACTCATTAACACAGTACATTCAGAAGTGAATAGTAAAGGAAACAAGGGACAGCCTTATTTTGTACCTTTAAACATCTTATCTGACTGAGAAATAAAAGATCCTAATTTAATGAAGGCAAAAGAATTTTGATAAAGAGGAGTAACAAGTTATATGAAATTACTTGAAAAGTTGTAATTTTCTAGTACAGAACATAAATAAAACCAATCAACAGAGTCAAAGACATTCCCCAGGATTCAATAAAATCCATGTAGGCTCCATGTAGGGTCTACATGGAATGTACTCATGTACACGGCCACGGTTCCCCCTCAGTAGAGTGCCATGCATATTAATCACAGTGCACTGCCAAGGGAAATCACAGTAACACTGATATTGAATCCATTTAAGCAGTAGTGTAGAGGCTGTCCTGTGGTTGTGGATTGTCCAGGAAATTCCTAGACAGATGTATCCACAGGATAAGAATTCTTGTAATGTACTCTGCTATAGTATAAATATGTTTGAATTTTTTTTAATGCCCATTTGCGCAGCACAGCATGGTGCTTAGTGGTGCCAAGCTACACTTAGACATACACAGCTGACACCTGCCAGATATCTAAAAATAGAAACTGGATCTATTTATTTATTATTTTTTAATCCTAATTTTTGTGGTATAGCATGGTGCTTATCGGTGCTGAGCTGTGATTACACATACAAAGCTGACACATGCCAGACATCTAAAAATAGAAACTGGATGTAATTAGTTATTTCTTTTTTTTTTCATTTTTAATGGTCATTTGTGTGGGGTTGAGTGGTGCTTAGCAATGCAAACAGGTACCTTAGTAGTATATGTGGAGGTATACTAGTTTTCTCACTATCCAAGTTGCTAAATAGGTTGAGTCACACCCACTGAAGTGTAGTAGTTTCCGGGTTCAAGTTCTGGGTAGTCATACCTTTTTAAATTTCATGCTGTGAAAATGTGAGAGGTGACCTAAAGGGCAGTTTAATACAAAAACAAAATATTGTTACATTTGGAAAAGCTGCATGATGCTAAGTACCACTTAAATATAGTCAATGGCTATTCTTGTTTGTGCATTGCTTAGCTTCACTGAAGCACGATTGTGAGTTTGCTTGATTCTTAGAGCTGATAAAATGGTTTTCTTGATGCTCAGCAACATGGCACTTTTTTGAAAGTTAAAGTATGACATGTAAGGGCAGGAATGCAACCTATACTAAGGCCAATAGGCAGGAATATTACACCATTCATTGCAGTCTTTAATAACCTGTTGATATGTCTAGCAGAGTTGGTGAGGGAAGGCGCTTTCAGGTGCAAAGGTAGGATGTGCTGGTGTCCAGAGTGTTTGTTGGACTCCTGGTGACCAACTATGAACCTCAGCTGCTGTAGGGTGATTACTAGGGTAAAGCTGAAGCATGGGATTGGTCTTGCAGAGATCTCACCAGTGCTACTGGTATCCCCCACACAGGTAAGCAGTCTCATCACCACTATGATGACCTGAAGTGGAAGAAGAGGGGAACCTTGGACACCTGGGTTCAAGAAGCTCAAGTTTGGCAGACCCCACAGACATGTAAGTATGTTTGCTACTACTTTACTACTATACAAGCTGAATCCATGCAAAATTAGTATGTGTAATGATTTGCTTCCCTTCCAACAGCTGAAGCTGAATGGGCTTGCAATGTCAAGTCTCATGCATGGCGCTTGGCCAGGATGAGGAGTGAGTGTGGTAAGTAGGGAAAAATGTCTGATAAATTTAGTGCACTACCCACAGTAAGGTTCCGGGCTGTCTTCTGGCCAGTTTGAGTCAAGTAACACTCTCTATTCCTCCCACTCCAGGAATAAAGTATATGGGTAAGTTTGCTCTCATTCTGGCCAGATAGCATGTGTATAAGCTGCAGATTCTAAGGAACAATAACAATAAAGTTTAAAACAGGCTTGTGCTATGATAAGTAATGTGTTCAAATAACTGCAGTAGGGCTGTATTCATTGCATGTGTGTTTTAATCTGGCTCCAGTCAGTTGTTAAATTAAGTGCACATGTCCCCTGGAGTCACAGCTTGTGGGTTCTACTTTCATGCCTGCCAACTAAAACATGACTGGCTGTCACGTCTACGAACATACCTCTTAACTGTCATGATTTTTCCTAATGTAATGACAACTGCCCAATCTGTCTACTCCTTGATTAACAGATAAATTACCTAGAATGAAATTTATTTGCAAATCCATTTATAGAACACCTTGGTAGTAATGTATGAGCACAGTATGTGAAGCAGTTTCCTGTAGTTGTGTACCTCCATTTGTTAGTGCTTATCCCATACTGACCCATGCTAACAGGTTGAGAAGTATGTATGTGCAACATCATCTATACAAGAATTGGAGTTACTGTACTCACAACTGACACTGCACACTTGTAAAAGTATGTATTAGTAGTATGTGTAGTAATATCATCTGTGAGTTCACTAATGGTATGTTTCTATGTCTTTCTCCCAGCCCTTATCTCCTTTAATTTATTAATGTTATTTATTATTGTGATTTTATGTTAATATATTCTGTTAAGCTGTTATGTTGGCCTTATGGGTTATTTCATATTGGTTTGCTGTTAACATACTCACCATTATGCTATTTATTGGTGTGTTCCACATAATATACCTTAATATGTATTTTGATTAATCAATAGTATCTTATGTTTACATTTAATTTACTACAGAGTGACAAGGTAGGCCAGTTCCAGTTGATCCACCTACCTTGGCTCCCCAGGCCATGGCACTGGGGCCCAACACAACTGGGCCATAGCCTGGTGGTGCCCCCTCTGCTGCCCTTGCACTACCTGTGGCGTCGGATAGTGTGGGGCTGGGCCCCCCTCTGGGAACAGTGGTGGAGGGGTGATTTTGTCACCTGAGATGAAATACCAGCTATGGTGTTCAGGTTGCTCCATTGAACTGTCAGAGGTCACCTGTGTCGGATAGAGAACATGCTCACCACCCTGGTGGGGCAGCCTCACCCAGGAGGCCAGCATCTGCCACTGCCACCACCGGGACAGTTAAAAAGCAGTGCTGACAGCCTCATGGATGAGGACTTGAGTCAAACTACTGCCTTGTGGATGCTCCTGAGACTGGGATTCCACAACACCTTCCCCATCCAAGATATTCACCCCCCTCTTGTGTCACATACCAACCCTGTCTGCTGTTTTATCGGTCTTGTCTGTCTGTAAAAGCTTCCTCACCTTTCCAACATATACCTATGTCCTTTCCCAGCACTTCACTCTCACCTTCAAAAAAAAGGGCACTTATCCCAAAAAAAATATTGCCACATACATAGCTCTCCATTTCACACACATGTCCACTGGACACATGTAATTTAGTCTAACTGGCTTGACAATGCAGTTAGGTTGTCACCCCTCTCTGGGGGTGACAGTCCACATTTAGCTAAAAGATCTGTTAAAATGCACAGTTGTTGCTGATGAAGAAATGGATGGCTATGATTCTTTTCTACACCTGTCCTGCACATCCATAACTGCCTTTCACTATGTTTTTCCCCTGGCTTGCACCACTTTTCACAATTGTCCTATATACCCATTTTTTATTTCTTTAAAGATTTTTTGCGCTACGCAGTGCGGTGCACCGTCTCACTTAAATATGCTAAATAGTGCTCTACTGATATATGCTTTTGGAAAAACATTAATCTCACTCAAAATGAACACCTGCATCCTATTTTAAACCCACGACCATCACAACTGCAGAACAGGGGATCATCCTACTAAGCCACAGAGCTGCTGATAAAAACAGGTGTTTTAAGCAAAATATACTAATGCTATAGTTTCCCCCATACTGTGCAAATCAACTCAGAGAGTCATACAAAAATAGTACTGCAATTAGCACGCTAGTACAGAAATACATCACTATAAAGGCACACACACATAAGCTTAGATGTAATTGAGCTATCTGATAGCAGGTAACCTTGCAGTTATCTCTACAACATGTAAGAACATACTTGATAAACGGTAAAATCTCAAAGGTGCAAAATGAGACCAGGATACTTTCCACAACCGATTTTATTATCCAATGATTAAAAATTCAAAACACGCCAAAATATAAAAAAACATCTTTTTTACCGTTTACATTTTGGTGCATTCATTCACTTTCTTGTTTAATATACTTGATAAAACATTAATGGAAAAGAGGATGTTAATTGGGAGTCTGTTATACTGTCTGTTTATTTTAACTGTGGAGCTTTTCTCCCCGGGCCTCCGCTGAAAATGGACCTACGTCCAGTCGGACACTCCCGGTCAACAAATATAAATAAATAAATAAACAAATAAATACAGTGCTCTAAAGCCATACACATACTAATAGATGTAAGTGCGGTATTTAACAGCAGATAACTGTAGACTGATGACTACATAATGTAGGAATTCACCTAGCATAACAGTCACTCTGTAGTTCAGTTTGCAAAATGCACTGACACACTAAGTTTTTGGTGCACATGGTCCTGGGTTCAAGTACAGCTGCATCTACCAATGAAAACACATGTATGTGGCCATCAATATTATAAAGTGTGATATGTATGACTGTCTCATCACCTATTTATCCACCCAAAGCAGTACAGTTGGAATGTCTCCATCTATATTACAGAGGGCAAAGGCATACAGATAGGACCACTCTCATCCTACTCCTAGTGAAACGGTTAATGCAGTAGGCTGCATTCCCACTGGATGTTGATGTATGTACTGAAATTGTGCCCCACTAATATCACACTACAGCCCACAATGTTTTGCTGGTGATATCACAGACAACCATAGATGCACAAGTAACATACATACATGGTGGTCGAGCTAGATGCAAGGGTTGTCACCACATAATCACTGGGGAATACCATGACATAACACGTGATCTGGAAGTTGTTCACCTACCTGACATCATGGATAATGTACACTTACCTGTTTTGTAGGACACGCCAAGCATTTTGGCTTGCACTGATACAGTTGGCTGACACTCTTACCTGATACACATACCTTACGTCCCAGTGGGGTGGCTACACTCAGTGTGGCTATGCCTATAAAACAAGGCTGCCATAGGTCCCACACTTACTCTTACAGCTTGTTGTCCTGCAAAGTGTTCACCCTGTCTGCTTATGCTTATTGCCTGCAGTATCAGCTTCAGTTTCAGACTGTAGAACATACATTTTATGTAAATAGTAGCTGCTACAGGCATCCTGTCTGCCATGATGTATGATCTATCCCCCACTATTTCCAAACCCAACACAGAGAAAGGGGTTGTAATGTACATTGGGGCCTTATATCTTGTTTAGTGGTTGCATGGGATTGACTGATTATAATGCAAAGCAGATGTGCTGGCTGCAATTAGCAGTTCAGAAACACAGATTGGTTCTGAGACAATCACTCCATAATACAAAATGATGCTAAAAAGGCAAACAGCTAGCTAGGGAAAATATTGTGTATGAGAGTTACTTTTTATGGTCAACTCATTGCCACAACATCTCTATATTGATATCATTCAACAGAGGAATATTGTACTCCACCGGGTATGTAACCATTTTATTTCCAAAATGATGCATTTTTGTCCATGTACTTAGCGAGACTACTGATTACAGCAGTAAGCCTTGCATGGAACTGTGCTGCTGACATGTCATTGATCTGCAGATGGTTTACAACTACAGAGGAACTAGAGTACAGTATGGGTAGAATACTCTCTGTTAAATAGGTATACCACTCTCCTGGGAATTTCATGTTGATAGAGGTAGTAATACTATACTGCTATTTGTGTCACACTGCTTGCTTTACATATTACAAGGGGAGTTTACACCTACAGGCCACAACTTAATGGACTTTTGTGTTGGTTGTGTGACCATACAACAGTATCTGTCATGGCACAAGCAGGGAAAGATGAGTACTGTCACTATCCTACTCACATCCACACACTTACTATGTTTGTATGGTGTCAAATGGGAGATGTGTAACCAAGCAGTGACTACTGGTAGTGGTAGCCATCGTTATTGCTGTATCTATACATACTATACTGCCATGTATGTGATCCTGACATATGTTCCTATTTTGTTGTCTTTCAGGAGATATGTATCCGAGACACTGGGGCCCTTTACAGAGGATGAAAATGAAGCTATCCTGGACACCCTGCATCAGCATCACCAACTCATGTTGTCCAGTGGAGGACAAACAGGGAAGAGCGGGCAGCACTGTAGGCTGACCTGATTCGTAATGTGAATACCATTGGACAACAGAGCAGGACATACAGGCAGGTACAACACAGTGCACAGATATGATAAATTCCACCTGTAGAAGAGCTGCAGATGTGGGCAGAGATCAGATCGTAGAACAACCACTGTCAGCCACAGAGGAATTCCTGGTGAACCTTGGAAAACAGGACAGCTCCCAGGCATCCATCAGATGGTATGTTGTGGATGTGGGTGCCACTGTTTCCACACAAGAGGAGCGCCAAGTATGCTTAGTTGGATAAGCATTGGCATACTATAGCATTCAGTGTTTCACACTGTACATACTTTTATGTGGGTGGCAGGTATCTTTTTTTTGGGGTGGGGGTAGTTGCAGTGTGAATCTTATGCCCAGATTATGACTTAAATACCAATTAACATAGTATGTACTCTAAATGTGAGATCTGTAGACATATTAACCTGTTATAGTGCAACATGGGTTCTTGTTTACATTACCTCTCCCTCAATCTTTCACACGACCGTCAGGAATCATATGAGGCCATGATCCTGCTCCTGGTAAGCATAACACTGTTATGATACATATATAGATTGAGTGTATTGCACATGCCAAAGTGTCATCCCAGACCTGCAAGCTGGATTGATGTACTGTTTGCATGACTGTCAACCTCACAAAGTTCCACCAATAGAACATGGTTTACAGTCATGAATACAAATGAAACGCAAATCAACAAACCAAATAATCCAGAAAGGAAGGACACCAGCCAAGTCCACTCTGAACATGAATGAAATTTATTGAATATAAAACCACTAAAAATTATACTGTTTAAAATTTGCACAGTTAAGTGCTTTCATCCCTCCTGTGGGGACTTCTTCAAAACAATTTTAAATAACCTACCCAGCATTCAAATACACATACCAGTTAAGTAATTAACATATTATTGCTTGATTTTAAAATGTTTAAAGCAGCACCCACACTAAAATTCTATGAATACTTCTCATGGTTATATGTATACTGAAAAATATAATGAAAATTAAATAAAATGAATCTTAACCATTATAATAATATTATCCTAACAAATTATTTAATTTTAACACACAATTGACATTCACTATTTCATTAATGCCTGGATAACTCATTGCATCCAATCTGAGTTGCCATGTCAACTCATATACATTCAAAAATTCACATAATACCCTACACTGCTGGTCTGCCCTTACCTGTTGCATTACAAGGAACTTAAAGAAATGATCCTTAAATTCTAACAAATGCCTACTTAATGCTATCTTATTCTTGAAACGTCTGCAAATTTTTCCTATATAAAAAACAGGACATGATAAACACTTGGCCAAATAGACAACATTTTTGCTCTGACAATTATAATGACCTCTAATATATACATATATATATATATATATATATATATATATATATATATATTGCTCCCATTCAAATTTAAAAAAAATCTTTAGTCACCAATATATGAGAACACTGAGAGCACATGCCACATTTAAAAGTATCTAAATTTTGCAGAACAGAGTGATGTGCCAATCTGCCGCCTTGTTCCAAAATTTCTTTGAAGGATTGGTCTCTTCTAAACACAAACATGGGTTTCTTATTGAAATTTTTTTGCCATATTCTTGTCTAATTTCAATAAATCCCATTTTTTTCAATGAGTTGACAAACTCTATAAGCATCCTTGTTGAAGGTGGTAATAAAACTCAAATTTCTATAATAACTACCCACTTCATTATTTTTACTACCACTTACAACTTCCACATTCAGAGAATCTAAAATAGGTAAATAGGTACCCTCAATATGCTTATTTATAACCTCATCCTTTACATTGGTGAGCAGGTCAACTGAGTAACACCTTTTGTCAAACATATTAATTATAAAATTTACTTCATCCAAAAATTCGCTTTCCAATGTTGCCATTTTTGCAGCCTGTACTAATTGACCCTTGACAATGGACTTTTTTTGATAGTGAGGATGATAAACTAGCATAGTCTAAATATGAATTTGAAAATGTTGGCTTTCTGCATATTTTTGATATCAAGATTTTTTTCTCTCTATCTATTCTTAAATCCACATCCAAATAAGTGATATTATCTTGACTGAACTCATGTAAATTTGAAACACTCTTCAGTATAATTAATATACTCCAAAAAATCTTCTAATTAATTTTTTGGTCCAATCCAAATTAAAAACATAGCATCCAAAAATCTAGTATAATTCTTAATAAATTTCATATACCTAGTTTTAAAAATATATTGTATTTTCCAATGTGACATGACATAGTTGGCAAAAATGGGGGCACAAGCTGCCCCCATTGCCATGCCAGTACTCCGAAATATTGCCCTTCAAACCAAATAAAATTATACTTTAATACTGCTTCCATCAAAGTCACATAAACATTTATTTCATCCTGATCATAAACACCTGCAGTCCATAACTGAGTCTCTAGCTATGAAAGACCATCTTCATGTGGAATGACAGAAAACAATTTACACACATCAATTGCCATTAAAAACATATTCTCTACATACTGTAAATTATTTAATTTTGAGAAAAATTGCCAAGAATCGATACAGATATACTGAAAGTACTGCATGCCTCTTTTTAAATGGAAATCCATATATTTCCCAATGAATACTGAATTGCCTCTTTTAGCATCAACAATAAGCCTAAAACTTGGGTTTTTAATCTTTTATGAATTGTCGGTAACCCAAAAATATTTGCCACTACAGGATACTCATTTGTCATATATTCATAAGCATTTTTATCTATTTGTCCTTGTAATAACATGTCATCCAACAACATATCCAACCTTATATAAGAAATATTCATTTCATTTAATGAAGTTTCCTGATAAGTTTTTTCTATTAAAAGAGCAGAAATGTTTTTAAGATAGTCACTTTTTTTCCATAATGACAGCCCCATTGCCTTTATCAGGCTTCATGATACATATTTTGTCATACCTAGAAATCTCATTGAGTAACTTACTTTCATCAGTCATCAAATTATTAGATGCAATGCTGCATGCACTTTTAAATAACTCTGTTATATCCAACTCACATACGTTTTTAAAACCCCCTACTAAATTGCACAGAGGGGGATTAAACGTGCTAGGTTTACATAACATCCTGGCATTTCCAACACAATGTGATGTATCGTCTTTAAACCATACACACAAATCCAACTTCCATATAAAAAGCTTCAAATCCATCAGTACATCTGCAGTTTTCTCCCTCCTACTAGGTACATAAGTATTGGACAATAAGTTGGCATGTGCTGTGTGTATATATGCATGTTAGAATAATTGTAAATTTTAAAAATGCCTGCAGTATTTAAAATGATTTTAGACAATGCACCTGTCCATAGTATCTCCCACATTAGTATCTCCCACATTAATACAGTCACTGTGCCTCCATGTTCCTTGTAACATTGAGAAACTATCATCAGAAATGCTGTGTCCATAAACATCTTTAACACTTACTGCTTTAAAAATGTCAGTAGCTGCATCCATCATTTTTTCCGCTGATAGGGAACAGAATGCAAATTCTTCAGTCTCACTCCCTGTACTAAATAATCCTTGGGGTTGTTGGGCACATAATTGTTGAAACACAGCCCTTTGTTCTTTAATCTCTCTGAACATCTCATTCCCTGGTCTAAAGGGGCATTAATTCCTTGTTCATAAGATGACATCGATGGTGATCTCATATCCTCCTCCCTTCTCATTTGATGATTGGTTACTTCCATAGCATTTCCATGCAATCAACAGTAACTGGGTATGCCTTACCTTTAGCATACTCGTCCATGTCCCTTGTGATTTTGTTCATTTTATGTGAAAAAATGCTATTACATACACTATCAATGTGAGAAAAACTGTTCTCCTAATTTGTTTTATAATGTTCAAACAAAAGGTAAGATTGTATATTGGCATTCTGTAAATCCAAATCACCAACCATAGAATCTAGTTTGCTGTTATTATATTTAATTATAAGTTTTAAAATGTACAACCCTGCCCTATCAAACATTTAATGTAGTTCTTTGATGAAGTTGGGATTCCCCTCTACTCCATTTGGATATCTCCAGAGCCGTAAATCACGTGGAACCTGCTGCAAATCTAAATTTCTCTGCAGATATCTGTTCTCTAATTGTAGTTTTTTATACTGCAGCAAGGTTTTCTCAAACTCCTTGAGTGTCTCCACTAATGTAAGTGGTTGAGCTTCAATATTAGTCTCAGCATTAGTTTGATTAAAATTCAAATTATTTCTCCACCCAGACAAGGAATGATTTAACAAACCTTAACCTCATTCCTCACAGGTTACAGATTGTTATTACAAGGACAAATAGATAAAAATGCTTATTAATATATGAAAAATGAGTATCTTGTAGTGGCAAATATTTTTGGGTTACCAAAAATTCATAAAGGATTAAAAAACTCAAGTTTCAGGATTATTGTGGATGCTAAAACAGCAAAACAGTTTTTTTTCTTTGGGAAATATTTGGATTTCCATTTAAAAAGAGGCATACAGTACTTTCAGTATATCTGTAAGGATTTGTGGTGATTTTTGTCAAAACTAAATAATTTCCAGTGTGGAGAGAATATGTTTTTAGTGACGATTGATGTGTGTCATTTGTTTTCTGTTATTCCACATGAAGACAGTCTTTCATTGCTAAAGACTCAGTTATGGACTACAGGTGTTTATGATCAGGATGAAATAAATGTGCATGCGACTTTGATAGAAGCAGCATTAAAGCATAATGTTAGTTGGTTTCAGAGTACTGGTATGGCAATGGGGGCAGTTTGTGCCCCCATTTTTGCCAATTATGTCATGTCACATTGGGAAAACTAATATATTTTCAACACTAGGTATATGAAATGTAGTAAGAATTATACTAGATTTTTGGATGCTATGTTTTTAATTTGGATTGGACCAAAAATGAATTAGAAGAATTTTTGGAGTATATTAATTATACTGGAGTGCTTCATATTTACACATGAGTTCATTCAAGATTAGACCACTTATTTGGATGTAGATTTAAGAATAGATAGAGAGAAAAAAGTCTTGATATCAAAAATATATAGAAAGCCGACTTTTTCAAATTCATATTTAGACTATGCTATTTGGCAGCCTCACTATCAAAAAAGGTCAATTAGTATAGGCTGCAAAAATGACAACACTGGAAAGTGAATTTTTGGATGAAGTAAGTTTTATAATTAATGTGTTTGATAAAAGGGGTTACCCGGTTGCCCTGCTCACCAATGCAAAGGATGAGGTTATAAATAAGCATATTGGGGGTACCTATTTACCAATTTTAGGTTCTCTGAATGTGGAAGTTGTAACTGGTAGTAAAAATAATGAAGTGGATAGTGATTATAGAAATTTGAGTTTTATTATCACCTTCAACAAGGATGCTTATAGAGTTTGTCAACTCATTGAAAAAAATTGGGATTTATTGAAATTAGACAAAAATATGGCAAAACATTTCAATAAGAAACCCAATTTTGTGTTTAGAAGGGAGCAGTCCTTCAAAGAGATTTTGGAACAAGGTGGCATGTTGGCACATCACTTTGTTATGCAAAATTTAGGTAATTTTAAATGTGGCATGTGCTCTCAGTGTTCCCATATATTGGTGACTAAATTTTTTTTTTAATTTGAATTGGAGCAATATATATATTAGAGGTCATTATAATTGTCAGAGCAAAAATGTTGTCTATTTGGTCAAGTGTTTATCATGTCCTTCTTTTTTATATAGGAAAAACTTGCAGACATTTCAATAATATGATTCATGAACATCTGCTAGACATAAAAAATTCAAAAAACACTAATGCATTAAGTAGGCATTTGTTGGAATTTAAGGATAATTTCTTTAAGTTCCTAGTAATACAACAGGTAAAAGCCGACGAGCAGGAGAGGGTATTAAGTACATTTTTAGATGTATGTGAGTTGAAATGGCAACTCAAATTGGATGCAATGAGTTATCCAGGCATTAATGAAATGGTAAATGTCAATTGTGTGTTAAAATTAAATCATTTGTTAGGATTATTTTATTATAATGATTAAGATTAATTTTATTCAATTTTCATTATATTTTTCAGTGTATGTATATATATATATATATATATATATATATATATATATATATATATATATATATATAAAAACCATGAGAAGTATTGTTAGAATTTTAATGTGGGTGCTGGTTTAAAATTTTAAAATCAAGCTATAATAAGTTATTTGCTTAATTGGTATGTATATTTGAATGCTGTGTAGGTTGTTCAAAATTGTTCTTAAAAAGTCCCCACAGGAGGGATGAAAGCGCTTAACTGTGCAAATTTTACACAGTATAATTTTAGTGGTTTTATATTCAATACATTTCATTCATGGTCAGAGTGGACTTGGCTTGTGTCCTCCCTTTCTGGATTATATGGTTTACAGTCATACCTATGCCTTGTAGTTGTGGCCACACTGCTAGACTTGCAGTATTTGTAAGACAGCTCAAATTGCCTTATGTGTCAACTGTGCAGAGTGTTGACAAATGTCAGCAGTGTACATCACTGTTGCTCATGAGATTCTTGAATAAGAAGCTTACTATTTACAAGCAACTACAGAAGTTTTTTAGAAAGTTATGCCCTCAGGTACTGGTATATGAAGGTGGGGGTTAGACAAGTCTATAATACTGACAACATTTTATACAGGTTGACATATATTGCAAGATAGTACTGAAAACCATAGTAGTGCATGTACTAATGTACCACTTTTCCCTTTTTATCACAGGTGACCTGGGAGTTGGCCTCCCTTCGCAACCTGATGTCGGTGTCTCTTCAGACTGTGATGATGGTGGCCAAAGTGAAGCACAAGGGGATTGGAGGGACTGAATTTGTCACAAAGGTTGACTACCCTCTTCTACCCTCATTATCACCTTAGACAGTCAGTATGCCTATGCATCCCAACTCCCCTGAGACCACAGATATTGGACAGTCAGAGGGTGGGGACATTGAACAGGAAAGTGTGGGTACTATGGCTGCAGTGAGTGTTGGTACTGGCCATAGCCAATGAGATGGCAAGGTTCCACACAGGTGGATTGATACAAAAAAAGAAAAAGTTAATGCAAGTTGAAGTGTCCAATATCATCAATCAGTGAATATTACTGCTGTGAGCATGAGTGACTGTTTTTCCACTAGATTTTTCATATATATTTTGATAGATTTCTGAGTGTATTTTACTTTAAAATTCTTTAATAGATTTATCATCTGAGATGAATAGACTTATGTACATATATATATTTTTTCCAAATATTTTTAATTAATTTTGTAAATTGAAAAAAATACAGTTCAAATATAACAAAAGACCAAAAATGTAACTATATACAAGAGTCCACAGCAGTAATACAGTAAAACAAACATTAACACTTTTTTAATAGATCATTCAGTGTTTGCCAATGTTTTTTTTCTGATGAGTCATATTCAGTGTTCTTCTGTATAAAGTTGAAAGTTCTTTCTTGCATACATTTTTAGCTAAAATAAGAAAGTCGTTAAAAGACAAAGCAGTTTTGCATTTCCAATTTTTTGTAATTATTTTTCTAGCTATTGTTAAAATCGACCAAAGGAGAGGCAACTGTGATCTGGGGATGACCTCTGGTATTGGAGCATTAAAATAAGTGAGTCAGATATATAGCATGTATCCACCCATAATACCTGAGAAAATGTTTTTAATTTGATTTGAAAAAGAACAACCAAATTACAATTTAATATCATATGTGACCAGTCTGGTTCTGACTCACATATGTCTAAAGTGCTTGGTAGGTTTTTATTTAGGATTTGTTTTTTGTACTACATTTTCTTAAATAATATGTATTGTTTTTAGCCCAAAAAACTTTTGTGTTATATATTGTTATTTAACTTTTAATTTTTAATTGCTTTTCCCACTTAATACATAAACCTGAAGAAGTTCTAATAGACAAAAGTGAGCTATGTTAAAAAGGTTTCTGAGTGTTGGTAGAAAAGATTTCTAAGAAATGTTGGAGTCTTGTGTTAATTTTAACATTAACTTTAACTTTTTCTTTTTTGATACTACAATGAAATGCTTTCAGGAAGTTTTAGAAATTATTAATATATAATTTTTAGCTTAACTTTAAGTTTATCTAAGTTTAACATATTCTGGAATTACATAGCTTGAAGTAGGGCAGCACTGTGTTGAATATCACATTGGTTTATGGGGAAGGGGGTATTTATCTAGTAAACATGCCAATTGTCTTTTACAACAGATCTACCCTAGTAAACCACTCCCATGCTTTTTATTTTTTTTTCAATAATCATTTTTTATTATTTTTCACAACTATATTACAAATTCACACATTATATACAATATATACAGAATGCTTCCATTGGTTAATTTCACATATATATCAACCTCATGTATTGATCAAAGGTACAGCACTAGCAATCAAAAGGAAAATAATAAAAAAAAAATCCAACATTAACAAATCCAAGCCAACAATCTGTCTTTCACTCCCATGCTTTTTAACATGCTTTTAAACAGGTTTTAAACAGGCATATAAATGGAATGGTGAATTTCTACACTTTGTATTTTTCAACTACTGTTTGGATCACTTGTTTCTGTGTTTTTAATAAAGAAGATTCAACTTGAACTGGCTTGTGCTTCCCTACTTTAATTAGTGCATTTATAATTTGGAAAGTTTTTCATGAAAGTATTTCTACCATCTGTTATTAAGTGGGATATTTGGTTTACCTTCATAATTCCAACAGCCACATCCTCAAAATGGCTTCCACAAACTGTAAAGTGCGACTTCTCAAAACTACAAATGCCGATGTTCTGAATAACAAAAATCTTGCCCCCTTTTTGACCCATGGTAGCACTTGTTTCAGCTGTGGAGCAGTCAGAAATGTTGACTTTCACTGTTTTTTTTTTAATTTAGAGAAGTTGGTGGGACAGAATGCGTGGAAACAGTTCACATATCTGCACATTCGTAGGATGTGCTTTCGACAATATGAAGGTAAACCTGGATGTTCATAGTATGGTTTTCTTTAGGTGCCTTAACTCTAAGGAACTCTAGAGAATCTTAGATCTTGCACACAGAGAGGTTTCCTCATTTATTGTTGGGCCCAGTATATTGACATAGTCTCTTTGAGTGTTTTTAACTTGTTTATACCTTTCAGCAAGGCCAGGACTTTGCACCTTATGTCAAACATTGTGTGTGTAATGAACCAACCATGCATATCAGTATGAGGAAAACTGTACTGCAGCAAGCTGAAAGTCACACATAACATACTTAGAAGAAGCATTAAGTGAAAGCGTATTGCACAAAGCAAATATACCATCCAACATCTGATTATATGCATACTAGAGCTTTCCACTTATTAAAGTGTAAACCATATGCACACTTCTATTTATCTCCTAATTGCTTGACAACATAAATTCTGTACAATTGAAACAAATGTTACCCTTGAGTAAAAATGCATCATCAACAGTCCAAGCTGCATCTGAACACAAACCTTAGTCATTATTTTATTTATCCTCTGTTGACTGGGTTATTATCACTAGGCTAATAGCCTATTTTAGGGGAGACTTGAGGTGGTATTTATACTACTAGGGAAAATTTAGCAGGATATTGGGGTGATCCCACCTACTCCTTTTAATAGATGACATGTGATCTTTTACATCTACTTGACCTGCCATCAACTCAGGCAGATGGGGGCCTTAGTTTAACATCTCACTCTCTTATGCTGCACCCCAATGTCAGCAATCAATCTACCTGATGTGGGAATAGAACTCATAGCCTTCTACACCAAAGGCATGTGTTCTATTTGTTGCACTACTGATACTGCAAACGGTGTTTACCAAAGTGTGTTTAGCCAACTGAACGCCTACTTCTGCTGACTGGATGAATTGGGGGGTTCCTTACAGCATGACCCTGTCACATGCATTAAGATGCTGTCAGTATTTGCTATGCTGTAAAGCATGATTATAGGTAAGTAGTTACAGCAGGGTTGGCACATTCAGGAGGAGGAAGTCATGGGACATGTTTATTGAATCAGTGTGGGGAGTGTGATATTAACTGTGTCTGCAGATGAGTAACACACCCTCTGCACCATCCAACAGGAGTACAGCAATGTAATTTATTTATTTTTTATAAAAAGCATGTTTGCGTGCCGCAGCACAGAGTACAGCACTACAGCACTGCTAAGTGGTGATGAGACACCAAACATCTAAAAACAGAAACCAGATGTATTTAATTATATATTTAAAGGTCAAGTTTAAGCATAGCTGAGTGGGTTTGTGGGGCAGGCTGTAGTGCTCAGCACTGCTTAAATGTAGCTCAGAGGTATATGCAAATGTATAGCAGCATTCCACATAGCCAAATGAATACAGTTATGGCCTTATGTGCAGTAGGTGCAGAGTTTGAATACCTAGAGGGAATATTAAGCATTTATTTTCCAAATACAAATTATAGTAATTATTTTTAAATCCTAACCTGCCGTGCTCAGCTAAACTCTGCTAATATGTGTTAAGCCTTGCTAAGCACTGCTTAAACAAGATATGTTTTAAAACTGCCTGGCAGCGCTTGGCACTGCTTGGCTTTACTTAGCTGTTTGTGCACTGCTAAGCACTGCTAAGTATTGCCAGTTTAAGCATTGCTCAGTTGAGCTGAGCTGGTTTGTGTGGTGCTAAGCAACATCCTGCATTTTTAAATATTGCCCAATGGCATGTAAGGGTGGAAAAACAGGCTATATTAAGCCCAGTAGGCAGGAATTCAGCATAATCCACTGGAGTTCTGACTCTGAACGGTACAATGGCAGGTGTTGGAGAGGGTTTGCACTTTCAGGCACAGTGTTGGGGCATTCAGGATTCCAGGGTTGTAGTTAAACTCCTTGTAAAAAAACATGAGGGCAGGCTGATGCAGGGAGGTTACCAGGGCTCAGAGTGCAAGGCGGAGCCCTGGGACTGGCTGTCAAAGGACCTCACTAGTGCAACTGGTATCCCCTGCACAGGTGAGCAGTGTTGTCTCCACCATGACAACCTGAAAAGATGGCAGGTGGCTCTTTTGGATATCTCGGCTCAAGAATTCTAGGCTGGGAATGTCCCACATGTATGTAAGTACCATTACCTGTGTTTCTCCAATATCTAATCTTGAATGTGTGCTAAACTGGTATGCATAATGGTGTCCTTCTCTCCCAACAGCTGCAGAGGATAGGGCTCACAACATCAAGGTGCATGCTGGGCACTTGGTCAGTTTGCGTCGTGAGTGTGGTGAGTACAGATGCATTTTGCTACCTATAGTCAAATAAACAAGAAAGAGTCAAGCATTAACAGTGATTAGGTATATACAGTAAAGATTGTATTGCAGTGAATGTGGACTTACACCTGTACTGCAAGATGTGCAGACTGACAACTGGTAGTGCCATAAGCAGGGAAGACTAAAGCATTAACCATAGTAAACTATTATATGCAATAACACTTAGTAGTGCAATAACTGTGGAATTACAGCTGTGTTGCAACACTTGTATAATGACAACTGTTGTGCAATAAAAACAAGAAATTATATCAGTAACTGATTGAAGGTTTCTCTAGTAAAGTCTGTTGCACAATGAGTGTGGCAGTAGGAGTGTTTTTCAAGAAATCAATTACGACAACTGTTGTGCAGTAAAAACATTAAATAGTATCTGTACCTGCATGAAGGTATATCTAATAAAGGCAGTTGTGCAATAAACGTATGTTCAGAGTTGTTTAGTAAGAAATAACTTCTGACAACTGGCCTGTAAGAACACATGGAGCAATAGGAAAAATACCAAGGTAAACGTGTACAGCAGCATCATCTTATTTTCACCACTGCATGCCAGCTACAAGCATTCAGGCTGTGAGGTATGGTGCTGCTGTCAGGTATAACAGTGTACTAGTTGTACGCTGCAAATAATAACCAATAATCAGATATTGGTTGCTGATGTCACAGATATTTCAACACGCTAACAATATAATGTATACACCTGAATTCTACGTAGTCATATATACTTAACTTAGTATCACTGTCATGCTTGAAAGTCATGCATGTGTGTTCAACTGTCACTGCAGTTAAGTATAAAACTGTACCAGTATTAGCAGGACATATTCTGGTGCCAGGTGAGCTTTAGGCAAACATCAGTCAGTACATAATCACCAGTGACTCAGAAGCTCAGTGTGTTAAATGCTGTGTATGAAGTACATTTGTGCCAAGCACAGACCAGGGTTAGAATCTAGTGCTATATAGATCTATATATTACAATCACATAATGTTTACAGATATTCTCTCTACAACAACTACAAGTAAATGGGTGAGGTAGTCCATATTATGAGTACATTATTGTGTGTTTACATGTCACGGACTGTTACAATCACTACCAGGAATGTGAAAATACAGCATAAAATCAGGAATAAGTGTAATAACAATAAAATAAAATAAAAGAAAAAATGTGTAAGTGTTGGTATGGCTGCATGCCTGGAGTGTGTGTTAAAGGTAGCTACAGTCAATTAATACATATGATGCAGATGGACACTGCTGTCAGGATCTATCCCTATGCCTGCCAAGCAAGGCATGATAGTTGTTAACTGCCTGTACTATACACATACATGTCTCTCAAGTGTCACTTTGTTATGGAATGTAATTACGGTTGTTTAATCCTTCTGTCACAGATGCATTGACATCGGTTCATAGGTTCATAGATTAGTACTAGGCAAACTGCCCTTGCAAGCCATTTTAAGTCTAGCCAATTATCCCTTGTGAGACTCAAACCCTGCACCTTGTGTTTGTAAGGCAAACACCTTAACCATTAGGCCACCCTCTCAACCAACATGATTTTGTAAATAGCAAAGTAACACTATATCAGCCACAGTACACCTTGGTAGTAATACAGGTACACCTGTTGTGCAAATGTTCTATGTAGTTGTGTACCCACAGTTATTACTGCTTGGTCCATATAGTCCAGTGCAGATAGCTTGAGAGGTATATACATGCTACAGCAGCTATAGGGCACTTTTACATGTAAAGAAAGGACAGAGCTGTAGAGTAGGTAGAAGTATTGTTCACAACAATATAACCTATAATGGTATTAATGGACTGTATTTCTGTCTCTCTCCCCACCCCTTATCTTCAAATATTTATTATTGTTGTTCATTGGTTATGGTTTACTATTAACACATGTTGTTCCATAAACTTTATTTTGGGGCGTGTGTTTTATTATTATTATTATGTATGAAAATGGTTGCATATTAACAGATCTTGTTGAATTAATTATTTTTTTGGCCTTATGCTGTAACTGTTACTGGCATGCTGTTAATATACTGACTGTTCTGTTATTTATTGTTGTGTTTCACATAATATGCATTGAAATGTAATAGGGTTATTTCCAATGTTCTGGCATGCTGTTATTACTAACAATGGTTTTGTTCATAACTAACCTAAACGTACTGCTTCACCTCCATGATCACAGCACATCAGGGTAGGCTGGTTCTTGCTGATCTGTCAACTCTACCTCAGCCAGCCGTGGTACCAGGTACCAGTGTGTATGTGACCCAAGCTGGTGGTGCTCCCTCTACTGACCCTGCACCACCTTCAGGTGGAACTGCCTCAGGGGATGAGGCCCATCACCCCCCCTTGGGAGCGATGGCAGAAGGAAGTAGTCACTCAGGATCAACTACTGGCCATGGTGCACAGGATTCTTTATAGAAGTTATGAATGATGCCTGAACCAGCTAGATGGCAGACTTGACATCCTGGTGGGGCCTGCTGGCTCTGGCACCCAGCCTCCAGCACAGCCACCTTCTGGGCAGTGAAGAAGCAGTGTGGACTTCTCATGGGTGGGGAGCTCAGTCATGCTACTGCCATCTGGAGGCACATGCTCCTCGGATTCCACAGCACCTTCCCATTCTAAGGTGTTTACCCCCTCATGTGTCACACACCACCCCTGTCCACTGTCTTGTCTGTATTGTCTGTCTTGTCTGTCTGCAATTGCATCTTCTCACACCCAACTTACCTCCCCACATGTACCTATATTCCTTCCACAACATTCCTCTCTCTACTTATTAAAAAAAAATAAATAAATGTGCACCCATCCCACAAAAAAAAATAAAATACCACCCTATACATAGCTCTCCATTTCGCACACATGTCCACTGGGCACAACTAATTCAGTCCAATTGGCCTGAAAACACATTTATGTTGTCCATGCCCCTCTCTTTGGGGTTTGAGAGTCCAAATTGATCCTGCAAATCTGTTAAAATGCACAGCTGCTGCTGGACAACAAATGGAAAGCTATGGTCCTTCCCTGCACCAGTCCTGCACATCCCTACCTGCCTTTCACTATATGTTTCCCCCTGCTTGCCCCTGCTTGCCCCCTGCTTGCCCCATTTCACCACTGTCCTATCACCCTATTTTTATTTCCTTTTTAAACTTTTAGTGTGATTTGAGCAGAGCACTGTGTCACGCAGTACCGGGCAAATGTACTTAAATGAGCTTTAAAGCACCTTAATGATCCTACAGTATGTATTTCTCACAGTGCTAGGCACATGCATAAACTAATCTCCTCTGTCACGCTTTGAACCCAAGCCCCTGTCAACTACAGCCTGAGCCTACTGCACGAACCCACTAGGCCATACATGCAAGTGTTTCCAGCAATACATACTGATTGACACTGACAGACTGAGGACAAACCTAATGTGAAAAATGGGAGTGTACCTGGGATCCGATGCAAAACTACACCGGTAGACAGCCACATAAATAATAATCTCAGTATGTTAGGCTGGAATAACAAGTAAATGTTCCCTTTTATCTGCAACATCTTTAAACACACCTGCTAAGGCATCAGTGGCACAGTACATATGTTCAGCTGGGACCCTGCTGCAGAACACCTGCCTGTGAAAGCCGTGCACACAATGGATGCAGACAATGTGTGTCACAGCTGTATGTATGCACATACATCTGGCAAATACACCTTCTGCAACACTAACTTAGTAGCTCAGTCTGTTAAATGATTTGCATGCAGAACATTTTGCCACACACAGTCCTGGGTTCAAATCCAGTGTGTTGCACTTCACTTGCATTCTTATGAACACAGCAATTATCAGCTACCCAGTTTTGCAAGTCACAGGCCTGCAGATAAGGACACACTCCACATATTCAGACAGCCTAACTATATCTCACCTACTAGTCTGCTATTGGCACTGCTGCATAACAGATTCACCTTAAGCACATGCCTCAATTGCACTGTAATGGATCATAGCTGCAGCTGCTACAGATACAGGTACAGCTTCCAGGCCTCCAAAGTGTTCACCCCCCCCCCTTTGCTGCAGCCTAGAGCATACATGACTGTATGTTCAGGTTGCTGCTACACACTGACCATACCTCCAAACCCTTTATAACAAGGGATATGGACACAAGCATACATAAAGGGGGTGGGAGCAAAGGTCCAGACATAGGTACATGTTTCACAGTTTGTCCCTACAAAGATAATAAGTGGATAGAATATCAGCTACTGCATTACCATGCATATTCTGATGGTTATGAAGTGTAGCACTCACATGTCTCTCTCTCTCTCTCCCCTTTCTAACCTTATTTCACAATGTTTACCAGTGAACTGCCAGATGACCATACTGTCATGGGACACTGAGCAAATATATGAGGCAAAACTGTAGACATACTTCATACATCTCTACAGTGGACAGTATTTGTATTTACCCTGTAGTCTCCAGACCTCAGTAATGTCCATCTCAAATACTAAGAAAGGGGTGAAGGCCTACATGAAGGCATTATATATTGCATTGTGGTGCCACATCATTGGCTAATAATGGTGCACTTCAGCTGTTTTGGATGCAATTAGCAAGTCTGAGCCACATTGGTGCGTAGGCAATTACCTGTTAATGATCATTAGCTACAGAAGTCAAGCAATTGCTTATGGTGAACAGGTCTGTATGTGATTTTACTCACACAGACAGCATATGTGCAAAGCATTTGCAGAGGAGCCCTTCAGTAAAATGAATACATCACTTTACCAGGTATGTACTAAATTTCCCCATAAAAAGGGATGCAGATGGAGGGATGGAGGGATGGGAATATGGATTAAAACAGTAGGCTTGTAATAGCGCTATGATAGTGACATGTCAATGATACTCTGCTGTCCAACACCTACAGGCATGCTTCTCAAGTGTCCCTGCTTTGATGCACATCTCTGCTCTGTCATTGTCCATTCTTCCTACAACAGTCGGCTATTATAGTAAATATAGTGGATTACACCTAAGACATAGTGACACTAAGTAAGGGTGTGCACTCCTGTAACATTAAACCTATGGACTGTGATTCACCTCATCTCAATCTATCGATGTCACACATAAATAGTACTAACATTGTAAAAGTGTCCCTGAATGTCCGTGATGTAGTCTGGCTAAGTCCCTGTTTCATGGACATTCGTCCCTGTCTGGTTGAGAGCTATGCCTAAAATACCTCTCAACCTCCTACAGTAAGAAATCAGGACAAAGACAAATTTAATGGGGGGACAGAGGCCCAAACCCAGTGACAGACTATCCATATTGGCCATAGAAGATAAGAATGTGATTAGCGTAACAGATATTACTGTAGCATAAGTGTTGTCTCAGGGGTCTGATGGGTGACAGATTCTATGTCTGTTTTCTGACAGCAGCCATGAATCAGTGGACAACCATTTGTCAGACATGCACAGTTTTGTGCAAGATGGACCACAGCTATGAGGCAAACATGGTGACATTCTGCACACATCTGCATAGTTGAGATGTATGATGCCAACAGGGAACATATACGACAGCAGGTTTGCATTGCTGTCTTTCATTGTGGCACACTGATGTGGCTGGACTGTCCTCATGTAGTTGGAATAGTACACTGCTATTTCTCCAACAGTGATTGCATCACATATTAGTGGGGATTTGCCTGTAGAGGACACACCACAGTACACTACAGTGATGGCTGTAGAGAAATACAGCAGAATGTGCCCCAGCACACAGGGACATTATCTAGTATTGCTACTATCTTGGTGATAGCCACACATGTAGTCTGTTGCCAAACAGGGGTATGACGTGTGAGGCAGCAGTGGATATTGCAGGCCATTATGGGTGTGTAGGGTGTGTACATAATGGACATCCATGTATCTCATCCTGAAATGTGTTTCCCTCTTGTTGTCTTGCAATACAGATGCACAGATGGAGACATCCTCCATTTTCATTGGCAGAAAATTATGCTATACTGGATGCCTTCAGACTCAACCAATACATCCTGCTGTCAAGGGGCCGCCACAATCATGAACAGTAGGCAGCAGTGTGGACAAACTTATGAGGGCTGCAAATGATATTGGCCAACAGAACAGGACCTATGAGCAGGTTTGACATCAGGCCACAGATATGATCGATGACACACATCAAAGAGCAGCTGCCGTTGTCAGGGATCATGCTGCCACTGGTGGAGGGCCTGCAACAGAATAGCCACTCTCAACCACAGAGGAATTCCTGGTGAACCTAGGATCAACCTACAGCTCTTAGCCAACCATCACGTCATACATCCTGGAGGTGTGTGCCACAGCATCCACATCATAGGAGCATCCAGGTAAACTGACTAATTTCACCAGTATAATACATTTACAGTCAATGTGGCAGGTTGTACAGACCAGTACATGTGTGGCAGGTCTATCTGCACTGGAGAGGGTTGGCTTTTCACCACAGTTGTGCACACATACTCAGAATGTCAGCAATATAGCCAGTATCACATTAGCTACTGTACATGTAGATATACACACATATTACCTTGTAACACTGCAACATTTGGTGCTGCTGACAATACCTCTCCCTCATCTTTTCACAGGTACATCAGGTGTTGCCAGAGTTCATGGTTCTGTACCTGGTAAGTGTCATATTGTTGTTTTGCCAAATCAGATATACCCTATGAATATTAAGGGCTGCCATTTTGCCTTTTGCACAAGTGTTCTGCTTAGCTAGAGTAGAATAATTGTATGTTCTATTTCAGAGCAGTTAACTACAGTGTATAGCCTTAGAGAATGACAGGTGTGTATTTGTACAAACATTAACATTGTCTCATCAGACGCTGATGATGATGGTGGCCATAGTGAGGCACAGGGGGGGTTGTCGGTGGCTGAATATGTCCTAAAGGTTGACATCCTTCTTCTGCCCCATTGTCCCCACATACAGTCAGTATGCCCACACATACCTAGTCACCAGAGGCCACAGATATTGGACAGTCAGAGGGTGGCAACATAGTACAGGACAGTGTGAGGACTATAGCATCAGTAAGTGTAGACACTGGCCATAGCAAGAGAGCTGATGAGGTCTCACACAGGCAGATTGACAGAGATGCTCAAAGGAGGACTCCTGCCCATCCACTTCCTGTTGCAGATGTCACATTGTGGGTCAGTCACCACATGTTTCAGGCTGTCATGAAGGCAAAGGCATGAGCTGAACACAAAACCAAATGGATGCTTAGTGTTATGGATACAGCACAGTCTGACATCCATGACTGCCTCCACTGCATTGGTGATGCCACGGAAGGTTTCACTGATCTAGTGGACAAAAGGTGGGCTCAGCCAGTGTGTATCTTTGAGTGCACGTTGTCTATGTTGAGCATGTGGTTGGGGTTGGGTGTCAGACACATGGACGTAGGCCAGCAACACCATCTGTTGGTAGTCAATGTGGGCATCCACACTCACGTTCCCATAGTGGCAGCACCACCGTGCTACATAGGGAGATTTGCTGCCCATACCACAACATGACAGGCCATGGGCACATGGTCCTGGGCAGTCTCATGGGGGGCATAGGCCTAGCAGACTGCACTCACTATCAGGTAGTATCATCACATTTGACTTGGGGATGGTGTTGCCCATGCTACTCATGGAGAAGCCAGTTCTCATGTTCATTACCGGAGACAGTGTACTGTCCCACTCTACTATATATGGTCCACAGCTGTCCACAATATTCATGTGTAAGGCTAGCACTGAGCTTGACTTTGTATATGCACACACTCCAACACCACTGTTAGACGCACATCACCTACAGACACACACAGCACCTCTCCATGGCCCATGTCACCAGCACCCCTTCCTGACTCACACACGTGTCAACTGATTGGTACAGCCTAGGCTTCCAGCACTCCTACTCCACACCCTGGGCATGTGATGATACATGTGCCACATCCCTGCCATCCATGCCATCGATGTAGGAACCTGCATATATGTATCTGATGCACAGGGTGACTATAAAACTTTACATGTGTTTGTGTAGTGCAGTAGAGTTATGCCATAGCAGTTGCTGTGGGCCACGATAGGTACTGTATGCTGGCATGTGTATCTTTTTTGCCTGATGGTACACTGCCGGTAGTGTTACAGAATGACGGGTGTGTCATGGAGCTGTGTATGTTTTTGTCCCAGGAGTCTGAGTGGTGCAACTATAAACACATGGTAGAAATATAGCAGCACAGGATGGCAAGGACGCAAAGCAGAGATATAACATCAGCATGATATGCCAGTATATCTGCATGGCTCCCTAGGTGCATATTTGTAGAACATTGTGTCAGGGACAATGGAGACAGTCAGCATTATCATGCTTTCATACCCTGTGACACGCTCTACTACCCTTGATACATGTCACCTGGGTTGTCTGCACATACAACTGTAGATGGTGGCAGACATCAATTATTCTTATATAGAGGAGGGTAATTTAGGGCCAGCATCTAATCACAGGACCATAAAAATTCATAACCAATACACAGGGTTAGGCCACATGGGTGTGTCTCTAGGGCAATCGGAGAACATATTCACACACACAAGTTGGATGGTGTGAGACTAGAACCCCTCTCTATCATTACACACTATAGTTCCCAGAACTTATAACGTGTGCCATTCTGTTTGTCTGATGCAGCATTGTCAGCCAGTGCTCTTAAAGTGGATGACATTAGTAGGCTTTGTAGAGGAGGGAATTTAGAGGCCAGCAGCCAGTCACAGGGCCATAAAATGCATACCATTGCACGGAGACAGGCCATACCCATAGTGCTGTGAGGGGATATTTTGATACGCTCACAGAGTTGGAGAATGTGAGATTAGAACTCCTACCTATCTAGTATTACACACTACAGCTCACAGTACTTATTGCATGCACCACAGGTTATGTCTGTTGTATATGTTGCTGCAGGCACAGTACTTGTGGAGTACGCAAAGTGGCCTTGTGTTAGACAGTATATGTGGCCTGCAGAGTGATACTGTTATTGTATCTATTGTCCTAGAGGTAGCATACTTGATAACATCTCTACTATGTGTATACACTTACCAGTCTGGCCATATGTGACTGTTTGCAGTTTGATAGGCAGACATGTGGCCAGGGACAATATGGCTTGTCCATGGACTGCATTGCACCCATTGTACATTACACTACATGCATACCTATGTCTATCTGCAGCGTGACAGTCTGCAGGCTCAGGGATCTGTGGGTGAGTGGATTATGTATTGCTGAGGCCTTGGTCTGGTGCCATCAGACAGCTGTTGTGATGTGTATGTGCAGATAACACCAGCATTCAGGGGTATGTGGGAACATTTGTACATCCCTGCCCATATCTATATCAATGGTGTATAACAGGGTTGTCTCCTTAAAAGTAGTTGTGTGTGTCAGTAATATACATGTGTTCTGTAGAAGTATGTGGGGTCTATGTATCCTTGTTCTTTATATAGCTACAGTATATATATATCCTGTTATCACATATATATATGTGCCAGAAACTGATAGAAACAGTAATCAAGCATGAAGGGGATAGGGTGAGACAGATACATATACAGAGTTGTATGTATGTGCAGACATATTTCCACATAGCGTGTCTTTAGGCAGTAGAGGCAACAGACTTGGGCTCAAGTTATCTAAGTGTAGCAGCATGCCCAGTGTGATTGTTAGTACTTACAAGGTGACTCCAGGCCAGAGCTACCTGTACTCCAGTCCAGGATTATTGTGTGCTGCAGGTCATTGGCTTCTGCACCTGTTACCACAGTACTGCAGTTGTCTGATATTGTCCAAGCTACTCCCCAACTGTTTGCTGACCTTAAAATGTGACTCAAACTTTATAACTGTAGAGAGCTTGACAGACTGTCCAGACTCTTGCCGCATATTTTGGTCCATTTCACATAACATTGGTGTTTTCTGGCAAATTAGTGGCAAATCAGTCAAGATTGAAGTTAATTACTACCGGTAGATATTTGAGTTTTAGACTCCATGCATAGCAGGTGAGTCATGTGAATGCAGGACCTGTTATTCTATCCACATTCTATGCTTATAGGAGCAAATGTATTTAGCACATGTCCCAAGTTGTGGTCCTTGGCCCCACTTTTATTTACTGTATTTCAGCAGATTTCATGCTATCAGAGGTTGAGAGGATGTCCCTGTAGGCATACGTAGGCATACCCAGTATGCCCTGGCCTTGGCCAAGAGACAATGTATAGTACATGCCTTGACAACCTAGGGTCCTAGGGACTGACGCCTTACTATGACTCACATGCATATAGTAAAAATGATGCCAGGCAACCCACACAACCTTGACATAACCATGTATTCACTGTGTACTGCATTCATCAGACAGAGTCAGCCCTGAACTTCAGTTCTGTCAACTGCTGCATTTGCAAGGTAAGTCACTCACCTACACACCACTTGTAAGGAGTACTATAATATACTATTGTATGTATGGACATGCTGTGTGTATGCAAGGGAATATAGGGGCTATTTGGAGAGATGTAACATCCAGATGGGACTACAGATACCCAGTCCAATAATATGTGTTCCGTAATATTCACTAGGCTTCATGGTTGGAATATTCACTACTGCAGTCAAGGAGGATGTTAAACAGTGGGTTCACATGATACTTGCACTATTGTCTATGCCAGCATTCCCATACAACTGCTGTAACAGAAAGTCTGCAATGATATATCAGCAGACCAGCCAATTCCTATGCTGTGAAATAGAGCCTGGCCACATGTTCTATGTCTCATGTATTGTAGGGGTGACAATGTATCTCTGTATGCTGTTGAGTGTGTAAGGAATGACATCTCTCTGTCTAGCGGCTGGTGTGGCTCACTGTGGTAGGAACTTTAGTATGGGTGATGGTGTTGATGACTTGAATCTGGCAGCATCCACATCTTTTGCATGTGTGATACTCATATAGTGGTATTCCCACAGACTGTCATAGCCCTCAATCTGTTACTGCAAGTCAGCTGGACAAAGTCAGAGAGAATGGGGGGAAAAAGGCCAAAACTACAGACAGACATTACACATGCTCTGATGAACCTAGATGGTGACTAGTATAACAGCAGGTTGCAACAAGACAGAATAGCTGCAGGATGTAAAGACCTTTACTTAAATGTGTCAGTAGTTAGTACAATTCAGTTACTGCATTACACAATAACATATCGAAACATCACAAATGTATGAGGAAAACACCAGACATATGGGGCGAAATACTTGACATTCTACAAAAACATGTACAGTGAGAGGTATGCAGACTGTCACTCTGTGAGTGGTGTTACATTATGTACCCCAGTTACATATTAAGTAATGCACACAACTAGGAAATGCCTTGGACAATGTCAGGGAAGTGCTGCACTGTGGAAACAGGTGCAACAGTAAATGTCTGCAGCACGCAAAATCCCAGACCAGAATAAAGTTAGCTGTGGCCTGGAGTCACCTTGTAAGTACTGACAGTCCCACTGGGCATGCTGCTACACTAAGCTAACTTGAGCGGAAGTCAGTTGCCTCTTCCTCACAAAGACTTTCTATGTGGACATACCTCTGTACATACAGACAGCTAGATATACATATCTGTCTGCCCTATCTCCCTCCCATATAATTAGTGTATCAATCAGTATGTATCACATATACATATGATACCGATATATATATTGCTATATAAATTGCAATGATACATAGGGCAGGATTCACGAAGGCTTGCACAGAGTGTAAGAGACGTGCAACACTCCATGCAAGCCTCGCGATCCAGGAACAGCCCTAAACTCCGTGTAAGAGACCAGCTAAAATGTCTCTTACACGGACTGGGCATGGACATGCTAAATACCTCACTTGCAGCTGAAAGGTATGCAAATGAGGTATATTAGCGATCCACGAAGCAGAAACCAGTCCGTGTAAGAGACGTTTTAGCTGCAGAAATGTACTCAGTTGACAACTGAGTACGTTTCTGCAAATTCCACAATGGAGCCATGTCAGCTCCAAAAAAGGGTGCATATGACTCAGGCAGCATGCCAATGGCCAAATATGTGGCCATTGGCAATATAACCCGATGCCAAAATATTAAAAATATAATTTTTTTTTCGGCGATCAAACCCAGTGCAGCCCCGCGCAAACGGGCTGCGCTGTATAAAAACATAAAAAAGAAGGTTATAAACCCACAAATGTGGGTTTCATGCAATACATGGAATGACAATGCAGGGACCAGCAGACCAAAAACAACATGGCCACCGTGTAGTGGTTGCTAAGGGGGGAAGCTGAGTCTAAGACATGTAACTAAGCATTAGTAGGCAATCTCATGTAAATGAGGGTTAGGATACTGAATCTCACAGTCACATAGCAAATGAGCACAGTCTGAGTAGTGTAAGAGATACATAAGGGGGGAGGAATAGAGTAGGAGATAGGTGACATCACAGGAGGCAATGGTAAAAAGAAATGCAGTTCATTGGAGGCCAGTGTAACATGACAGATGACAGACACAGATCATGGAAAGAGGTGTGCCACTAGATAAGTCATGGAAAGTCAAGAAATGGAAGGTGTACACTGTTACTTACACCAAAGTTTCTTGCTGGGCATGCATGCGCACGTGTGTGCACCATGAAGCGCGAGTAGGGCAGTGTGCGCGCGTGTAAGGCAGACTGAGCATGTGGGAGCGTGTTGGGAGATGTTTAATACTGTTTGCGCGGGTGTACGCGCATGTAGGGCAGGCTGAGTATGTTGGAGGCTGTTGGCAGATGTGTAACAGTGTTTGCGCGGGTGTATGCGCGTTTTAACCCGAATAAGTAGATTCTGAACCATATAAGCACGTGTGCACATGTGTAAGCCACTGTGAGCATGTTTCTGCTAGTATGCACGTTGTTCCCCCCTGAGGAAACAGAAAGGAAAAAGGAAGCAACAGAATTAATAGGAAGCTAGCAGGAATAACTGCTGAAGCTAGCAGGTGAAAACAATTAGAAGCAGGCAATTACACAGGCAGAATAGTAGCCCAGCCCAGCACTTAAAACTCTGCAAACAGTAGTGCAGGATGTTTCTCTTAAGAGACACTGCAAGACAGGAGTAAGCTAATAGAAGTGAAAACTGAAAAAGCTTCACTCAGAGCAGAAATGTTAGGGGCTGCCATAGCTGTCATAATGAGACATAGGCAACTTGCTGAGGGTGGTGACAATGCAGATGGTGCCAGACAACCCACAGTGAGGAGACGGAGAAGAGTGTACAGGCCCAGGGTCACCTACCACGGGTTACATGAGCTGGAGATAGTAGAGTGCTATAGAGTGGACAGAGAGCTCCTGCAGCAAATTGTTGAGCTGTGCAGGCCACGCCTCACACACAGAACCAACAGAGGGGAACCCATCCCAGTGGAAACCAAGGTATGTGTTGGCCTAAGAATACTAGCAACAGGTATCTTCCAGAGACCAACTGGCGATATGATGGGGATATCACAGGCATCAGCCTCCAGGGTACTGCACCAGTTCCTGGATGCCATGTCAGCACATGTCGGTGATCATGTATATTTCCCCAATGCCCATGAGGTATTGGCCAGCAATATGCATCTCTTCCAGCAAATAGCGGAATACCCTGAGGTAGTGGGTGCAATAGACTGCACGCACATACGCATCAAAGCACCAGCCGGTGAGCGGGGTAGGGTCTACATTAACCGCAAGGGCTTCCCCTCCATCAACTGCCAGGTCATGTGTGATGCCCAGAGCATAATAATGAATGTGTGTGCTGGCTGCCCTGGGAGTTACCACGATTCCCACATCTGGCATTTGACGCAGCTGTACCAGACATTTGCCAATGGGGACATCCCACACGGACACCTAGTGGGGGATGCAGGTTATGCACTGGAGCCATGGCTGATGACACCCATCAGAAACGCACACACACCTGAACAGGAATGCCATAATGAGGCACACGCACAAACACGTAATGTAATAGAGCGTGTGTTTGGGCTGCTCAAGTCACAGTTCCGGTGTCTGGACACATCTGGTGGAGCCTTGCAGTACACACCAACTACATGTACCCAAATTGTCATGGTATGTGCTATGCTACATAATATGATCTTGCGAAAACAGCTGCAGCAGGACCAGCATAGGGCTGGGCCAAACAGCTCCCCACCATTACCAAGGCCATCACAGGCAGACCATGGCTCGGAGGAGGAACAACCTGAGCCTGCCCCAGTAGGCAGAAGGAGGCGTGACCAGTATGCCCTGGCCTTGGCAAAGAGACAACGCATAGCACATACACTGGTTCAGTAGGAACCCTGGGAATGATACCCCCTCTGACGCACTCAAATATTAACATGGATGCCTAAAATGACATGACCTGCTCACAACCATGTACAGGGAAGTGTAATATGCGCATCCAACAGAGGCAGCCCTGCAGCACCACCTGAGGCATGAATGCCATGTGTTCAGTAATGTAACACCATGTACTATATGCACACATGAGCACCCTGACTAACATCCACCCTCACCAAGCATAAAGCCACAAAATGACGATGGGATGATCAAGTGCAATAACTGGCTGAAGTAATGCAGTTAGTCAAAGGGGAGTCAATGTGTTTCAGGCTGGGAAGACATGCGGAGCATGACATGATGCACCACCTGCTAGGGGTGGCGTGCACCTATCATGCCATGCCCCATGGATACTGGCAAAGGCTGTCAGTACCCGCAGCATGCCCTGAATAGGTAAGTCTCAAAACACAAACCCACCTTCATAGGTTCTACAAGGGATAGGAACCTAGATGTAATGCTACCCAATGACAGATGTCTAAACAACAAGATGTGTGCAGTGTAAACGCACACAGTATGGAGAATGTAGATACCAGTCCTGTAATAGAGAACTGGGTCAAGGCTCACATCAGCACCCTAACACTACCAGGTCACACCTCATACTGTGCTGTACAGCCGCAAAACATGGAACAAGCTACAAAAGGAGGGTGACTAGCAAGAAATGGCAAGGATAACCACACCCACATGTTGGTACCACAACAAGAAGCAGCATGGATTAGCCATGGTCAAATACCAATGGCTAAAACCGCCTCCCAGTATATAGCCTGCTGCAGACTACTGTCCTAATACCAGGAACTGCACCTGGCCTATGTCGAAATACATGAATATATCAAGCCCCCCAAACCACATTATATTGCTTGACTGAAAATACCCAGACATACACTGGGAGCATTATACTAGCACCAACACAGTAGGAGAAAATTACCCAGAATCCATAAACCAAAATGCCCAGGAACAATGTACCACTCCCACAAGAGGGGTAAGCATACTGGATGTGATACTCAGCAACATCTGTACTGGATGGCAAGATGAGAAGTGTACCCCTCACTGGTAAGACCAGACCATAGAGTAATCACACTGGATATACACATCCTGACCCCAGTCCCTGGCCAGAATACCACAGTGAAAAACATGTGTAAAGCATAGGTTTCAGCCCTCAAAACCGATGTTGAATCCACAAAAGGCCCTGTGCAAGTGCAGAATATGGGACACACCACAGAACATGTTATACAGGCATTCCTTGAACACAGCCAGGAATGCTTGGAGTATGCAATCACAAATAACAACAACACACAATGCCATACACGCAGGCATCTGGCATGCTGGACTACAGCCATTACCAAACCATGCAAGAGAATGAGGAAGCTACCACATGATAGAGCAAACATAAAAAGGGAAGTAATCACTGACCAGTAGTATGGCAATAACATATGTCCACACATACAATCCACTAAGTCCAGCCACAACAAGTAGAATCTGTGAATCCAGAGGCAATGTGACACCAGTCCCAAGTAGACAGACAACCACAACACCCCCCAATAAATACAAATATATGTGATAGATGCATCCATGTATCCAAACCAGAGGTTGAGCTCCACCAACTCAGTACTGTCAAAACTAGTCAGGAGGAGAAGATAACCACATACACCACAAACCCAGTCCCACATAGACCTACCACAACTGTAAACCAAACACATAAACACAGACAAATATTCCCGGAGGCCTTAATTACAAACACACCACACCAACAGAAGCCTCCAAAGCAGATCACAAGCAACCACAACCTTCAAACATAGCACATGCAACGAATAGTACGCAAAGCTGATGTGCCAAACAGTCACAGGCCAGAAGGAGAAACAACATGCCTGATACAGTCGTAATAGGTGTCTGTATAGGCAGACACACTGCTATCCCACTCACCAGACTGAACAAGGGAAAGGGTAGAGTAAGCTGCCTGTAGGCTGCCACAAAATGCCACATAACACAAGTACGCAGGTCACCCCAAAGCAAGCAGAAATATGATGCACTCAATGTCCATGCTGGTGTGAATTACCTGAGATGTACCTCCCTGCTCAACATGAAAAGAGACATGGATGGTCCCTCTGAGTATGTACCCCAGGGCAGTATGACACTGGCTGTGTGCAGCATTCAACCCTCACCAAGAATGATGCCACAGTACAAACACAGAATGCTCATGTTTAACAGCTGGCACAGTTACAGCTGTCAGTCCAAGAGGGTCTAATGTCTGTCTGCTTGAGATGTCAAGCATGACAAGCCATGCCGCTGTTCCAGGGATGGCTTGCACCTGTTACCCGTGTGCGTCTGGATACTGGATAAGGCCTTTGCCTCGTCCATAGAGCCGTATGTAGGCAAGGCCAAAAAGACTATCCATCACCCTAGAAAACATAGGTGGTAGGAAACATAAGGGTAATGCTGACCAATGCCAGATGTGTAAACTGCAATATGCATGCCCCTGAGGCACTTCCCATTATGGAGAACATTGATGTCTGTGCAGTGACAGAAGCCTGCTGCAAGCCTAGTGATAGCACACCAGCACTACCAGGTTATACCACATATCATGTGTTATGGCCCCAACACCTGCACCAAAACATCAAAGGAGGGGGAGTATCCATATGCAGCACAGACACCCATATTGCCAGGTAACTGACAATGCACAAAGCAGTGGAGACCACCCATGTGCACATAACTGTAGTCAAAACTGTTGTACAGTCTGTAGCATGCGACAGACCACACTCTCACACACAAGAACTCCACCCAGACATCCTGAAGACACTGGACAGTATGAATGTCCCACCAAATACCAGACAAGGTACACACAAATTACCACATAGGTGTCAAACCATTATGTATGCAAGGAGTAATCAGGGACCTAGGGACACAGGTCGACATTAATCTGTCATGTGACACCCACAATGCCAATGTGGCTATGAAGATTGTCGATATTGGACACCGTATCATGAAAGGATTCACATCAACATCAACAGAGGTCACTGTGCCACTGTACTGTTCCCTTATCAGACCCATAATCTAGTACAATGACTCACATGGGATATACCGTATGTGACACCTGCAGTGGTTCGGAAGACCTCATAGTTACCCCACCAACAGGATAAAGGGTGTGAAATATATGTCATATGCTGCCTGGCTGTAGACACCCCAGCTGACTGCAGTCACAGACTGCCTACACAGAGGTATTGTATGTCTGTTGTACAAGGCCATGTCCAACACAGGAGTAATGGACATGCTCCACCACAGGAAATCAAAGCCATTGGAGCTGTGAGAGTCACAGATGTCAGCCTCAACACATAATGAAATAAGATGTGCTGGAGGGACAGATACATAACCCAGAGGCTCCCCACACCCAGAAACAGGATCCCAATCCATGGTAGACAGAGCCCCTCACTGACACCCCTCAACAGGAATATTGCCAAGTGGATGGATGACCGTACATGTATACTGGGGGTCCTCACTGTGTCATGACCAGACAGAGGCACAGTGAAGAACTTCATAAATGGCCATAATTGAACATAGCAAGGGGTGGCGAAAGACACATGCACTCTGGATAGGCTTACTAATGGCCTAGGGTGTATAGCCTAGTATGAACCCATGAACCTATGAAGATACAAAATGTACAGGACACTAAGGATAATCACAAGGGTTACCCAACTGATGGTAGGAACCATGTTGGGCATCCACAGATATGCTCCGAATCACACAGATATTACAAACAACATACCAAACACACACACATATTGCTAACATACAACCTGTCAGGTGCAGTGCAAACTCCCCCCCCCCCCCAGAGTGCAAAATACCTATCCCAGCAGACTGATGGTCCCCTGACATTGCAGATGCTGAGGTAGCAGCCATCATCTGCAAAGCAGAACACACAGCAGCAAAGGTATGTGATGGTGCCCTGTGCTGAGGCCAACATGGACTCCAAGAATAATGGAATGCCAAATCACACTACTGCCCAATGTCAGCCTTACCACAGGATATGTACCCAAAGAGCAGTGTACAACAACAGTGGTCCATCACAACAAAGGTGTTGCCTGAATGGATACCCCAAACTACCACCCCAGGATCCTGACAAGCTTGTTCTGCACAGCTATGGAAAGGATCAGTATGTACCGCAGACAGAAGGCTATTGTGGACCTACTGATACTGGACCCTACACAGTGTGGCTGTCGTAACTGCAGAACCTGCCCCTAAACATGTCTGACCCATTTGAAGCAGTCATTAAGGTCATTGATGAGGGCAATGTGGTCCACACAATGTAGCTGGACCGTGCACATGCTTCTAGACAATACCGTACGAGTTCAGTATGGATATGTTCACCAGCTTAAATATATACCCCTATGTCAGTAGAGGGGTTGCAAACCAGACCAAGGACAGAACTGACATGGTCAGACATGCTGCATCCATGTCAGACTACAAAGCGGATATGAGTGGCATCCCTCAAGGCCTGGTCTTGCCCCCCCACCCCTCTTCTGTATATATGTCCCATAGGTATAGGCCAACATGGAAGGACTGTGACTGAACATGTATGCAGAGGAGTACAAACAGCCCACCATATCCGACCCCCAGCTGACACAAGCAACTCATAAAAGGGCCACCTACAAACAGACAACTGTAGCCATAGCCATGTCAGCAAGCTAATTGCAGAACTGTGTATAGACAACCACCGTGGATATACAGTAAGTGACCACAAATTACCATGCAGGTGTTAACCCATGAGGTACCTAACATGTAATGTGAGACCTGGGTACAAAAGGTGATAGATATCCTGCACTGGACAAACATGTGGCTGTAGTGTTCGCAGAAACACATACTATATACCCACCCTAACATGAAGGTTGGCAGATGTAGATAAGGGGAACTCACTGTGGCTCTGCAGTCATCCTCCATCAGCGTCACAAGTGACTGCAATAGCCCCTGTGGGATATACCGCAGCAGACACCTCCATCAACTGTAAAGTCCACAACAGTACCCTACCAGGAGTAGCAAAGAGCATGAAAAGATGCCATGTGTTGCCTGAGTAAACAAACTGCAGCCCCACACTGCCATACTTCCCAGCTACAGGAAAGCTGTGCCTGATGTATGAAGCCATGTTCAACCTGGAATGAATGAACATGTTGCACCTTGTACAATCTGAATGGCAGTGAGCTATGCACATGAGAGACCTGAACCCCAGCACTGACATACATAGGACAAGCTGTACAGAATGATCCATAACACAGAAGGCACCCCCACTCTTCAGTAAACTCCTGGTACAGGTCAGCCAGAGAGTCACATATCGACACCCCTCAAGAGGAATCCTGATGAGTGGATGGGAGATGGTAGGCTAACCCTGGGTATCACTGTTATGTCAGAGGTAGACGGAGGCACAGTATACTAACCATGACATATGTCATGGCAAACTCCAGTTACAATGTGTGTCAAAGGACAAACACACCCTGTGACTAGCATCAGAAATGTCCTAGGGAACATTGCTAGTGTTTGCCAATGTCCACCCATGATGTGGAATACACTAGCAATGTTGGACGAGCCTGGTGTAGGTAGTCCATATCTGAACATATTGCAACATGGTCATATGTGCACAACTGGCCCCTACACAGTCTGTTGTGCTCACTATGAAGATGTCAAGCAGTCATAGGACTAAAGCCCAGGATACTGTCCACCACAGTGAAAGTACTGAACCAGTACACTATACGGTACTACAGTGTTAGGTCATTATGAAAGTATGTTGAGAACTGTCTGCAAAGTATCCCATGCAATCCCTGCAGGCACAGTATAATCCCTGTTGTGGCAGACACGAAGCAGTTGGCCAGTTAGTACACAACATGACACAGAACACACAACCATAAACGTGAGATATTGTTGAAGTTCACACACACCCAAATATGTGGTGGACATCAGAGTGCAACATATGGAAAGCTCACACTGGGCATGCTCACACTTTGATAAATGAGGCATATGTCAGACAACATGCCATGGAAAGGCTGAACTGGGCATGCTCACACACTTAGGCCATATCTCCGTTTAGCAGTTGGCCACACATATCTGGTATTTGTACGTGTCAGTCCAGGAACCAACCACAACACAGCAATCAGCCCAGTGCACACAGTAAATGACTACAGAGACATAAGTGATATAGTGGATTGCTGTCATATGCAAACATCTTCCACAGATACACAAGTTGGTCATAGGAACAGGGAATGCTATGGCAATAAAGACCTGCAAACAGTAGAACAGCACAACAAATATTGTGCATCCGACAATTGAACATATGGGTGTAGAGGTCAATACTAGGCTTGTTGCCCTAGGGAATGACAGCTTAGCCAGAGTGTGCTTGGCATCTGCATCCCCAGGACAGTAGGCTACTGTGCCACTGTAAAGTAGGTCACAGAAGGCAACATGTGAGGCTAGTGAGCTGTGCCTCTGTCAAGCAGGGGCACCGTGGAGGTCCCAGGGATTGAATGTGCTAAGCCACAGCCATGTTGTCGGTGTGTGCTGTGAGAGGGTTGCTGAGGATCTCTGACAGTAGGTGTCCATCAATAACAGACTGAGGGGAGCCCTATCTGCATTCTCTGGATGATTCCACTGTCAATACTGTGTTGTAATGAGTATGTGTGAATGAAGTGCCATGCTGGAACTGTTCACAGATGTCCTCCCTCTGTGGGCTACAGCTCTGCAATGTATTAGGTCACTCTGTCTATTGTACGGCGCATATATGGCTGGTGTACAGCTGACAGGTGGCTTGTTGTGGATCAGTCATGGGTATATGTGGGATAGCATGACCAATGCAAACCATACACATGTTCATAGAATGCAATTGTCAAGGATTATGCTGAGTGGCCAGTATAGTCCCCCAGCATGGGTCCTCTAAAGTCGTCCACCCCAGTCTACACAAGTGTAGAGTCTGCTTGTGCTAAATGCAGTTTGTGTGCAGTGACAACCTTGCCCGGGGATGGAGATGGGATATGGATGTCCAGGGAAAGGTGGGTATGGTCAGATATCAACAATGGTGGTCTATCTCTGGTGTGGAACAGTGAGTACCCATGTTGCAGATGGACAGGTGCAATATGTATTGCCCCATGTGGCTGTGGTGTGTGGTTCTGCCATAGCACATGGACCCACAAATTGTAGTGGCTGTAGGGTAAAGTGGTAGAGGCCTGAGTAGTTCTCACACACAATATGCCTGTACCTGATGTTAACAACTGGAATGGTGTATGTGAACACCTGCATATCCTGGCACTGTTCCCAGGGAAGCTAAGTGTGTGTCCTGGATGTGGGTGTGGTGTTCTGGCCTGGTTGTGTTGTGTGTTACAGGTCCTGTGGTCCCAAAGCATGGTATAGAACATAACCTGCCAGTGCGATGTGCATATCTGACCCTGATGTAGGTGGCTGCAAATGCATATATATGCTATCCCCCACCTGACAGGTAGTACTACATGTACATACCTCTGTAGAAATAAAGATGTCAGCACCCTATAAATACTACAGGTGCAGAACAGATGCCCAATAATTCGGATAGTGCACTCTGCTAATGCGTCTCCCTCAAGTGTCATAATATAGTTAGGTAGGGGTTTGAATCCTGCAAATGCTGTGTGTGTGTGGGTGGGTGAGTGGGGTTTGTGTGTGTGAGAGGGAAATGTCCCTTTTGGCAACTGGGAAAACACACTACAGGATGAACATTCCCCTTTCTAAACACTGATGATGTCAGCACCCTATAAGTAGAGCAGGAGAAGGGAAACCTCCCAGTAATGCGAATAGCGTGCTCTGCTAATGCGTCCATCGCGAGTGTCATAACATAGTTAGGTAGGGGTTTGAATCCTGTACATGCTCAGTGTGTGTGGAGGGGGTTAGTGTGTGTTCAAGACTGTTTGAAAGAAGTATCCCTTTTGCCAACTAGGAGAATACACTACAGGATGCACATTCCCCTTTCTAAACACTGATGATGTCAGCACCCTATAAGTACAGCAGGAGAAGGGAAACCTCCCAGTAATGTGAATCACGTGCTCTGCTAATGCGTCCATGTCAAGTGTCATAACATAGTTAGGTAGGGGTTTGAATCCTGTACATGCTCAGTGTGTGTGGAGGGGGTTAGTGTGTGTTCAAGGCTGTTTGAAAGAAGTATCCCTTTTGCCAACTAGGAGAATACACTACAGGAGGCACATTCCCCTTTCTAAACACTGATGATGTCAGCACCCTATAAGTACAGCAGGAGAAGGGAAACCTCCCAGTAATGTGAATCGCGCGCTCCGCTAATGCGTCCGTCTCAAGTGTCATAACATAGTTAGGTAGGGGTTTGAATCCTGTACATGCTCAGTGTGTGTGGAGGGGGTTAGTGTGTGTTCAAGACTGTTTGAAAGAAGTATCCCTTTTGCCAACTAGGAGAATACACTACAGGATGCACATTCCCCTTTCTAAATACTGATGATGTCAGCACCCTATAAGTACAGCAGGAGAAGGGAAACCTCCCAGTAATGCGAATAGCGCGCTCTGCTAATGCATCCGTCTCGAGTGCCATAACATAGGTAGTGGTTTGAATCCTGCAAATGGCAAGTGTGTGTGTTTGGATGAGGGGGGTTAGTGTGTGTGCAATTTTGTGTGAGGGAAATCTCCCTTTTGGCAACTGGGAGAACACACTACAGGATGCACATTCCCCTTTCTAAACACAGATGATGTCAGCACCCTATAAGTACAGCAGGAGAAGGAAAGCCTCCCAGTAATGCGAATAACGCGCTCTGCTAATGCATCCATCTCGAGTGTCATAACATAGCTAAGTAGTGGTTTGAATCCTGTAAATGGCAAGTGTGTGTGTTTGGATGAGGGGGATTAGTGTGTGTGCAATTTTGTGTGAGGGAAATGTCCCTTTTGGCAACTGGGAGAACACACTACAGGATGCACATTCCCCTTTCTAAACACAGATGATGTCAGCACCCTATAAGTACAGCAGGAGAAGAGAAGTCTCCCAGTAATGCGAATAGCGCGCTCTGCTAATGCGTCCATCTCGAGTGTCATAACATAGTTAGGTAGGAGTTTGAAATCTGTAAATGGCATGTGTGTGTGTTTGGATGTGGGGACTCTGTGTGTGTGCAATTCTGCATGAAAAACATTTGCTTTTTTGAAATCAGGGGATCACACTACATGATGCACATTACCCTTTCCAAACAGTGATGATGACAGCACCCTATACATACAGCTTGAGAAGATACATCTGCCAGTACTCAGAATAGCGCAACCTGCTACAGTGTCACTCTCAACTGCCATAATATATTTAGGTAGGGGTTTGAAACCTGCAAGTGTGTGTGTTTGGATGTGGGGAGTTTGTGTGTGTGCATTTCCGTATGAAAAACATGTTAGTTTTGGCAATCAGGACATTACACTACCTGATGCACATTACCCTTTCAAAATACTGATGTTGTCAGCACCCTATAAGTACAGCCAAAGAAGAGGAACTATCTAGTAATCCGAATAGTGCGCTTTGCTAATGCGTCTCTCTCACGTGTCGGGACTTAGTTAGGTAGGGGAATGAATCCTGCAAATGGCAAGTGTGCATGTGTGGGGGTAGCAGGGTGTGTGTAAATGCAAGTGTGAGAGAACAGATCCTTTTGGCAAATACTACAATACACCAGATGCTGCATATTCCCCCAGTAAACACAGGGGATGTCACCACACTATCAGCACAGCCAAACAGGGCTAGTTGGCTAGTAATGCCAATAGTGCACTCTGCTACTGTGTCTATTACCATTGTTAGAGTACAGATAGGTATGTTTTGGTAACCCACAACTGCCACGTGTGGTTGTGTCACACAGTATGACCTTGCGTGGGTCTTTGTACATAACAATGCATGCCATTGCCTAAACCAGCAATGGCATTGCACACATGATGTATGTGTGTGACACATACACATACATACCTGTGACCTGCAGTAGTTACCATGTCTGACACATGCCTCGAGTGGATAAATGGTATTTGCAATGTATACCAATATGACTGTGTCTTACTGTGCAGGGTCCGCACGCGGTATGCGTCTATACAGTGTGGGTGTATATGGTAAAATACTTACAGCAGGGGATACACATCTGGTCTGGGCCATATAGTGTACATGTAGTCGATGTACAGATGCTGCATGTTCCCACCTGTTGTGGTAGTGGTAACATGTCATTCCACTGCAATTCAGTGACCACATGCTGTGAACCCTTCAACCAGTGTGTTGTAGCTACAGTAATGCTCATGCACAATGTTTGGCTGGATGCAGTCCAGCCATATAAAGACAGTTCTTGAGACTGTCATATTGCCAGTGTTGTTATGGAGGATAGGTGGTCTTCCTGTGTATGGGAGGGTTGTGTGTGCCAGGCTATGAACCAGATGGCAGTCCGACACACTGTTAGCTGCACATGATTAGGCCCTGATGCTTTGTGCTGTGCCAACAACCTGGAGGTGTGTGTATCTGTGGTACCTTGGGATACCACCCCCTGTCCATGTGTGTTACATGTGTAGGGGATGACAGGCATGGTATGGGGCATAACCTGTCAGTGATGGGTAACACCTGTGAGCCATGAATAAGGAAGCTGGTACTGCACAGACATTGCAGTTCACCGTGCTGAGGACAGTGTCCGGTGCATGCATCTTCTGGTGTACACTGCTGTTGTTGTGTAGCAGCACTGTTAGTGTCCTAACCTGTGTGATACCCACGGAGGTGGCTATGTAAACCATGTCCTGCAGCATAAGGCAGTATGTGTGTACCAAGGAGCTTTGCCATTATACATCGGGCCATGGGTGTCACGTGCAAGATGACCCTAGCACATCATTGTGGCTTCCCTAGCATGTAAGCACACGTTGACAGCCAGTGAATACCCTATGAATGACATTGGAGACTGAGCATAATGTAGACATACAACACCCTTCCCACATATAGTGGTAGCATACCTGGTGAGGGTATGTTGGCAACCAAGATCAGGCTCATACTGGCCTGTGCCACATGCTGAGAGATCCATTCTATGTTCCCTATCATGTAGTCCAGGGAAGTATGCCTCAGGTCAGCCATACTGGCATGGTCAATGAGTGAGTCATATGTGTCCATGCATCTGACTGACCTGTATGCATGTGTTCTGTGGTGGACCATAGTGCCCCTGAGGCATATCACTGTGACCTGCACCAGATACAGCCTGTTGAGCGGGACCCCAGTGCAGCACCCAAGACAGGTACATGACACGTCTGTAGCAGGTGTGTTGTGTAGCCCTACAGGCTGTGAGTGTGTGGCACAGGGGATGTGTGTGCCATGTGTGGCATGTGCTCTGTTCCGACGGAACATATGCCTGTGTGCCAGCTGCGGAGGTGTGTGATGCTCAGGCAGGATGCTATTCTGAGTCCCCACGTATGCCCCAGTGTGTTCAGCATGCTGTTAGTGCGTGTCAATGTCTGACTTGTATTGTAGTCACTGTAATATATTTCATTTATTTATTTATTTATCCTACATTTGTTGACCGGGATAGTCCGACTGGATGCATGTCCATTTCCAGCGGAGGCCCGGGGAGAAAAGCTACAAGGGTAAGCAGATACAGCATTACATAATACCAGCATTACATATTACAAACAGATTATTTACAGAGATTACATAAGCAAGCAAGTTAAACATGTTCCACAGGTTAATGTTAGTCCTGAGCACAAGACAGGATTACATTAAATTACACAGTAAACTGGTTAACAGATTTTACACATTCAAGTTAGCCAGGCTTGATACATTGACATAGCCAGTTAAGTGACAAATGTTGTTTGAGTCTAGTGTTAAATTGACCTAAGGTGGAAAGTAAGGTAATATCAGCTGGAAGTGAGTTCCAGGATCTACTTACAGAGTTTGCAAAGAGAGAATCACCGGCTGTGTTATTAAATTTGCTAGTCTGAATTAGTAGTTTGTTAGAGGATCGAAGCAGTCTAGGATTGTTATAGGGGGTGATAATATTTGAAGTGCAGGAGTATTGTCCGGATTATAAATGATTTTATAGGCCATAATCAGTTGGTTATACTGTATTAGGCTGGGTAGTTCAAGCCAACCAAGCTGATTTAGATTGATGCAATGATGTGTACTAAAAGGCAGCACAGTGCCAAACCTGGCAATGTGGTTGTAGCAAATTGATTGTTTGTTAAGGACAGTCTTGTTCATATTCGAGAGTAGAGGGGATGCATACAGAAGGGTTGAAAGAAGGTGTGAGCGAGCTATGGCACCTTTAGCTGGAGGGGTTAGGAAGGCTTTTATTCTGTAAAGTGACCCTAGTTTTTTATTGATGGCTTTGATAATTTGGTTAACATGTAGGTCACATTTGAGATTATTGTCTATGATGACACCTAATAGTTTAGTAGATGGGTCAGGGGAAATTATTGTGCCATCAGTTGATGTTATGGTAAAGGTGAAAGCGGTAGACCTACGTGTTGGTGAAATAACAGCAGTGTAGTTTAGTTGGGATTTAGGATCAGACGATGTTCAGAAAGCCAGTGTTCTATTGTATTAAAGGTGGTCTGGGTAGCTGACCATAACTCTACTGGAGATGTGGCTGAGCAGATCAGAGTAGAGTCTTCAGCATATTGGATACAGTTGACTTTTGGGATGACAGTACAAAGGTCGTTAATGAAGATGGATAACAGCAAGGGCCCTAGCATAGAGCCTTGTGGTACTCTGACTGTGTTAGGTAGAAGGTTAGAGAGTTTGTTCTGCCAGAGACCAGCCTGCTGTCGACCATGCAGGTAGGATTGAAACCATTGGAAGGCTCCAGTATCTAGACAGAATGTTTGCAGGGTGTGGATTACAAGTTGGTGATCAACCATATCGTATGCCTTGGAAAGATCCAAAAAGAGGGCTGAGGATATATAATTAGTGTTGCAAGTATGGTTTATGGTGTTAGTAAAGGCTAGTAGGCCTGAAGTAGTGCTGTGATGAGGACGGAAGCCATGCTGAGTGTCTGCCATAAGGTGATTTTGGATTAGGTGGTGCATGAATTGTCTATGAATAAAGTTTCCATAATCTTTGCAAGTGGAGAGAGTATAGCTATTGGCCTATAATTGGAGAATTCAGTAGAGCTGCCTCCTTTGTGAAGTGGGATTACATAGGATATTTTCCAGATGGTGGGAAATGTAGATTCTACCATGGTTCGTTTGATTAGTTATGAGATGGGGTAAGCAATAGCATCATCTGATTTTTGTAGGTACTTGGCAGGGAGTTGATCAGCAGAAAGTGTAGTGGGTTTCACTTTTTCAATCAAGGTATGGAGAAGTGAAGTGGCGACTGGTTGGCAGCTGAACAGAAGTAGGTTTCTAGGGGTGCTACTTTCAGGACCAGGGGAGCTAGGAGGTAGATGGCTAGCTAGGGCTTGAAATGTCTCAGTAAAGAATTGGTCAAAACTATCAGAAACATCTTCAGGGGTTTTATCAATAGTAGCAGCAGGGATTGGGGTTGAAGTTTGTCCAGGATGTAGTATATATGACATGCCACCTGACAGGGTATGGCATTACTGGCTTCAGAGAGCTCAGTCCCCAGATTGGCTGTGTGGTGGCATCCCACACATGTGTTGTATGTTCCTGGCCAAGGGTGATGGCTGACTGCATACATGTGGCAGCTGTGACATTGCCACATGACTCACATAAACCACAAATGGACCATAGAGGTGATTCACAGGTTACCTTTGCACATGCTACCCTAGTAGTGTGATTGCCATGGTGAGTATCAACACATAGGGCCAATGGGGAACAACATACTGAAGGTGTGTATGTGTGGGTGTACCACTACTGTTTCATAGCACTGGCATATATGACTGCACATGTGGGTAAATGCCAGGTAAGACATGTGCAATGTGTCACAGGCAACGTACATGCATACAGGGCAGACAGTGACATTCTGTCATGTTTAAAGTTGGCATAGGTATCGTACGCTATGCAGATGTCACTAGGAGTCTACAGAAGCACTGTAACTCTGCATTGCAGGTGTAAGCAGTGTTCCAGGGAACCCCAAGCAAACATGCATGCAAACAAAGCTACAGTAAGCAGGGCTGGAAGTAGTGCATTGTACAACAAAGAAGGGGTAACAATAACAGTAAGTAACAATGCAAATATGTAGGCACTATCAACATGTACCCAGGAATTCATAGCGCAGATGCCCATGGTAGAACTGATATTATGTCATAGTTATTTGTGATTTGGATTACATTGGTACTGCACACATATCTACATGCACGAACATCCGCATTGCATAGTCATTGTGGGCAACTTGACACCATTACTGTACATGTCAACCATTGCATATCACTACTTGCGTTAGCTTCCCCCCTGTGCTACCCATGTATGCGGCTATCTGTTGACAACCTTACCACCGGCATGCAATTATGTGCAGCTGTTACACTTTGGTATGTACTATGGGTGCAGATAACAATTCAGGACATTCATACAGTTACTGCAGCAGGCATGCTGGGATATACACACAGTCATAGCAGCACACTGTACTGTTACCAACATGATACTACTAATACACTTCTATGTAGTCAACCTGTGCATCAGCAACGTGTTTATCTGTTCCCGCAATGATGTTGGAGATTGCAGGAGGTGGCACAGTGTCATCATATGCACAGGGTGTGAATTAGGTATGCCTGAGTCAGCCACTGATACCACCAATTGACATGTGTGTGTATGTGTGTTGGTGAGGGGCAGCAGTACAGGGTGGGGCAGTGTTGGTGCAGTGTGTGCATGTATGTGGTCACCCTAGGTGTTAACATTTCGCATGTGTGTATGCACGCACACAGTTCCACCTCATGGCTGCCATATACAGGGGTTTGTGAACAGCCACAGACTGCACCTGCCAGGTCATACAGATCAGTGTCTGTGGGCACGGACACGGTACTTGTGCCTGGCATGGGTGCTTTAGACCATATCCAGTACTAAGCCAGACTGGGTACTGTCATCAGAAGCGGGAGTGTGTTGACTGGACACAGGTCCCTGTTGGGACTGTCCAGAGCCACGTGCACGTGGTCTCCTGGGGCGTTCTGATGACAGCACAGACCCAGCATTGCTGGGGCTGCTGCTGGCACTATGGGGCGTGCACGAGCCTGTTGTCGTCCACGCCGACTGCCAGCTACTGCTGTTGCTGGCATACGGCCACGTCGACGCCGCAAACGCCCACCATTGCCCTGGCTCATGGACATTTAGTTGTGGAACTACTGTAATATGTCCCCACAATGTCTGTCTATGACATCGGTGAAATTACGGATAGCATCCGCAATGTCACTCATACTGTCTGTCATGGCTGTGCGACATGCTCTCAGCTCCCTCAGACCCAGTCTGGTGTACCTTTCCATACGCAACTGTGCCTGCATGACAGTCCGAAACATAGCTGAGGTTGACAGACCTCTTTGGGCACGTCGGCCAGAGGCAGTACGCCCACGGATGCTCCCAAGAGAACCCATGGGCAACTGTCTGTGTGGTACCATCAGAGGACCCTGCCCATGGCTGCTGTGTGGGGATGCATGTGCCACAGGTACCACATTACCCTGGTCTATGCCCACTTTATCCTGTCCATCACCTAGGGACAATGGTGACAAAGGATATACTGGCAGGATGACTGTGCGCAATGATGGGGTTGACAGCTGTGTACTGTCAATTGGCTGACCAATGGCGGACCCTGACACACCTTCCTGTATCATTACACAAATATCATCATTACCAGTACCCGTGGCACAAGATTCAGGTTCCCTGCTGCAGGTCACCAGAGCAGCACCAGAACCTGTGGGAGGAAGACAGGAAACACAGTTTACAGTCTCCAGACATTGTTACCAGTGATGCACACATGCACACATGGACACAGGCACACATGCAGACATGCACACATGGACACATGCACACAGGCACACATGCACACATGCACACATGCACACAGGCACACATGCACAAATGCACACATACAGACATGCACACGTGGACACATGCACACGTGGACACATGCATACATGCACACATGCACACGTGGACACATGCACACATGGACACATGCACACATGGACACATACACACATGCACACGTGGTCACATGCACACATGGACACATGCACACATGCACACATGCACACATGGACACACATGCACATGCACACATGCATACATGCACACATGCACACGTGGGCACATACACACATGCACACGTGGGCACATGCACACGTGGACACATGCACACGTGGACACAGGCACACATGCACACATGCACACGTGGACACAGGCGCACCTGCACACATGCACACATGCACACATGCACACATGGGCACAGGCAAACCTGCACACATGCACACATGCACACCCCACAGTATACACACAGAGCACTACTGAGTTACACTACTGTTACTAGCATTATCAGGACTATTATAGGTTATGTTAAACACACTCACCAGCATGGGTGGCCTGCCTTGCTGTAACCCTGGAGGGACCTGCAGAAATGATGAGATTAATGTCAGTGGGCACATCTGTGCCATTGATATTGCATATGATACAGTGTACAGAACAGTCAAGTGTACATATGGCATATTACCTGCATGCTCCATGTCGTGCTGCTGTGTGGATCCAGCCTCCATCATAATGCAGGTGTACTGCTGTTGCTGTTCCAGGGCTGGAGCCACAACACTTAGGAGTAGCCCCTCTGGTCTGGTGAGGGGGGATGTGTGGCCACCCCACCTCCTGTGGCAACCTGCTGCCTGTGGACATCTGATGCATGCTGACGGACACTTCGGATTAAATCACTGCAGTGATGTCATACCTGCTCATATGTCCTGTTATGCGTGCCAATATCATTTACCCTACGGACAAGGTCTTGCCACAGTGCAGCCCTCTCCTGCTGATTCTGACTGGTGTGGGAAAACAGGATGTCATACTCCCGCACCAGGCTCTGGTGGATCTCCTCGTCTTCCGCTGCAGAGTAGGTGGGATTACGCTGATGCGCCATCTCCCTGGAAGAGAACACAAACAGGATATCAGCAGACTATGTCAGCAATATATGGCACACATACTATACATGATACTCATGTGTAGTGATATACTACTACTCCCATATGTTGCATGTGTGTGTGTCGTGGTGGATACACAGGTACATGGCCAGATATCAGTGCTCAGCCAACACCTGTGCAACAATACCTGCCACATTCCACACAACATAGTAGCATGCCCCATCGGTCAGCACACACTGACAGGTCCAATGCACAACCTCACTCTGGGGGTTCATCCCAAGGTACTGTATGTGGGACGCCATCCACTACTGTGATGTGGACAGAAGTTACTCGGCCTGGATATACATATCCCACCACCACCACCAGCACAGTAGACTACTTTGATAATTATGTGATTAGACAGTTATTCACTTGCTGGGACTGAGATGCTATCCATGCAGCACACTGGGCCAGTGGAAGCCACAACCCACACTGCTGACCCATTTGCAAATGCTTACCACGGACATGCCACAGATTGCATGGAACTTGCACACACATTTCTAACCCAGACCCTATGCACAAAGGTTAGGCATCCTGTCCGGTGGACCCCAGACAGAGGCAGATTGTATAACAATAGCAGGAGGCTACTGCAGGACAGAGCACATTCACATTAAGGGAAGGCATCTGTGGTCAGCACTGGTACTACGCTATGGTCCGTCATAACAACAGCCACGGCCTACTCTGGGAGGAAAATGGCCACAAACACTATGGATGACCACAAGGCCTTCTTCAGTTATGTTACACATATGGACCACATGCCTCAGATATGCTCTGTGTTAATACACACCTACTTAACATTCACCAAACACACGGATATTGGCAACAGTCTTGCAGACAGGTTCGGTGCACGTATCCCCCCTCCTTCTCCCCCACCAGTTGAAATATTTATCACAGCTGTATGTAACCTCCCTATTTCTCACATGTCCAGGTGAGGGCTGCCCTCAGCAGAGCAGAACACACAGCATCACTGTGACCTCATGGTATCCCTGGATGTGTGCTACCTGCACTCCAAGAGGACATACAACCGCATATAACACTGATAATTTATCTTGGCCGTACTACAGGATATGTACCTGGACAGTGGCATACAGAGACAGTGGTCCCACACCACTAAGGAGGCACCTCGACTGACCTGGGAACTATCACATCATATGCATAACCGGCCTGGTCTGCTAAGCTATGGAATTATGCAGTATGGGATGCATATGCAGTGATATCGGGTACCTGCAGACACTTGTTCCCAGACAGTGTGCCTTTGTGATGGGCTGATCATGCCTTTTGAACCTGGCTGACCTTTCAAAGCAGTCACTACAGCCATTGCTGGGGGCAACGCACAGACAACTGCTGCCAGGATCATGGCCTAAGACTGATTGACATGTAATGTATGGTCATCCCCTTTTGGTGGAACTAAGTACACACAGCATATCACATGGACATACCTATAGATACAGACCTATGACACATTTGGAGGGTTCACAGTATGCACACTATTAACCTGCTACTTTGCATTACCTGTGTTTGTCGCAGCTGGTTGCATTACCACTGCTTCTGATTGCTGCTGCTACTGTCACTGCTGACAGCTTAGAGTCACAGAGTCACAGTGTGTAGGTTTTTTTTTTTGTTTTGTTTTGTTCTCTCTCTCTCTCTCTCTCTCTCTCTCTCAGTTTTCTCTCTCCCTCTGTCTGCTTCCAGACAGTGCAATGAATGTATTGCATGTGTGGAGTGTTAGTACTGGATGCTTTTGTAGGTAGCTGCATAGGTCCATGTGATGGCCTCTGCACCAATTGTAAGCCAGCATTTGCTAATTGCATACAGCCAGTTGTGTACTGATTGCAGTTCTCACTGTGATTTCAGGTCAGTGCTATAAAAGGGTATGTGGGATAGGCGTTGCCCTTTCAGATTGTAAGGGCGGGGACCATGCTGGTATGCTGTGGACACAGTTCTGTGAGTGTAAAGGTTAGTATCTCTCTCATATTCAGGCTGTGTTGTAGATTCACATTTCTCCATTCCTCTCTCCTGTTCCCTGTAGTAAGTGTGTATCCACAATGACTCCTACAACTATATATAGATATATATTTATATATATATATATATATATATATATATATATATATATATATATATGTACATATACATACATTTATATATGTACTTTAACTGACATTATTACCTACAAGCTAACAACTAGCATGGCTGTTTGTGTTCACACACTACTATTATGGGAATCCAGTAGTTTTGACAGTAATTCTACATGACATGCTTTGGGTACTACACATCCTATATTCCCTTTACATTCATCTCTACTATTACATGTTATATTTATTTTAGCACAATGTTCTTGTATAAGAGTCATGGCTTAGTGGTAGGTCATGCAGACTAGTGTTTCCAAGGTCCTGGGTTCGGGACTGACAGTGGGATTTTATTTTGCTTTTGAACTGAGTACAGGACCTGTCAATCAAAGTGACTAAGGCACTTTTAAGCAGTTGTAACTGGGTTAGCACTGGTTTGCGCAGAGCTCACACATGCGCACTGGCGGTTAGCTCCGTGCACACAAGCGCACTCCCGCTTACAACCGCTTAACAGTGCTTACTCTAGCGCACACCCGCGCTATTTTCGTTGAAAGAAATGAAAATGGGGAGACAGGAAAGTGGTGAAAAAGGGGTCACAAAGAGGGTAAGACAGTAGGGAAGCAAGGTTGGGATTTGCAGGAGGGATGTAGGTAAGGCCCATAGCTGGCCATTTCTGCATCAGCAACAGCTGTGCATATGTATGTAATTTGGTGTGACATTTGAAACCTTCCTCCCCTGAGGGAGGTGTCAGGGCAACAATAATACTTGTTGTACAGCCAATTGTAATTGATAGATTCCATGTCCAGCAGACATGTGTGTGGAATGGGCAGCTATGTATGGGGTGCAATTTTTTTGTGGGTATAGAGTGCCCTTTTTTTTTTTTTTTTTTTTTTTAGGTGAGAGTGGTATGTCAGGTGAAGGAAGTCTGTACAGCTGGGGAGGTAGGTTGGGTAGGTAAACAGACAAGACAAACAAGACGCATACAGGGGCGGTGTATGACACGTGTGGGGGGATTACACAATTGACGGGGACGGAGGTTTGGATATCCAGAGCCCATGAGCCCACAGATGGCAACAGTGGAACTGATATCCCCACCCATAGGCAGTTGCCACTGTTCCTTCACTGCCCAGGATGGGGCTGTGCTGGGGGCTGTGTAGGCCAGGCAACAGGCATGCCCGTAAGTTGTGCCACCCATGCCTCAAGCTGGCGTAGGGGCTCGAAAACAGTCCCGAATCTCCTTACGCACCACAGTCCGGATGCTACGGAGGGTGAGTGGTGGTTCTCCTCCGGCCACACTTGCAGAGGGGGGGACGAGCCCCATCCCCTGCAGCGCTTCAACCCACAGGTGGCACAGGGCCACTGGAGGAGTGTCCAGACTCGGCACTAGTGCCAGGTGCACTCGCCAGCTGAGGTGGGAGAGGTGGTTCCGCTGGAACCCGCCTTCCCTGTCGTCCTATGTTTTGCATTATGTCATGACAGTTTGGGTTAGTGACATATGATACCATTCACAATTAGTTGTAACAGCATGCATTAGTATTCCCATTAACCAAACACCCAGATATTCACACCATTGAACAGCGTGCATAACACATGCATAATTTGAACAGCAATACACAGTCCAACAACATGCAGGGTTAATTGATGGCAACAGGCCATCAGGTTTGAATGTATGAACAGGGCAGATGCATCAACGGACATGCAAATATATATGACCCAACAGGACAAACGTCCAGGGGTGTTAATTGTGATTGCACATACCATTTTCACGTGGAATGGGTTATATGTGGTTATAGGGTGGGGTGAAGAAAATAATATTAACACCTTCAAATACCAATACATATGCTGTACATTTCTAATAGCTACAGATATATACACACTACTGTTCTAACTACAGTTTCCTATATGATAACTATTTCAACTTGGTGATAGGACTGTTACTGCAACATCAATATACATTTTATTGCTCTTCATACACATTCATATCTAGCTTTGTTCAGCTACATCATCCTGCTACATTTGCTTTATAAAGCTGTAGACAAGTGTGGATGTTTGGTATATCAGACAATCATCCTATCTGCATATTGCAGACTGAGAGCAACATATCCAGATTTTGGGATACACATTCCAGATGCAGCAACACTTTGAACAGATTTCGCTGTTTGGTTTTGATTCTCACATGCATTTCATTCTGTCTTGACTGCAGTATACTTTATTCAGGGGTTATTACTACTGTATTGCTGGATTCATGACACTTTCTCACACTCTCTCACTTGCTTTCATTTTACTATTCAGGATGGTACTTACTTCTAGGCTTTATTGACATGTTTTACCTGTAGTTATTACAATCCTTTCCAGCAGTTTCACTTCTGTCATGTTTCAGTATTTCAACAGGGATATATTTCACACATGTGATTTCATTATCTTCTGCAGCTATACTTTTCAGCCTGCTGCAGGTTGTGTGCTATTTTCTTACAGGTGGGGCATTTTTATTTCAGAATTTATGTCAGACATTTTCATTTTTCAGTTTAACTTACAGGCTGCAACACACTTTTGTAATCAAGCAATACTTGCAGACACTTTCACACTGTTACTTGCACATTTTATTCCTTAGTGACTACATTGCACTCTTTAGCTGACTGTCATACTTTTATATTTCTTTACAGTTACTGGTAGTGGATTACTGACCTGCCTGGTGGCGCAACCGCACCAGCCTATCACCATAGGCTCTGCGGTTCACAGAACAGACACCTGCAGGTGTAATATAAATGAAGTAATATTGGAATACACATCTCCATAATATCAGCTAGTTTAATTTCTTACATACACAATTAAATGAAACTTACTCAGTAGTGGGGCGCTGGGCATTTGCCGGGCCTCCTGGATCCAAAGGTTCAGTTGGTCCTGCTTGCATCTCTTCAGGTCCGCATGGTGGTGACGGACCTGCTCACCAGTCCTTGGAATCCCTGTGGCACTGGTGAGATCATGAGCCAACCAGTCCCACATCTCAGCTCTGTATGCTCCCCAGAGGACCTGGCCCGGCATGAGTTGGGCCTCATGATTGTGGACTAGGAGCCAGACCATGTACCTGGACTCCTCAATGCCCCACCTCTGTGCTCAAAAGCAACTACCCTCTCCTACTCCTGTCATTCTGCCTGCAGTTCAGTTCTACAATCGTTTATGCTGTGTATTCCCACCTATGGGGCTTATATAGTCCGTTTTTCCCACACATATCTGTGATTGGCCATTTTGGAATTGTGTCAACTTCAGTAAACCTGCATTGTCATGCTCCAGTTTGTATTCATTCCTATATATTAGCTATTATTGCATGTCTAGGTACTGCTATCATGGCTTAGTGGTTTGGTACCTTGACTATGGTGTATAGCATCCTGGGTTTGAACCTGGCCACTGCTTTTTATTTTTCATGACTGTCTAGACATGCTGAGGGGTGTTTCTGTGTAAAGGCATTTTGATACGGCTTGCTCAATGTTGCCCGTCGGTTAGCTTGTTTGCGCGGTGCGCAGCTCCGCGCAAACGGGGTACGCTGGTTTAAACCTCATTTGGCTATCGGCACACATATTACGCTCAGCTGAGCTAGGGGCACTTAAATTCAGCGTGTTAAACCACTGCTCAGCTACAGGCACTCATTTTGCACCAGTTAAACCACTGCTCACGTACGGGCAGATGCACTCAACCTGTTAAACTGTAGCTCAGCTATGGGCACATCTGGCATTTTTTATTCTTTTGTTACATCACATTTCTTCAGTATAAATGGGCTATTTCATTACATTTTGCATAAAATGTGGTTTTATGTGTACATATTTGTCAGGGACTTGTTTCGTGCTTATTTTGCTAAAAATAAAAATTGGTGTTGTGGGGGCTCGAACCATGAATGCCTGCTCTTCAGCCAACATCTCTACCGCTACGCTATTGCTTCCTGGCTTACTTTGCATATTTAGTTCTTATATGCTTTCCCACTGACTGCTAACTGTAGCTGCCCTACGGGCACGCCCGCGCATACGAGCGCACTCACGGTTAAACTTTTTTACAATTTAAAAAAATATATAACATGTTTATTTATATATTTTCTGTTCATAGTCTGTGGGGGCATTTGTTGTGTTGTGTTTATTCACATTTCCGTGGACTCTGTCGTGGGTGTTTACTTTGGGCACTTTTCCTCTTCTGGGGGCATGTCTGCTTACAGGCTCTGCCTACGGACACGCCCCCTACTGTCTTACATGGACCGTGTTAGCCTTAGGTGTGATTCAGCATGCTCTCATGAATATGCAAAGCATGCTGACATCACTCCGTTTAACTGCAGCCTCCGTGTATGAGTTATAACTCTTACACGGAGGCTTCGTGAATCCTGCCCATAGTCTCTCCACATATATCTACCTAACACATTTACATAACATACACACACAGCAACAGTTATATATATATTTATATCTATATATATATATAAATAAATATATATATATATATATATATATATATATATATATATATATATATATATGGATTCACTTCAGAAGCTCAAAATACTGAAATATCAAATTTCAGTATCTCGAGCCTCAAGAAGTTGAATCCACAAAACCGCGAAAACTTAAAACCGCGAAATTCAAAACCTCGAATACCCGAGGTTTTGAATTTCGTGGTACTACTGCACACACACACACATACACACACACACATACACACACACACACACACACACACACACACACACACACACACACACACACACACACACACACACACACACACACACACACACACACACACACACACACACACACCATTCTCCCCACAAACACACACAATCTCTCTACTACATGAAAGAAGAGGAGCAAGCCACCTTGCACCCCCCTTGTGGGGGGCTGTGCCCCCCACACCCCCCTACTTAAATATTCTCACTCCAAGGTTGCACTTCATACAAACACACACAAAACACCACCACACAAGCTACATTCTCCTTGCACACACACATCACAGCAACAAAAGACTGACACACACCACAGCTCCTACCCAAAACCCTTAACACACACACACACACACACACACACACACACACACACACACACACAGACACACACAGACACACAGACACACAGACACACACACACACACACACACACACACACACACACACACACACACACACACACACACACACACTTACCTGAATACATACCAACAGACTAAGTTCAGAAGCACAAAATTCAAAACCTCTGGTATTTGAGGGTTTGAATTTCGCTCTTCTGAACTTTTGCTGTTCTGTGGATTTGACTTCTTGTGGCTCGAGATACTGAAATTCGATATTTCAGTATTTTGAGCTTCTGAAGTGAATATATATATATATATATATATATATATATATATATATATATATATATACATATATTTATATATACCTATATATATCTATCTATATACACATATACAGTGGATATAAAAGGTTTACACACCCTTGTTAAAATGCCAGGTTTTTGTGATATAAAAAAATGAAACCACAATAAATAATTTAAAAACTTTTCCCTCCTTTAATGTGACCTCTAACATGTACAATTCAATTGTAAAACAAACAAATCTGTTTGGGGAAAAAATATAAAAAATAAAAAACATACAATAAGCTGGTTGCATAAGTGTGCACACCCTTAAACTAATACTTTGTTGAAGCATCTTTTTATTTAATTACAGGATTCAGGGATCAGCTCTGAGCCCTTTCTTATTTTCAATGGTGATGGACAGGTTAACAAACGAGATCAGACAGGAGTCCACGTGGACTATGATGTTTGCAGATGATATTGTGATCTGTAGTGAGAGTAGGGAACAGGTGGAGGAGACCCTGGAGATGTGGAGATATGCTCTAGAGAGAAGAGGAATGAAGGTCAGCAGGACTAAGACAGAATATATGTGTGTGAATGAGAGGGAGGATAGAGGAATGGAGAGGATGCAGTGAGTAGAGCAGGCGAAGGTGGATGAGTTTAAATACTTGGGATCAACAGTTCAAAGTAATGGTGAGTGTGGAAGAGAGGTGAAGAAGAGAGTACAGGCAGGCTGGAGTGGGTGGAGAAGAGTGTCAGGAGTGATTTGTGACAGACAAGTACCTGTAAGAGTGAAAGGGAAGGTCTACAAAAGGGTAGTGAGACCAGCTATGTTATATGAGTTGGAGACAGTGGCATTGACAAAAAGGCAGGAGTCAAAGCTGGATGTTGCAGAGTTAAAGATGTTAAAAATTTGCACTGGGTGTTATGAGGGTGGACAGGATTCGGAATAAGTATATTAGAGGGTCAGCCCATTTTGGAAGGTTTGTAGACAAAGCCAGAGAGGCAAGATTATATTGGTTTGGACATGTGCTGAGGAGGGATGCAGAGTATATTGGGAAAAAATGTTAAGGATGAAGCTGCCAGGTAACAGGAAAAGAGGAAGGCCTAAGATAAGGTTTATGGATGTGGTGAGAGAGGACATGCAGGTGGTTGGTGTGACAGAGCAAGATGCAGAGGACAGGAAGAAATGGAAACAGATGATCAGCTATGGTGACCTCTAATGGAAGCAGCTGAAAGTAGAAGAAGAAGAAGAGTCTTCTTGGGTAGGAGTCTATCAGCATGGCACATCTTGACTTGGCAGTATTTGCCCACTCTTCCTTGCAAAAGTGCTCCAAATCCGTCAGATTGTGACGGCATCTCTTGTGCACAGCCTTCAGGTCACTCCACAGATTTTCTATTGGATTTAGGTCTGGACTCTGGCTGGGCCATTCCAAAACTTTAATTTTCTTCTGGTAAAGCCATTCTTTTGTTGATTTGGATGTATGCTTGGGGTCAATGTCACGCTGAAAGGTGAAATTCCTTTTCATCGTCAGCTTTCTAGCACACACCTGAAGATTTTGGGCCAAAAGTGACTGGTATTTGGAACTGTTCATAATTCCCTCCACCTTGACTAAAGCCCCAGTTCCTGCTGAAGAAAAGCAATCCAAAAGCAGAATCCTGCCAACATCATGCTTCATTGTGGGGATGGTGTTCTTTTGGTGATGTGAAGTGTTGTTTTTCTGTCAAAAGTACCTTTTGGAATTATGGCCAAAAAGTTCAGCCTTGGTCTCATCAGACCATAACATATTTTCCCACATGCTTTTGAGAGACTTGATGCATCGTTTTGCAAATTTTAGCCAGGCCTGGATGTTTTTCTGTGTAAGAAAAGGCTTCCATCTTGCAACCCTACTCCATAGCCCAGATATATGGAGAATACGGGAGATTGTTGTCACATGTAGTACACAACCAGTACTTGCCAGAAATTCCTGCAGCTGCTTCAGTGTTGCTGTAGGTCTCTTGGCAGCCTCCCTGATCAGTTTTCATCTTGTTTTTTCCTCAATTTTGGAGGGACATCCAGTTCTTTGCAATGCCACTGTTGTCCCTTATTTTCTCCACTTTTTGATGACTGTCTTCACTGTGTCCCATGGTATATCCAACACTGTGGAAATTTTTTTGTAACCTTCTCCTGACTGAAACCTTTCAACAATGAGATTTCTTTGATGCTTTGTAAGCTCTCTGCAAACCATGTTTTTTGCTGTAGCAGACAACTGAGTAAATGTCAGGAAAATCCAACTACATCTGCTGACCTTTATTTGCGGTTAATCAGAGTTTCTTTTATTGATTGCAAGCATGTACCCAATAAGACTGAATACTGTAATTAAATCAAAAGGTACTTCAATCAAGTATTAGTTTAAGGGTGTGCACACTTATGCAACTAGCTTATTGTACATTTTTTTTTTGTATTTTGCCCCTAACAGATTTGTTTGTTTTTCAATTGAATTGTACAGGTTATAGGTCACATTAAAGGTGGAAAAGTTTTGAAATGATTTATTGTGGTCTCATTTTTTTATATCACAGAAAACTGGCATTTTAACAGGGGTGTGTAAACTTTTTATGTCTATATATATATATATATATATATATATATATATATATATATATATATATATATATATGTATATATATATATATATATATATATATATATATATATATATATATATATATATATATACTTGGGGATGTAAGAATGTCTCCACATACCCTCGGAATGTTAAGGTTATCTGCACGCATACATCACAACAGTTGTCCAAAGGAACCACACCAAGGCCAACAACAGTACATAATCCACTCACCCACAGACGTCTGTGCCTGCAGAATGTCACTTTATAGACATACGCAGGTGAGCAGGTGTTGTAATGTACAATGGTTTCAATGCATGCCATGGACAGGCCATATTGTCCCTGGCCACATCTTTGCCTATATAACTGCAACCAGCCTCATATGGCCATACTTTTAACTCTATACACGTAGCAGGGCTATTAACAGGTATCACACTCCTAGGACACTAGATACAATCACAGTGCCAAGCAATATCACTCTGCAGGCCACATATGCTGTCCAACACAAGGTTACTTTGCATACTCCACATATACTGTGCCTGCAATCACATATACAACATACATAACCTTTGGTGCATGCTTTAAGTATTGCGAGCTATAATGTGGAATAGTAGGTAGGAGTTCTAATTTCACATCAGTCAAGTGTGTGTGTGTGTGTGTGTGTGTGTGTGTGTGTGTGTGTGTGTGTGTGAGCGCGCGTCTGCCCATGTGTGCGTTTGTGCATGTGTGTGCACGCGCATGTGTGCACGTGTGTGTGTGTGTGTGTGTCTGCCTTTATAAATAGGGTTCTAATCTCACATCAACCAACTTTGTGTGTGTAAATATATCTCCTTGCACCACTACAGACATGCTCATATGGGCTATATGTGTGCAATGGTTATGCATTTTATAGCCCTGTGTCTAGCTGCTGTCACAAAATTGCCCACCTTAACATAACCATAACTGATGTCCACCACCTGTCTGACCTGGACACAGGATATTTGTAGATTGTGTCAACTCCATCACCACACCTTCTAGATTTGAATGCTCATAAAACCCAGGTGACATGTAGCAAGGCTAGCAGACCTCATCACAAAGTATGAATGCATGATTAAGCTGACTGCACCCATTGTCCCTGATATACTCTTCTACACATATCCACCTAGGGAACCATGCAGGTTTATTGCTGTACCTTGCTGATGTCATATTTCTGGTGTGCTGCCATGCCATCTTGTGCCACTGTATTACTGCCATGTGTCCATAGTTTATCCCCTCAGACTCCTGGAACAGAACATACACAGGTCCATGACACACCTGTCATTCTGTAACACTACCGCCAGTCTAACTTTCTGCAACAACAAAGATACATAAAGTGTGATGTGTACACATGACACATGCCAACATACAGTATCTGTTGTGGCCTACAACAAGTGGCATGGCAAACGAATACTGCACTATACAAGCATATGCCAAGTAAGTAGACACCCTGTGCATCAGACACATAGTATAATTTCCTTGCATCAGTAGCAAGGATGGCAGTGATGTGGCACAGGTATCATCACATGCACAGGGTGTGCTGTGGGGGGTGCTGGAGGCCTAGATTGTGGAAAACAGTTGACAGTATGTGTGTGAGTCAGGAAGGGGTGTGGGTTAGATGGAGAGGTGCTGTGTCTGTCTGTTGGTGACCTGCATGTGACAGTGAGTGTGTACATGTACACAGTCAAACCCAGTGCTAGCCCTACACATGTGTAAGTTGAACAGCTGTGGACCGTACATGGTAGACTGGACAGTTCACCATCTCTGGCTATGAAAACAGGAACTGGCTCTGGCTGGAGTAGCACTAGCACCACCATGCCCAAGATCAGATGCAGTGCTAATACCTGATGGTGACTGATGTCTTCTGGGGCTGTGTCCCCCACAGGCCCACCCATGACCATGTGCCCATGGCCTGCCACATTGTGGTGTGGACAGCACACTTCCCTCTGTAGCACTGGAGGTACTGCCACTATGTGAGAATGTCTGGTGCCTAATTCCAACTAGAAGTTCCAGCACAGACAATGTGAGGTAGAAGAAAGACACTGTCTGAGCCCACCGTCTGTCCAATGCATCAATGAACTGATCCAGGGTGTCCCTAATGTGGTGGAGGCAGTCACAGATGTCAGACTGTGCTGCACCCATAACCCTAAGCATCCATCTGATGTTGGGTTCAGAATGGGCCTGTGCCTCCATGACGGCCTGAAACATGCACCAAGTGACCCGTGATGTGACACCTACAACAGGTGGTGGATGGACAGCAATCCTCTTATGAGCACCCCTGTCAGTCTGCCTGTGTGGGACATTGCCAGGTCTCAGGTTATGGCCAGTGTCTACACTCACTGATACCATAGTTGCCACACTGTCCTGTTCAATGTCATCACCCTCTGACTGTCCAATATCTGTGGACTCTGGGGACTGGGTATGTGTGGGCATACTGACTGTGTGCAATGACAATGTGGCAAAAGAAGGATGTCAACCTCTGGGACAGATTAAGTCCCCAACAACCCCACCTGTGCTGCCTCACTATGACCACCATCATCATCAATGTCTGATGAGACACTGACATCAGGTTGTGAGGGGAACAGACTCCAATCTCCCAGGTCATCTGTGAAACCAAGACAAAAACAGTACATTACTACCTGCACTTTTATATAAAGTGAAGGGCCTGCAACAGAACAACACACATGCATACAAATGAGGATCTACAACTGCATTTCCACATTTCTCACATCTTTTCATCTCCGCACCCATGCACAACAGACAGCCTCACAACAACATACACAAACAAGTCAAGCCTTTTATAATATGCACTTCAGCCACATCCAGTTAAAGTTGCTAGTAAAATCTGCCTGTAAGGTATGTCATATGACAAAGATCTACACATAAAACCCAGTATACTTATCTTTATAATGATATGCCAGTGCTAGTGTCACTGCCTCAGGTATGTACCATCTCCTTTTTGCGTTTGAACAGGCAACTTGGAGTAATTGCCTCATGTATACCAGGCTGTGCAGCCATTAATAACTATAGGTACAAACATGTCGATGTTCATTCAAATACACACCTGTGATTACCCAGTCTATGAACTGTACTTAACTGTTGCAGAATGGAACATACAAATATACTACTCTGGCTAAATACAACATTTGTACATAGGGCAATATGGCAGCCCTTAACTTTCATAGGGTATACATGGTCTGTAAAAAACAGTATCACACTTACCAGGTAAAGGACCATGGACTTGGGCCACAGCTGATGGACCTATGAAAAGGTGAGGGAGAGATATTGTCAGTACCACCAAATGTTGCAGCACTACAAGGTAATATGTGCATATATCCACATGTACAGCAGCTACTGTGATACTGGCTGTATTGCTGACATTCTGAGTATGTGTGCACAACTGAACATAAACCCCAACCCCCCCCATGCAGATACAGCTGACACCCATGTGCAGGCATGTACAGCCTGCCACAATGACTGAGACAGTATTACACTGGTGAACACATTATGCTTACCTGGACACTCCTCTGCTGTGGATACTGTTGCACCCACCTCCATGATGTATGGTGTGATGGATGCCTGGGAGCCTTCATGTGTTCCAAGGTTCACCAGGAATTCTTCTATGGCCGAGAGTGGTTGTTCTGTTGCAGGCACTCCACTGGTGGCAGCACAATCCCTGGCAAAAACAGCTGCCCTTCTTTGTGCAGCATTCAGCATGTCTGTGGCCTGGTGTCCGACCTGCTCATAGGTCCTGTTGACCAATTTGATTGACATCCCACACAAGTTCTGCCCACAATGCTGTCCACTGTTCCCGATTATGCCACCCCCTGGACAACAAGATCCGATGTTGCTATCTCAGTCCATCCACTATGTCATTCTCCACATCTGAGAAAGGAGCTTGTCTTCTGTGGTACATGGTTCCTGAAAGACAACAGAAGGGGAGCACATTACAGGACAAGATACATGGATGTCCACTATGTACAGATATAGCAAACCCATAATGGCCTGCACTATCCACTGCTCCCTCAAAAGTCATACCCCACAGTCTGGCAACATACTACCTGTGTGGATACCACCAAGATAGTAGCAATACTGTATGTCCCTGTGTGCCATGATTGATTCTGCTATATGTTGCTACAGCCAGCACTGCAGTCTACTGTGGTGTTTCCCCTACCAGAAAACACCCACTAATATGTCATACTGCCACTGCCAGACAAATAGCAGTGTGCTATTACAATCACTATATGGGGACAGTCCAGCAACACCAGTGCACCACAATGACAGAAACCAATGCAAACCTGCTGTAGCATATGTTCCCTGTAGGCATCAGACCTCTCAACTATACAGATGTTTGCAGAATGTTAAGATGTTTGCTTCATAGTTTTCGTCACTTCCACACAACATTGTGGATTTCTGACAAAAGGTTGGCCAGTCATTGATGGTTGATGTCAGAAAACAAAGACAGACATCTGAGTTTAAAATGTAATACCCTTCAGAACACAGTTATGGTACTGTGATATATGTTATTCTATTCACTTTCTTACTTTGCATGAGCAATAGTTACAATGTCCTTAATTTTGGGCCTTTGTCTCTCCTTTAATTATGGCTTTGTTCAGATATCTTGTTGTAACAAGTTGACAGCTATGTTTAGATATAGCTCTCAACTAGACAGGAAACAATGTAAACAGGATCATGGTTGTAACCAGAGTACACCAGGAGCAATCAAGGACACATTTAAAATGTTAGAACTATTTATGTGAGACAATGACAGAATGAGAGGTGGTGTGCATCATTTGACATTACAGGAGTTTAAACCCTTACTTATTGTCACTATGTTTTATGTGTTATTCACTAGCTTCCCTACAACAGCCAACCATTGTAGGAGGGAATAAGGGGGACAGAGCTAAGATGTGAGTGGAAATCAGGGACTGTCAGTGCAGGACAGCTGAGTATCAATGACATGTCACTTCCATAAATCTAAGACAGGCTTATTGTTTTTTTTTCTCAAAAATCTTTTTATTGATTTATAAAGTATGACATAACAAAACAAAACATCAAAACATTATAAATCTTATCATATATGAGTTGATTGAATTTATACACCTTGTAATAATGCATTTCAACTCATGAAGGTGAGAGCAAAACAATATCTAACAATATATACAATATATACAATTGATAACCAAGAATCAAAATATGAAATGAGACTATAGCCAAAATGAGAAAGTGAAGTATGAGAGTAAATAAATCCACATAATGTATTGTGACAATGAATATGATAACTATTAATCACTATTAATAATGAAGAGAACCTTCTCTAAAACTTTATTATTTAAAACGCTTTTCTTAGGACTCTTCCAAATAGTTTTGTGTGCATAAATATACAAATATGCCATTGTTCTAAAAGCATTCCAATTTAATTTAGTGCGATCAAGCCAGTTTTTGGTAATGTACAGTTTAATAAGAGAACAAATGAATACCAGCACATGAGTATCCAATTTAGAGAGATGAATCATGGAAGACAGGCTTATTGTTGTGATTCCTATTCCCCATACCTCCATCCTCCCATCTGCATTCTGTTATATGGAGATCAATTACATACCTAGTTGAGTGCAGTACTCCTTTGCTGAACTTTTCTGCCAGTAATCTTTTAAAAATATGCTCTCTATATGAGGTAAGTCGCATACAGACTTGTTCCCCATACCCAGCTGCTTGGCTTTTGAAGGTACTGCTCATTAGCAGGTAATTGCCTCTGCACCGATCTGTGGTTCTGTTATGGTAATTGCCACAAAATCAGCTGAATTGCACAATCATTAGCCAATGACATGTGACCACAGTGCAATATATAAGGCCTTCATGTAGACCTGGGTCCCTTTCTTAGCTGTTAAGATGGACATTGCTGAGGTATGGAGACTATAGCATTACAGAGGTTAGGAACCAAGACTTTCAGCTGAAGAGATTTATGCAGTATGTCCACTGTTGCACCTCATATGTGTGATCAGTGTCCCATGGCATTGTGGCCATCTAGCAATTCATTGACAAACATTGTGGGTTGACGTCAGTAATGCAAGACACACTTTTGACTGTCAGACTTCATACTAGGGTTAGCACCTGTCCCACTTTGCGAGGGACAGTCTCTCTTTGGGCAGTTGCATCCTGCAAAAAAAAAGTTTAAAATGGTAAGTGTCCTGAGATATTAGGGCAAAATTATTTCCTATATTTTATGCAATAGTTGCATAAAACAGTTATTCTGTATTTGAAACACCTAAATGTCATAAGAAACATAATAAGCAACTAAAATGCTACAAGAATAAGCATTTATTTAGGCATGAAAGTGAGGTTCTGTCCCTTGTACTGGCCGTGTGTATGTTTTGGCCTCCAAAGTTTGATGTTTGTAACATAATTGTCCCACTTTGGACATTTGAAAAGGTGGCAACCCTACTTCATACCCCTCTGAATATGCATGCTAATGCAATAGATGTTATTGTATCAACTTACTATCACTGAAGGAGCAAACTGTAAAACATGCCCCAATCTCTGGAGCTTTGCCCCACCATTAAGTATAGCTATGCCTGGATTCCTTGTGCTAGGGGGGTGGGAGGCTTGGTAGGGCTGTAGTAGCTACCTTTACATACAGGTGTGTGTGCTACAGGCTGCAGCTGCTGCACCCTACAGCACATAGGGGAAGTGCAAACACTTCGGAGCAGAAAAAGCTGTACATGTAACTGTGGCAGCTGTGACAGCCCTGTTGATATGGCAGACCCAAGGTAAGGGTACCCTTTGCAGTTGACTCTAGGCATGTGATTAAGGTACATCTGTTATGCAACAGTACCAATAACACAGTAGTAGGTGACATATAGTTATGCTATATGGATATGTGCAGTGTAACCTCACCTGCAGGCCTTTAACTTACAAAACTGGATTGTAGTTAATTAATTAGCAGTAACATGTGGAGATAATAATTGCATAACTTAGTCATTAATTGCTGTCTTCACTATAATGTATTTGCACTGCAACACAAGACTGGATTTGAACTAAGGACTGTGTGTGGCAAAATATACTGCATGCAGGGCATTTAACTGACTGAGCTAGTGAGTCACTGCTACAGCAGGTGATTTACAAGGAATATATGCAGACATACAGGCTGTGACACATGTTGTCTCCATCTATCAGTATGTGCATGGCTTTCTATGGCTGTAGTTCTGCACTAGGGTCCACGTTGAACATGTTCTTTGCAATTTCTGCCTTAGTAGGTGTCTTTATACATGTTGCTGATACAAGGACACATTTACCTGCTATTTTAGGCCTCACTTGCATCCAGTTTTATGTCTTTGGCTGTTCAGTAGTGTATTTTTGCACCAGAGTCCAAAGAACATCCCATTTTTCAAATTAATTTTTAATTCTAGTTTGCACGGTGCAGAGCGATGCAGAGCTCCACTGAGACCCACCCAATGACTGTAAGTGGCAATCACTAAGTTTTGATGCAAACACCTGTTTTAAGATCGGTGTGGCCACTTAATGCAGTGTGCTGCAGGTGTAATGGGCTTCAGTTCGAAACATGGCAGAGGTGTTTATTTTGTACGTGTTTAACAATGTTAGAAACACATTTATTCATTAAAGCTCTATTTAGCAGAGCTAAGTGAAGCTGCACAGTATGCTGCACAGCTTCACGCTAAAAAAAATATGTTTGTGTCTTTCAGCTTTTCCTGGTTAGGGGTCACCACAGCGGAACTCCGGTCCACTAATGATTGGTAGTTGATTTTTATGTGCCGAGTTACCAGCCCTGACGCACAACCTTCAACGAAGGTACGCCCATTCATGCATGTCTCCATGCAGAAGACGCTCTAGCTGAGAGTCGAACCAGACAGTGTCTTACTGTGAGGCGACAACGAGAAAAAGGGGAGATAGGAAAGTGGTGAAATGGGGCAATCTGGGGAAAAACATATTGAAAAGCAGGTAGGGATGTGCAGGAAGGGTGCAGGAAAGAATCATAACCCTCCATTTCTTGTCAAGCAACAGCCATGCACTTTGACAGATATTGTAGATGAATTTGAACTGTCAAACCCCATAGAGAGGGGTGAGGACAACATAGCTGCATTGTCAAGCCAGTTGGACCAAATTACTTGTGTCCAGTGGACATGTGTGTGAAATGGAGAGTTATGTAGGGGGGGGGATAGGGTGATTATTTTTTGTGGGACAGGTGCTCTTTTTTTTTTTTAATTTTTTTTATTAAGGTGAGAGTGGAAGGTTGAGGAAGGGACTTAGGTATGTATGGGGAGGTAAGTTTTATAGGAGATGATGCATTTGCAGACAAACAAGACAGACAAGACAGCAGACAGGGGCAATGTGTGATACATGAGGTGGGTGAACACCTTGGATGGGAGGTTGTTGTGGAATCTAAGTCACACATGCATCCAGACAGCAGCAGCATTACTCATGTCCCCACCCATGGGCCTTTTGACACTGCTCCCTCACTGCCACGAGGGTGACTGTGCTGGAGGCCAGGCTCCAGGGTGAGTCTGCCCCACCAGGCTGGCCAGCACACCCTCAAACTGGTGCAGGTGGTGTTCATAGCTCAGATGAACTATCCTGTGCACCATGACCAGCAGTTCAGCCTGGGTGACAATGCCCCCACCACTACCACTCTCAGGGGGAGACTGGGCCCTGTCCCTTGAGGCAGTCACACCTTACACCACAGGTGGTGCAGGGGCAGCAGAAGGTGCACCACTGCTCTGGGTCCCAGACATGTTAGGACCCAGTACCATGGCCGGTTGAGGGAAGGTAGGTGGATCACCTAGAAATGCGTACCCTGACATGCTGTAGTAATGAAGGTATAGCAATAAGTATAGCTTAGATGTGAACAAATCTTTGTTAGTAATAACAGCATGGCAGAACATTGGAAATAACCCAATTACATATCAATGCATATTATGTGAAACACAACTATAAATAACAGAACAGTCAGTATGATAACAACATGCTTGTAACAGTTGCAGCATAATGCCTTCAAAATAGGTAGTTTAACAGGATATGTTAATATGCAACCATTATAATAACAATGATAAAACACATGTCCCAAAATACGGTTAATGTAACAACATATGTTGATAGCAAACCATAACCAATGAATAACAATAAGAAATAAATGAAGATTAGGGGTGGGATGAGAGAGAAAAACATTCCATTAGTAACATTTCTGGTTATTTCTTTGACAACAGTACTACTATGTACTCTACAGGTCTGTATTTTGTTTATATGTACAGTGGCTACAAGTCTCCTATAGCTGATGTAGCACATACACACCTCTCAAGCTATTTGTATGGGGAAGTATGGGCCAAGCAGTAACAACTGTGGGTGCACAACTACACAGAACACTTGCACATCAGGTGGACCTATATAACTACCAGTGTGTTCTTTGGGCTGATTTAGTGAAACTTTGCAATCTAGGTAATCATTTCCATGGTAATCCTGTGACAGATGGATTGCACGCTATTAATTACATAACATGAAATTGTGACACTTGAGAGATATGTATGTGTACAGTACAGACACCAAACAGCTGTCATGCCTTAGTTGGCAGGCATGGGAATAGAACCCAATAGCAGTGACTGCAGGGGACATCTTCATAGGATGTATTAATTGACTGCAGCAACTTTTAACAGACACTCCAGGCATACAGTCATACCGGGATTACACATTTTATTTCTGACAGAACATTGCTGATGAGCACATTCTTGCTAATGATTTTAACAGTCTGAGACATCTAAACACAGAATTATATACTCATGATATGGGCTACCTCACTCATTTAGCTGTAGTTCCTGTAGAGAGAGAATTTATGAGCATTACACGACTGCTACTGTAATATTTACCGGTACATACCACTGGATTCGAACCCTGAACTATGTGTGGCAAAATGAACCATATACAGAATATTTAATAAACTGAGCTACTGAGTCACTGATGATTACTGACTGACTGATATTTTACTAGAGCTCACCTAGAACCATAATATGACCTGGTACTAGTGCTACTACAGTGTTATAACAGACTGCAGTGACAGTAGAACTCACATGCATGAAATACAAGCATAAAGCAGATAGTAGGTAAGCTACATTTCAGTATCATATCTTTGAAGTCAACAAACAATATCAGCTCATGGAGTGGGCTACCTTATCCATATACCTTTATTACCTGAGCTCTGTGGATGGCAGAGCATTATTTGATCAATACTGGCCTAGAGACAGCCTTGAACAGTATTTATACGAGTTAACCAATACAATTTTCAGCCATTAAATTTGCATTCTACAGCTATTACATTGTTATACTTCACTGCAGCTCCTTATCTTACAGCCTCAATGCATACAGCTCTACTGCAATGATTACGGCAGCATAATCCTGATGTAGACCATTTTCCTAGGTGTTATTGGTATTGTTTCATGTTTTATTGCACTACAGTTGGCATTATTAACTCATTGCAATACAGATATAATTTCATATTTATTGTGCTAAAAACGTGATTGTATATACTTTTATGCAGCTATTGGTATTGTTTCATGTTTTTATTGCAGAACAGTTGGCATCATTCATTTATTGCAGTACAGCTCTAATTCCACATTTATTCCACTACAGACTTTACTGCATATACTTTATGGCAGTTGATGCTTTACTTTCTCTTACTTATTTCACTACAGTTAGCATGATACATTTGTACTCATCACACCCATAGCACAACCTTACCAAACGCTCGAAATTGTAAGGCCTCTGTTGAGAGAGAAGCACACCATTATGCATAACAGCTTTGCAGACGTTCAGATTAAATATTCTTAAAACAGAGGTAAATTACTTACATACTTGTGAGTCATTCCCTGCCCAAGCTTCTTGGACCCAGGTGTCCAAGACTCCCCTCTTTTGTTGTTTCATGTCATCATGGTGGTGACAACACTGCTCACCTCTGCGGGGGATACTAGAAACACTGTTGAGCTCTTTAGCCAGCCAGTCCCAGGCCTCTGCCTTACACTCTGTGCCCTGGAAACTTCTCTGCAGCAGCCGTTCATCATGGTTTTTAACTAGGAGTCCAACCATGACCCTGGAATCCAGAATGTCCCAATGTTGCACCTGAAAGCATGCATCTTCACCAACACCAGCCATAGTAACCATCAGAGGAAGAACTTCAATGGATTCTGCTGTATTCCCACCTATTCAGCTTAATATAGGCTGTTTTCCTGCCCTTACACATCATTGGGCAACATTCAAAAAAGTGCTGCATTGTTTAGCACTGCACAAGCCAGTGCAGCTGAGAAGTGCAAAAACTCGCAGAACCATAGTCTTAGTGGAGCTTAGCAGTACGCAAACCAGCCAAGCAGAGCTGAGCAGCACACAAACATTGGCATCAAAGATGAACTAACCCCTCACCTAAACACACTGCTCAAACTCAGCCTCTCCACAGGCTATGTGCCCATAGAGTGGTGCACAGCAATGGTTATTCTGTTCCACAAAGCTGGAGCCACAACAGACCCCAGGAACTATCACCCTATAAGCCTGACTAGCTTTGTCTGCAAGGCTATGCAGCACATCATCATGGATCTCATTAACAGAGATATTGGGAACCTCCAAGCACTGGACCCTACCCAGTTCGGCTTTGTTAAGGGCAGATCATGCCTTCTAAACCTGGTGGACTTTTTTGAGACAGTTATCAAGGCTATAGATGAGGGGAAGGTGGCTCACACAGCCTACCTAGACCTTGCAAAGGCCTTCAACACCATTCCCCATTCAGGTATTATGGACAAGCTCACCAGCCTGAACATAAACCCCTACGTCACGAGATGGGTTGCCAGCTGGCTCACAGACAGAACCCACATGGTAAGAGTTGTGGGAGCTAGGTCTGATTCTAAACCAGTTACAAGTGGTGTTCCCCAGGGCTCAGTTCTAGGACCCCTCCTGTTCAGTATATACTTCTCAGAGGTACAGGCAAGCACAGGAGGACTATGGCTGACCAAGTTCACAGATGACTGCAAACTAGGGGCTATAATTGACTCTCCAGCTGACACAGACATCCTCCAAAAGGGTCTCACTGAGACAGATACCTGGTGTCAAAACCATGGCCTCAAGCTAAATGCCAAAAAGTGCATAGTCATCCCCTTTGGAAGAAGCATAGTACCCACAAACTAACACATAGGTGGTATTCTCCTAAATATGGAAGACGTAATAAGGGATCTGGGGACCCAAGCAGATAGTAACCTCTCCTTTGACAATCACATTGCCAAAGTGGTTAGAAAATCCTTCTATGTGGCCCACCTAATCACAAAAGGGTTTGCATCCAGATCAAAGGAGGTCATTGTGCCCCTCTATGCATCACTCATCAGACCCATCATAGAGTACAACACCCCATTTGGGGTGTACCTTACAAGACACCTGCAACATCTGGAAAGACCACGGAAATACCTCACCAAGAGGATCACTGGCCTCAAACAGATGCCCTATGCAGCTCAACTGAAGAAACTCCAGCTGTACTCGGTTGCATACTGCTACTCAGAGGTGATCTCTGCCTGACATACAAGGCCATGTCCAGCCCAGAATTGATGGACATGCTCCACCTAAAGAAAACCATATCCCCTCAAGCCACATGCTCTACAGATTTAAACATCACCACAACAATAAATAGGACATGCTGGAGGGATAGATTCCTGTTCCAGTGACTTCCCATGCTCTGGAACAGGATTCCAGTCTACATTAGGCAGAGGTCCTCACTAACCCTCTTCAAGAGAAACCTTGACTAGTGGATGGGAAGCAGAAAGTATACACAGGGACTTACTTCAATGGCTCTGCTCAACAGATGCACAGGGAGCTAATCTAAGGGGGATGGTGAAAGCCAACACTTTCTGGCTAGGCTTGTAAATGCCTTTGAGCAGATAGCCTCGTACCCACCTATGAACCTATGAACCTATTACCATGTTTATGCAGTGCTTAGCAGGTCTTAGCACAGTTGAGCAGAGCTTAGCAGAGTGCAGCGGAGCCATCTTTTATAACAAAAATGCATAATATGTATATCAAAATTAAATGCATAGACTGCTTTCCATGTATTCAAATCCTGGATCTATGGCACATGAAGCCGTAACTCTACCCATTTAGCTACATGGATATTAAGAAATCTGGTATACATTCACATAGACCACTGAGCTACCTATAAGCAGTGTTGAGCACCACACTGCACCATGCAAACATGCTTAGACACACTGAAACACACCTTTAAATTAATTACAACAGGTTTCTATTTTTAGATGTCTGGCAGATGTCTGCTATCTTATATGTGAGTGCAGCTTGACATTGCTGCACTCTGCGCCACACCATGCAAACATGCTTTAAAAAAAAATGAAAATAAAACAAAGGAAAAGAAAAAAAACATAAAAATAACACAAAGGACACTGCAGGGAATCTCATACTCATCTGCAGCAACTGTTAGCACTACACATAACCCTACACTGATTCAATGACCATGTTCCTTGGTTCTCGCTCAGCAATGTGCCATCATTAATACATATGGCACACTGCCAATGGGAAATGGTGACCACGGACACAGATTTATTCTCTACACTGTGCCTTCACAGATTTTATAAAATTCTGGGGATTATAAATAACTGCTGCCACAAGTAAAATAAAAGCTCACACCCCATAGGATTGCCCAACATACCTTTCTATTCAGAATCAAATAAAACCTGTTTCCTATTCAGAATTAAAAACATTCTGATTAATAGGGGTTTTATCAATCACATTAAATAAAATGTAAGCATGAGATTACAGTGCTAATCTACAGAAGCAAACTGTAGTGGTATCAGTTCAGAAAAGGAGGGGTCACATCATAGCCAATTTTAAATTCATCAGCTTGACCAGTGTTCTACACAAAATTATAAAAAGACTAATTGTGGAATTTATCTGATATGACACAAGGACCTATTTCTGCTGCATATGAAACAGCACAGGTTTGTTAAGGAGGGTTCTTACCTTAAATAACTATGGCATAGTTTTAAATAGGTAACATTATCAGCACTTGATGGGCAAACAGTGCATACTGTTTATTGTGATCTTCCTAAAGGTTTTGACATAATCCCACATAAGGGTACATATTCCTCAGCTGTCCAGACTTTTGCAGAATATCCAGATTTGTGACTCATAATTTAGGTCTATTCCTCAGACAATTTGTGGTTTTCTGGCAAATCACTGAGGACTGGCGTTATTAAGTAATGAAACATGGCTGAATTTCAGACTTCATATTCTTCAGAAAAATGCATAGTAACACAAATCATGTTATTCTAGCAACTTTCCTAGTTTATAAGAGTACTATTTAAAATCTGTGCCTGTTTTGGGCCTTTGTTGTCCCATTATTTTTGGCTTTGTCCAGATGTCTTGTGCTAAGAGATTTAGAGGTATATAAGGGGGTAATTAATGAATTAATAGCATTCAATATCAATTCATGAATAATTCAAAGGATAAAGCACTGGTCGAACAGTGGGACACACAAGTCAAGTTATGGGTTGGTGACTTCACTAATACTGATTATCTGTGATGTTCTGAAGGAAGCGATATCTGGTGCTCTTCTTTCAGGACTGTTCTTCTCAGATTTAAGTGTGAAGTATGCTGTAGATCACCAAATATAGTGGTGATTGCAGACTGGTTAACATATTTTTTTAGTGAAAGATGCTGAAGATCTCTGACTATTTATCAAAATAAACAATTGGTTCATAAGGAATAACCACACATTTAATGCCAATAAGTGTATTATCATGTATTATCATGAGATGTGGCTAAGAGGGCATACATTTCAACTGAAAAATAATTAGTAAAATCATAAAAAATATCACAGGGAAGTGTTAGGGATAATAGTAGAACACAAATAACATCTTCAAACTCAGGAAAACATTTCCTGTACTCCATCTAATTTTAGAAAATATGTCTGCACACTTCATGGAGATCAATTTACTAATACATCTCACCAATCCAATGCTTTGTGGAACATATTGCTGCATTCTGGCCTTTAAAAAGCCAACTGAAAGAACTGGAAAAGGCACAATGATTCCATTCTAGAAAATCAAGGCTTCAGGAATTGTCATTCTATTTCTTATAAGTTATTTAGAAGTTACTTGGGACTGATTGATTTGGCAGTGACTGAGCCACGTCTGTGTAAAACGTTTGTTGTGCATCATTGTTTCCCTACATACTGTATGCTACTTTACAAATATGTTTGGATAATCGTCATGCTGCTTTCACTTTGGAAGAAGAAAGTAATGTTGGCCATTTGTAAGAACTGACAAATAAAAGGGCTGAGACCTCGTCCTTATTTATTGTATTTGTTAATTGGCATAGAACACTGATCCATATGGATCATTTCCAGACACTTGGACTCACACCACTAAGCAAATGAAGGCTGAGGGGCTCAAACCCTGGCACAGAGGAAGCAACTTGCTGCCCTAGTCCTCTGCAGCAACTTCCAGACATCCTCTTTCTTTGTAAATGACAAGAATTTAATTGGAAAAACTATTTGAATCCTTGGAAGGTACTATAGTACAACTCACAAACAAGCTGTTTCATGAAAATGAAAAAAAATTCCCTTTCCAGGTAAGGGCACTGCCACCAGTCTTTAGTAATAAAAAAGTGAACAATTATAAGTGCCTTACTTTTTAAATAATTCTATTTTTCTATGTCTTTAAAATAGAAATAAGCATTCAACACTTGAACAGACATTAGTTAGCATATTATTATTCAAGTAAGAAAACTAGCATGTCTTCCTCTTGAAACTCACTACCAATCTATTGACACACTGAAAGTACAGTTGTGTAAAATCTTAGCATAATGGTAGATGTCCATGGCTTCACCACTCCAGTATTCATTATGTATGAGATTTCCTGCTGTAGAAGCCTGATGTCCGGCCAATCTATGAAAGCCTACCATTGCTTTAAGGTATGCTGAATGTCGGTCAAACATTCCTCGCTTAGTGTAGGGCATAAAGGTGATGTTCAGGCATACCATCCCCTGAACTGATTGCCCCAGTAGGAACACCAGTCCAAGGAAAGCCAAAAAGAATCTGCACATGCAGGAAGGAAAAAGACCAGGGTGATGGAGGAAGGGAATAAATACTGCAGCAGTGAAGGCAAGGACATCTACTGTTCTATAAATATTTTACACAAATGTACTATGTCCTTACATTCACTGCTGCAGATTTTGTTACGTATGGAAGAGTGCCAAAACTCAAGAAGAAACTTGGGAGGAGGAAGCAGCACCAGAGATCTCTAAGAAGCCATGAAGAATGGCACTAGCAAAACCAGCTCTAGCTCTGGAGATACCATCCAACTTGAAGTGTTTGGTAAAAGTATGCACAGAAGTCCAGGTAGCTGCTTCAAGAATAGAATTAGTGTCTAAGCCCTTGAAAAAAGCACTAAAAGAAGCCACAGCTCTAGTAGAATAAGCCTTTACAGAAGAAGGAAGGTTCTCACCATGAAAAGTGTAACAAAAGGAAATAGCCTTCAAAATCCAAGAAGAAATAGTTTGCTTGGAAGCAGACAATCTTAAAGACCTAGGATGAAAGAAAACAACTGCTCAGATTTTCTGATAGCTTTAGTCTTATCCAAATAAAATATGAGCTGTCTATGTATGTCCAAAGTATGCAGCACCCTCTCACTGTCAGATTGCAGAGAGGGGAAAGCAGGAGGCAAATTAATAGACTGATTAAGTGACAACTCATTAACAACCTAGGGCATAAAAGAAGTATTAGTACACAAGGACACCCTGTGTTCATGGAATATCAAAAAAGGCGGACGAGCCATAAGGGCTTGCAACTCATCCACCCATCTGGCAGATGTAAGAGCTAACAAAAGAACTGTCTTCCAAGAACAATGTTGCAATGAAGTTGAAACAGTAGGCTCAAAAGAAGCCTGAATTAATTTCTCCAGAACAAAATTAAGATCCCAGAGAGGAGGAAAAGGCTTCCTGTGAGGGCTAATATTAAGGACACTTTTAAGAAATTGCTTAGCCTCAAATCTAGAAGCTAAAGGAGGAGTTAAAGGCAGACAAGTAATAACAGCTGTTAAGTGGGCCTTAATAGCCGAACAGGCCAAACCAGCATTGAGCAAATGACACAAATAAGAGGGAACCAAAATAACATCCACAGTAAGTGGGTCCAGGTTATGAGACAGACACCAAATAGAAAACCTCTTCCATTTAGATAAGTAGGATTTCCTAGTAGTAGGTTTCCTAGCCTCCTGCAGCACATCCTCAGAAAAAAAAGGTGTCTATGAGGAATGAAAACCCTATCACCTACAGTGTCAGTTGAAATGTGGACAGGTGGGGATGGATGAGAGATCCTTTGTCTTGTGTGAGTAGATCCACCCTGTGGGGTAACTTATGATGACTGCCCTTAGCGATGGAGAAGTAGAGGGAACCAGTGCTGTTGCAGCCAAAAGGGAGTCACCAGCAAGATTTTTAGGAGCATCCTGTTGAGTCTTGAACAGGATTTTCAGAATGAGAGGAAGGGGAGGAGAATGCATAAAAAATACCCCCTTCTAAGAAAATGAGAGGGCACCTGTAGATCAGGATGTATGTGCTATATCTTTAAGAAGTATATCAAGTACTGAATGTGCACATATAAATGCTGGGCACGTGCTATTCCCAGTGCCATTTTGAGAGTGTAGCCAGAGAGTGAGCATGTGTGATTGCAAAAGTTAGTTTGTATATAAGTTGCTTAAGTTAAAGTTAATAAACTTCTACCGTGATGTGTTTGTATATAATAAAGCTGCTCGAACAGAACCCACAAAGACTCTTCTACTGTGTCCAAAGTAGGAGAGTGACATGGTGTCAGAAGCGGGATTCAAGAGAATGATATTCAGAGCCATGAGGTACAGAGATGACAGTGAAGGTAAACTAAGAGAAATGAGCACGAAGAAGAGCCAGAAAAGAATCAAAGGTAATGAGAATTCGCACAAACTGCTTATTTTATAAAAAAGATTAAACGGAGCATTACAAGGGCACAAACCACATTATTAAACAAGCAGGAGGCACAAAAGGTTTATTACCTAAGCAAAATGCTTAAAATTAAGATGTTTGATGAAATGATTATCAGAAAAGCAAAACGAGTATGTTAAAAGCAAAATGAGTGTGTTTGAAGCAAAACGGGCATGCTTAGAGTAAAGCGAGCATAAAAAAAGTACACGGGGCATGAAAAGAGATTAAATCAGCAAAACAAATATATTAAGGACAAAAAGGGCACATTAAGCCTAAACAAAGCAAGGCAGCTGCATGTATTTTGGCAAAAAGCCATATTAGCTGATAAAAGAAACTACTACTACCAACTACAACAAACCAACCAAAATAATCCCCAAAAATTCTGGCGAGGTATCAATAACTTCCTACACCCTGGATGCTCAAGTACTCCCTCTCCCTCTGGCTCTGATCACAACAATCCCATCCAAATAGCTGACTCATTTAATACATTTTTCACTGAAACCATACAATCCCTAGCCAACCAGCTATCCCCTAGCACCCCAGGCTCTGCCACTACCTTTACCAATGATTCTCATCAATTTCATTTTCAGCCAGTGCCCACTTCACTTATCTGTAACCTCATACAGAAACTTAAACCCACTACTCTCTCTGCTGATAAATTACCTGCAGAATACCTGCAAAATGCTGCTAAAGTCATAGCCTACCCCATATCCATCCTTCATTAACAAAACTATTTCTGAAGGATCTATTCCCCTAATCTGGAAAGTCTCTCACATTATTCCCCTGCATAAGGGCGGTAACTCCAAAGAGTTGTCCAATTATAGACCCATAGCTATTCTATTTCCTTTGGCAAAAATAATGGAGAAATGTATACACATACAACTGTTAACCTACCTACTCGATCACAATTTATTAGCACCCTGTCAACATGGCTTTAGACCATTTCATAGCACCACCTCTGCTCTCTTATCCTCCACTAACCATATTAACAGTAATCGTAATATTGATACTCTATCCTCAGCTGTTTTTATCAACCTGTCCAAAGCATTTGACATGGTGAATCACCACCTCCTTATAGACACACTCAAAAACCTGTCATTGGACAACCATACTATACAGTGGTTCCAATCATACCTACATAACAAGCAACAGACTGTACTATGGGAAAATACTTTATCTTCCCATGTCCCAGTCACTCTAGGGGTCCCGCAAGGATCATTATTAGGCCCATTACTCTTCTCCATCTTTACAAATGACCTTCATTCTGTAATTCCTCAAGCTGACTGTATCCAATACGCTGACGACTCCACACTCATATGCGCTGCTGCTTCTCAATCAGAACATCAGTCACTAACCCAAATTACCTTTAGTACAGTTGAAAACTGGCTCCTACAAAGACGTCTTATCCTTAACCCCAAAAAAACAAAAATGCTACTATTTACCCCCCCCCCTGCAGAACCTCCCCACTTAACTTTACTATTACTTCAAATGATGGAACTATAATATCTCCTGAACCAACCACCAAACTACTCGGGGAACTAATAGATAACAACTTGTCTTTTGAACCTCACATTAATAACACCATCAAAATAGTAAACAAGAAACTAGGTTCCCTCTATAGAATAAAACCCTTTCTTACACCTCCAGCCAGGGTTACTATTGCTCGCACCCACCTCATCTCTACCTTGCTCTATGCCTCCCCTATCTATACCAAAATATGTAGAAGTAATCTGTGTAAACTTACATCCTCCTACAACAATATTGCCAGATTTGCAGCTGGATCCTCCTATAGAACTCATCACTGTATCAATCTGAATCAGTTAGGATGGTTAGAGCTGCCAAATTTAATACTTTTCAATCAATTAATAGTAGCCCATAAGATCCTGTATTTACCTCAAAATACACCCATACTTACATCCCTAGTCATCCCCTATAATAACCTCAAGACCTTATGCTCAGCTAATAACCTACTTGTACAAATATCAAAATCCAACAACTTAGCTGGTGACACCTTGTTCTCCAATACAATAGGTAAAGCCTGGAACATCCTCCAAAGCCAGCTAACCTCAATATCCTCTGTCAGCTTATTTAAAAGCAAGCTTAAACCCTAACTCAAATCACACTGGCTATGCCCCTGTGTTAACCCAGACTAAGTACCTAACTATTAACTAGACTCCCACAATTCCTAGCCTCCCATGATCATGATCTTGTGTTGTCTCACTAATTTTTAGTGAGCTTAACCTTCCTTAGGATTTTTTCTCATGTAAATAAGTATATACTGTGGAATGATCAAACACCTTCATATAGTATCACAACCTATGTGTTAAATAACACTAGAACTCCATCCTTGTTTGCTGATCTTCTATACTCTATCTATTGATCTCTAGTGTTTTTCTTTCTTAGGTTTTTGTGAGACCTTAGTATCTCTTATCATAAATTACTAGGTGTATCTAATTTTGTAATATGTTATAAAGATTTGTGCTACACCATTTCTAATACAAATGTATTAGTCTTATTCATCTATTCTTAGATAAATTTTTCCTTTTTCCTACTGAAATATAAAATATATAATCTTAGGCTTGTACTATAATTGTTAAAACTTCTTATGCACCAAATTATACTGTTATTGTCTTTGTCTTGACCTTTTATGTTGTTGTAATTTGCGGAGTTTTTCTCCCCGGGCCTCCACTGAAAATGGACATATATCCAGCTGGACTAGCCCGGTCAACAAATGTAAAATAAAATAAAATAAATAAATAAAGTGCTGTGTGTTGACATAACTACAACTTTGCATTGTATCAAGGGCATAACTAGAGTTATTTGAAGTATCTCAAGGTATGTAAAAGTGCTTACAGTGTTTCTTTATTACTGTGCCTGTATTCTGAAGAGTTTATTTGTGTGCAACTGTTTCATGAAGTATAGTCAAAGTATAGCCATTTCGAAGAGTTTCTTGTGCTGGGTATGTCTATTTGCAAGTGCTACCATTACAGAGTGTTTCTTGCACTGTAAAGAACTGCCTAGCAAGGTACCGCTATTTTGGGGAAATTTCAATGTGCTGTGTACTGTTTATTCGCAAAGTGCAATTACTTTAAAATGTTACTGACTCTGAGCTTCTCTCGCCCAGTTCATTCACATTGTGTAGTTATTTGAAATGTTTCTTAAACTGATAAGGTGATTTCTTGCAGTACAGTAATTACAAGAGTATTACAGTGCCCGAGAGACTTAATTTGCAAAGTTCAATGATACAGAGGCTTGTTGTGCTATTGGGTAAGTTACAAATACTGGCATAAATTTCTAACATATGTGTATGTGTTCATGCTTATTTATAATACCCTTCACATATGTGTTAACATGGCAGATGTATTTTAAAAGCCCTTACCACTTGTATTTGATCAGAATATTGCAGAAAATTGGAAAACATTTGAGCAAGAGTACAATATTTTTATACAAGCAGCTTAGCCAGACAAAGATGCATGCACCAGGACATTCATTTTGCTAAACCTAGCTGGGTCAGAAGCCATTGAAAGAGAGCATTCATTTGTGTATGCACCAGCAGTATATGATGGAGAGGGTGAAAATCGTCATATCGTTGTACAGGCAGAATCAAGGGAAGATCCCGAGTGCTTGAAATGCAAATTCAGACAAATGTGTAACCCCTAGACAAATATTACATTAGAGAGGCATTTGTTTTACATGATAAATTAGAAATAAGGGAAACTTTTGCAGCGTACATAACTGACTTGAGAAACAAAACCACAATTTGTTGGTTTGGTGACTTAAATGATGAGTTAATAAAAGGAAGGCTCATGTGTGGTATTACTAGTTCTGCTGTGAGAAAGGTTTTTCTTTGTGATACTGATTTAACATTGAGTAAAGGCATCGAGATTTGTCAAATCCATGAAGTTACAGAAAAACACACAAGTATGCTTGCAAATGACAAGAGCTTCGTTTCAGTAAGCTCCAGAGAAAATGTAGATAGCAAGCAACATATGGCAAACAGGAGTAGGCCTAAGCACATGGCAGGCAGGGAAACCACATAGCTTTTCAGGACATTCTAAGACCAGTTCAGTTAAAGGAGCCTGCTCAGTGCAGTACAAATGTGAATTAGCAAAACCCAAGTCCATCTTTATTGTTAACTGTCACAATTGTGGTGCCAATAATGAGTCTAAAAGAGAGAAATGCTTAGCACTTGGTCAGCAATGTAACAAGTGTAAAAAATCGAACCATTTTCAAATGTTTTTCAAATCAAGTTAACTGCACACAGTTGTAAAGAAGGATCACACAAAAAACAAATCAATCAAGCAGAGGTGCAGCAGTCCACTTTTTATGTAGATGGAGTTTCAGTGACTGGTGAAAGAACTGATGCAGTGAATTTATTGGCAAAGAGTGAAGGGTTTTCTACAGTCCAGATCAATGGTAAATCCACAGAGCTTAAAGTAAACATTGGTTCAAAGTGTAATGTTATATCAGCAGACACATTTGCTAAAGTGAGAACTAATGAAAAACTCAATGTGGCCAGTAATGAGAAATGTGTTGATTATGAAGGTGAAGAAATTCAAACCGAAGTCTCAGTGATGCTTTCATGTTATTTGGCTAAGAACTATTACAGCTTGTTATTCTATGTAGTCTGAAAACCGATACAGTTGTTACTGGGTCTCAAAGATAGTTTGAGAATCCTATCCTAGTTCCAATTTTTCTGAAGCCATTTTCTCAGAGTATGCTTATGTTTTTGATGACAAGTTAGGCAAACTTCCAGTTGTGTATTCCATGAAGTTAGACCCAGAGGTCACTCCAGTATTCAGACTAGCAAGAAGAGTATGCAGGATAAAGTTCATAGGTTCTTAGGTTGGTACTAGGCTATCCGCCTTAAGGCCTATACAAGCCTAGCCATAACAATTCCCTGGCTATTTCTTCTCACACTGTTTATTTCCCTGGACCCCTGTCTAGCAGGGTGACTGATGTGATCTCCAGGGTGAATTTCCTTTCTCCCATCCAATTGTCAAGGTTCCAAGGCTCATTTGGATAAAATGGTACAGCAAGGTGTAATTTGTCCAGTTATGAAACCAACTGAATGGGTGTTGTCTATGGTAGCAGCTCACAAAAAGGCTCAGACAAAATCAGAATGTGTATTGACCCAAGAGATATGAACAAAGCATTGAAGAGACTGCATGATCCAATGCGTACAGTCAAAAAAATTGCAGCTGTAATATCAAATGCTACTGTTTTTTTCTGTCTTGGATGCAAAAAGTTCATTTTGGCAAGTGATGCTTGATCACAGATCCTCATTACTAATGACTTTTGGTACCCCATTTGGCAGCTACAGGTTCCTAAGGATGCCATTTGGAATAAATTCTACAATTGAAGTCTTCCAGCGTGCAATGGAGCAAAGATTTTTGGGTTTTCCTTGTGCTATAATTGTAGAGGATTTATTGGTTAGAGGCAGAAACCTAAAGAGAGTTCTAGACAGAGCATGTGAAGTAAACTTGAAGCTCAATCCTCTGAAGTGCAAATTCAGGCTACCAGAAGTTACATATGTAGGTCATTTATTTACCAATACTGGCTTGAGACCAGAATCAACCAAACAAGCAGCTATTCTTGAGATGTCAGCACCAGATAATATTCAAGCTCTACAGTGTTTCCTAGGCATATTCAACTATTTAGGCAAGTTTATACCAGACTTCAGTGAGTTGACAGCACCTTTAAGAGAGCTGATGTGCAAAAATGTTACATGGTCATGGTTAGAACAATATCAGAAGGCATTTGAAGACCTTAAGCAGACAATTGCCACCCCACCTACATTAAAATGCTATGATGTAAATAAACCAGTCATTGTTTCCTGTGATGCTTCAAAATTTGGTCTTGGTGCAGTTATTCTTCAAGAGGGCAGACCAGTAGCCTGTGCATCTAGAACACTTACCCAAACTGAAATGCAATATGCTCAAATTGAGAAAGAACTTTTGGCAGTAGTATTTGCATGTTCAAAGTTTCATGATTATATCTATGGTTGAGCTATGCAGATTGAAATTGACCACCAACCACTAGTTACTATTCTAAAGAAGTCTATGCATTCAGCTCAAGCAAGATTACAAAGAATAATACTCAAATTGCAAAAGTACAACTTCAAAATGGTCTACATGAAAGGGAAACTACTTTAGCTGGCTGATACCTTATCCAGATCACCCAGAAATATGACAGAACAGCTTGACGTAGAGAATTTTGACTTTGACATGATGGCAGTACATAATTTCTCTACCACTAGACTTGATGAGCTGAGAGATCATACAAAGACTGATCCAATTTTGCAAAAGCTCAATCACTACATTAAAGCAATCTAGTGTACCACCTGAAGTGCAAACCTATTTTCCTTACATAGATGAATTGTTGATGGATGATGACATTATTTTCAAAGGTTCTAAAACTTTTGTTCCTCCTTCCTTACAACAAGAATATGTCAAGATTTTGCATCGTGGTCACCCAGGTTCTGCATCCACTAAGAGAGGACCAAGAGAACTAGTATTTTGGCCTTCATTACTGAAAGACATTGATAAAGTATTTTCTTCTTTTACAGTATGCAATAGACCGCATTTGCAAAGAGAACCACTTCAGCGAAGTCAAGTTCCTAAACAACCTTGGTCAACAGTAGCCACTGATATCTTCAAGTGGGACAATCAACACTACTTAGTATTGGTTGATTCTTATTCAAATTGGCTTGAGATTGACTTACTACCTAATTTAACATTCACTACTGTTATTACTAAGTCGAAACATCATTTCTTAGTCTATGGTAGTCCACACAAAGTTAGTTCTGACAATGGTACTCAATATACTAGTCAGTTATTTCAGAAATTTTCAAGAGAATGGGACTTTATACATGTTACTAGAAATCCCAAATATCCACAGTGAAATGGTCTAGCTGAATGTGCAGTGCAGAGTGCAAAGCAATTACTTGAAAGATTGAAGTGTGACAATAGTGATATCTTTTTGAATTTACTTAATCTCAGAAATATACCCTGTGACGATATACTTGTCTCACCTGCTCAAAGACTTCTATCCAGGCAAACCAGAATGATGCTACCTACTGGTTCCAGTTTACTGAGGCCTAAAGCTAAGAACAACAGAAACATCAAGACTAAATTATTCAAGAAGCGTTCTAACCAGAAGTCCAGTTATGATAAATCAAGCAGATTTCTTTGTCTGTTGAGGGAAGGAGAGACAGTGAGGATACAAACAGCGAAAGGTTTTGACCAGATCAGTCAAGTTACTGGTATATGTACAGAGCCAAGATCCTACCTTGTAGAATCTGAGGGTGTGGAGTACAGGAGAAACCAAAGACATCTTCTTCCTATACCAGAATATTCATCACAGCATTGTTCCTGTGAAACAGACTCTAGATCTCAGAGCGAACCAAACATCGTTCCCATCCCAAAGTTTGTTTCAACCTCTACTTCCATTCCTGAGGATGTTCCAGACACTCCCAAGGTTGAACATTCTGTAGAGACAGCTCCAATTGCTAAACCTAATTCCCATTTTAATGTCACATGATATGGTTGAATTTCCGGGCCCAGTGTGAAATATACAGCAACATGGCCATATCTGTATATATGTACATAATCTTGTGTACTTGCATGGCAAAGAACTACTTGCATTATCTGCATGCCAAATAGATTCATAATGTTGCATGATCTATTTCTCAAAGAAGGAGGATGTAGATCAAAATGCATGTGCTGTATCTTAAAGAAGTACACCAAGGACTGAACGTGCATGTATAAATACCGGGCACATGCTATTCCCAGTGCCATTTTGAGAGTGCAGCCAGAGAGTGTGCATGTATGATTGCAGTAGTTAGTTTGTATATAAGTTACTTAAGTTAAAGTCAGTAAACTTCTATTGTGATGTGTTTGTATATAATAAAGCTAATTAAACAGAACCCACAAAGATTCTTCTATTGTGTCCAAAGTAGGAGAGTGACAGCATCCATCTTCCACACCAGAGGACCTGGGACTCTGGCACAAAACAGAGGAAGTTGATTGTTCAGAGGGGAGGCAAAGAGATCTACTTGAGGAGTACCCCACTGGTGAACAATGTCCAGAATCACATCCCTTTGAAGCATCAATTCACGGGCTTGAGTGAAGGACCTGCTTAGAGTGTCTGTCACAATGTTTACTATTCTAAAGAAGCCTATGCATTCAGCTCCAGCAAAATTACAAAGAATGATGCTCAGGCGGTACACTAGATTGCCTGAAGAGTCACTTTATACTTGATAGCCAGATCCCATACCAGAAGAGCCAGCTGGCAAAGAAGGTAAGATTTTGTTCCCCACTGTTTGTTGATATACCACATAACTGTGGTATTGCCTGTGAACACCTTGAGAGGCCCCAGAGAGAAAAGAGGATGAAAAGCCTGAAGAGCCAGCAGAAGAGCTTTCATCTCTTTGATGTTGATGTGCTCCTTCTGCTGACAAGGTGACCACACTCCCTGTAACTTCAGGGAGCCAAAAGTTGCTCCCCATCCCACATTTGAAGCATCTGTGAACAGTTGCTGAGAGGGAAGAAGGGGATGAACAGGGAGCCCTGGGTTCAGAGACAACTGCTGAATCCACCAGAGAAGTTTCATCTTGAGAGAAGGAAGAAGAGGAACTGCAAAGTCTAGAGAATGTGGATGTTGAAGTCACACTCACTTCAGAAACCACTGGAACTTCTTCACGTGGAGTTTGGCCAGAGGGAACATTGGAATGGTGGAAGCCATGAAGCCCAGACCTCTCTAAAACTCTTTGGCTATAATGGAGACCAGGGGAAGAAATTTTTGAAAGTAAGAAATGAGAGCTAAGACCTTTGGAGGAGGTAGGGATGCCAGCACTGCACTATCTGAATCTTGCAACCCAGAAAGACATGATCCAGAGAAGGAGTCAGAGAGGACTTTTTGAAGTTTATCATGAACCCCAGGCTCTGAAGAAGAGAAATGGCAAAACAAAGATTTTGCAAAAGAACCTCCAGAGAGGATGCCTCAATCAACAGATCATCCAAGTAAGGAAATATTTGGATCCCTTGAAGCCTGCGGAAAAGCAATTACAGGAGTGAATCATTTGGTGAACACCCTTGGAACAGAATAAAGGCCAAAGGGCAAAACACAGAACTGAAAATGCCAGGAAGCAACAGAGAAACACAAACACTTACTGAAAAGAAGATGGATCAGAATATGGAAATAAGCATCCTTGAGATTCAGAGACACAAGAAAAGCCTGAGGGAGCAAGAGAGGAAACAGAGTCTGAAGGGATAACATCCAAAAGGAAGGCACCTTCAGAAACATGTTTAGATGAGAGAGGTCTAGAATTGTTTTCCAAGTACTGTCTTTTCTGGGCACTAGAAACATTCTTGACTAAAACCCCTTCCCCCTTTGGGACACAGACAGTCCTTGAATACCCTGAGACAAGAGATCTCAAAGAACCTCTGGGGAAAAAAGAAGTTGTTCCCAAGAATGCTGAGGAATACCAATAAAAGGAAGATGGGATATCCACACCATGAAGTACCCCTGATGAATAATCAACAGAACTCAAGAATCCTGGGTGCTTCAAAGCCAAATAGGAAGAGAAAGGGAAAGTAGAAAAGAAAGAGGAATGTGGCTGGAAACAGGCAGATAGACAGCATCTGGTTTGTCAGGAAAGAAAAGCTTCTGAATCCCTGCAGTCTGAGTGGCCTTACCAGGAGGAGCCAGTTTGCCACCTGTTTTACCTTTAGCAGGAGGATGAGATTGCCTACAAACAAAGGCTAGCTTAAAAGGGCAGTTTCTCTGAAATTTAGACACAGGAGAAAAAAACACATGTTTAAACTCCTGTAAGGCCTTCCCCTTGTCCTGAAGAGACTTAAAGAAACCAGCAGCCACTTCCCCAAACAAAAGTTTATTATCCAGAGGAGCATCCATCAACTTAGCTTTAATATAATCAGGTAAAGGTTGAAGCCAAAGCCAAGAATACCTCCTCATTACTGAACCAAAAGCAAAAGCCCTAGAAGAAGCATCTGCTGCATCTTAACTACATTTGATTGAATGACAAACTACTTGAGAGTAAGTCCCTAGCAAGGAAAGAGCAGAAGATTTACTCTTAGAGTCTGGAAGATTTGAAAAAAGCTGACAAGCCTGAGATAGAAGACTAAACACATACCTAGATATATGGGTCGGATAATTAATAGCCCTAAAAGCTAGGGTAGTTGAAGTATAAACCTTCTTACCCAGCCTGTCCATGGTTCTACTGTGCTTGTCAGAAAGGTGTAACTTGGACAAAGGAAGCAATTGAGACCCCTTATCAGAGGCTACGGATACCACAGAGGGGTCAGCAGCAGGGCATTTGAACAAAAAGGAACACTCTTCAGGTGCCCTATAAAACCTATCAGGCTTCTTGGGAACAGGAGCAAAGAATCAGGAACTTTAGAGACATTGGAAAAAACATCCAGTAAAGCAGCCAAAACAGGAGGAATCACCACAGGTTTAGGAGATTCTAACTCAGGGTACCTCTTATGGATATCAGAGACCTGAGCCCAATCCCACTTAAAAAACTCATCCTAGTGATTGTGTCTCCAAAGAAACTTCCTCAGAAAGAGTATCAGTACTATTAGATTCCTCCTCCTCCTTTGACACATAGTATAAAGGAGAAGGAATCTGAATAGAATAAGTAAGGGATTTTTCATCAGAATCCAATTCTTCCTCAGAAGAATTTAGTTCCCTTGGCCTTTTAAGTGAAGAGGACCAAGGAGGAGCAGGAACTGAAATCCCTTGAGGAGGCCTGAATGACAGTAAAGCATTAAATAACCCCTGAATAAAGGCCTGCCTCTCACTGTGTGGATCCCAAGGAGCAGAAGAAACATGTTTAGTTTTCTGTTTCTTTTTAACAGGATGTCTAATTTAGAAAACTGAGAAGGCTGTGACTCAGAACAGCATTTAACAACCGTAGTAGGACCTTCTTCCATAATAAGAATCTGCAGAACCCCCCTTTACCCGTTTTTGAAACAATCCACCGTGGTTCCCCCTGAACATTCAGAATGGATGCCTGCAAAGTCTCATTGGATGTGCTGCCTGCCAGATCCTCACTGGCCTGTAAGCCAAATACAGCAGAGAAATCTGACAACACAGCCAGGCAAGCCTCTGGGTTTGTAACAACCTTGGGAGAAACACCCGGCTGAGGCTGGGCAGTGGATGATTCTGGTCTTACCTTTTTCACCTTCTTCTTCCCTGACGACTGACCCTCATTGAGGGAAGTTCCTTCCATTGTATCTTTAGCAAGAAGCTTAAGATGCTGGTTCTCAACATACAATGAAAGGGAAGAAAGCCGACTATGAAGGGATTTTGGGACGAACGCCTGACAAATCGAACAGGATGTATGGTCATGAGAAGCTCCTAAACAAAAAAGGCACTTAATGTGGCAGTATTTAGGAGAATCTGTCTCCCACACTGGCATTTACCCTTCCTGGATGACATTAACCCCAAACAGTATAAAAAACACAAAAGAAAGAACAAAACCCCAAATAGTTACTTATCTGCAATGGTGAGGACTTCAGCAAACAGGGCTAATCACAAAAATGCAGAACACTGATGTAATCAAACAGACTGATGGTTAGAAACAGTGTTCAGACTGGTGGCAAAGAAGTTCTGAGGATGGTATGCCTGAACATCACCTTTATGGCTTACATGAGGAGTATTCGGCTAATGTTCCATGTACCTTAAAGCAACGGTAGGCATTGGTAGACTAGCCAAACATTGGGCTTCCGTAGCAGGGAATCCTATATGAATACTGCAGCAATGAATGTAAGGACATCAATGCCTTACAGTTGTTAACTTATTTGTTTAACAAGAAAAAGTTCATTTTCAGTGGAGGCCCAGGGAGAAACACTCCAAACACATGTCGTTGAAATGTGGAAGGAAACCGGTGCACCTGGAAGAAACTAATGTGAACACAGGGAAGATATGCAGACTCTGCACAGTGCTGCGCCACTTGAATTTCTTTAGTTCTTTCTACAATTGAACTATTGGTTTCATTTAGTTTCTGTTTTGGGCTTTGTGCATGACAATGACTGAGCTCAATCTAATAGACATTTGTAACGTTGAACAACTATTTTGTATCCAAAAAAACCTATCTTGCTTTGCAAATAGTCTGAATTGTTTTCTGTAGTAAAAGTGTTTCAAGATGTAGACATCAGCTTCTGTCATGGTCTGCAAATAGTACACTGTTTATACTCAGCCTCATAAAGTTGTGACTGTTCTGGCTTTCAAGCAAAATCATTTTAAACATCTTATTTCTTTTGGAGTAGAAGCATAAAATAACTTTTTTATATATTATTTTAATTCAACCTGTTGCATTTTTATATCATTTGATACCATCTTAACTTAAAAACAGATTCACTACTGTACTGAATTACATTATAGATACATTTCCGGGATTAGCAACTTATTTTACAATGTGAGGCAATCTGTTGCTGCATTTCTTCACTGGCTATTGAGCAATTTTACTCTTAATGTCATAATATTAATATAGATATCTAGATAACACTCTACCAATTAATTTTTGTAATGTTATTTAAAGCTGCTACAAAAAGCTATGAATTTAAAAATTTCCTGACTTTTGTGACAAAGAAGGCTATACGCTCCTCACTGTTAAATGGAAGTAAGCTTTTTCCATTGTAATCCAACACTGTTCACATAACACAACCCATCTATAGCTACTGTGAACAAGATCTGTTGTTTTATCATCCTAGCAAGCTATAAAGAATATCCCTGTCTGTCCCTTGCTAAATTAAACTGTCTGCTTTTAACCACTAGAACAACTTTCTTTTTTATTCTCTCATGTTTAAGTTAATATACCTCAGCTACTATTTGCAACTGGAAAAAAAACAGCAGATTGATCATTTCAGTTATCAAATTAGATTGCATAGCCAGGATGCCTTGACCTTAATGAAGCCCACATTTGGCTTAACCTTAAAAAGAAAAGCCTTTTCAAAAATAGCACTAGTTAAGTGAAACATCTTTCCTCAAGTTGTCAAAAATAAGTTAGCTTATGGCAACTTTCAATCCTGACAAGTAAAATATATCATAGCTATCTACAGATGTAACTGCAAATGTTAACTATGGTACAACAGTCAGATCATGTCACTATGCAAGGCATTTGGAAGACAGTATACAATGCATTCCTAAGAGAAGGCAAACATTATTCTTCACAAAGCTGCTAGGCATGTAATGAACATTCTAATTGATTCTTTCATTGGTTTTATCTCTATAAAATTGTAATGGCAAAGCAAATGTTTATGCTTTTAGCAGAGGCTTTGACTGACAAGGATCCACAGTACAGTCCAACTACCCAGTTGTCATAAAATGATACTAGTACTGATAATAATAATAATAATAATAATAATAATAATAATAATAATAGTAATAATAATAGTAATAATAATAATAATAATAATAATAATAATAATAATAATAATAATAATAATAATAATAATAATAATAATAATAACAATAGTAATAAGGAAATGAAGTCTCATGACTATAATGCAAATTAAGCTTAATCTGATTAAATTATGTGAACAATAAATAGGACGTGCTGGAGGGATAGATTCCTGTCCCAGAGACTTCACATGCTTTGGAATAAGATTCCAATCTACATTAGGCAGAGCTCCTCGCTAACACTCTTCAAAAGAAACCTTGACCAGTGGATGGGAAACAGAAAGTTTACCGCAGGGATCACTTCAGTGGCTCTGCTGGACAAAGGCACAGGGAACTAATGTAAGGGGACGGCGAAAGCCAACACATTCTGGCTAGGCTTATAAATGCCTTTGGGCAGATAAACTAGTACCCACCTATGAACCTATGAACCTATGAATGCTAACCTAAGCAAAAATGTTATCCTTTTATGGAGAAAAGTGTGCCATTCATGTTATTTGTTTACTGATCACCATTAAAACTGTTTAACTTAGCTATGATAAGACCAAAAGCTATAAATTATGTTGCTACATGTAGATAATAATATAATTTGTACTTTAAGAATAAGAATTACACTGTCATTTATCAAGTACTAGTGAGAATTAGCTGTGATGTTTTACTTTTTCTTTACAATTTTATTAGATTGCTGCAATGGAGATTTGTAAATTATTCATCTCAAAATAAAATACAGAAGATATAATGCACAGAATGGAAAAAAAATGATAGATATATCACAAATTATTTTTTAACTTGAAATTTCTAAACATCTCTTTCCCAATTATCAGGGCTTGCCTTATGTGAAATTACACCCTAGGCAAAGGATCCCATGGATATCTTCACTGCCCATACCCATATACACATCCCCTACTGTCACCTTTCACTACCCATAGTCACGTACACATCTTCTAGGGCCATCCTTCACTGCCCTAACCCATGTGACATCCCCAAGTGCCATCCTTCACTGCCCATACCCATGTACACTTCTCCTAATGCCACCATTCACTGCCCATACCCATGTACACCCCTCCAATGTCACACTTCACTGCCCATAGCCATGTACACATCCCCTAGTGCCATCCTTCACTGCCCATACCCATTACACATCCTCTAGTGCCATCCTTCACTGCCATAGCCATGTGACATCCCCTAGTGTCATCCTTCACTGCCCATACCCATGTACACATCCCCTAGTGCCACCCTTCAGTGCACATAGCTGTGTATACATCCGCTAGTACCATCCTTCACTGCCCATAGCCATGTCACATCCCCTAGTGCCACTCTTCACTGCCCAAAGCCACATACACATCTTCTAGTGGCACCCTTCTCTACCCATAGCTATGTACACATCCCCTAGTGGCACCCTTCACTCCCCATAGACATGTATACATCACCTAGTGCCACACTTCACAGCCATACCCACGTACACATCCCGTAGTGCCACCCTTTACTGGCCATAGCTACATACACATCTTCTAGTGGCACCCTTCTCTACCCATAGACATGTATATATCACCTAGTGCCACACTTCACAGCCATACCCACGTACACATCCCATACTGCCACCCTTCACTGGCCATAGCTACATACATATCCTCTAGTGCCACCAGGCTACTACTTCTCCCTCACCTTGGCCTCCCCACATCATCCACATTACTTTTTTTTAACTTTTTTCTATCTTCCTGCGCATTTTGTCTTACTCTTCAACTTTTTCCTGCATCCTTTCGACAGAACCTAACTGGCCCAAAGAGATCTGTAATAAGGAGCAATGGGGTATAGATATCCTGAGGTGCATTTTGAAGTTTTGTTTGTCCCAACCCTTTTGATCTACTGATAATCATGACTACAGCAAGAGATTCAGTCTTATTCTTTAACTTTGCTTTTCCTGCACCCTGGCAGCAGTTAGCATTGCCACTTCACAGCAAGAGGCTTTCTGGTTCGATCTTCGGCTGAGGTGCCTTCTGTGTGGAGTCTGCACGTCCTCCCTGTAGTCGCGTGGGTTTCCTTCGGCTGCTCCGGTTTCCTCCTACATCCCAAAGACATGCTGTAGGTGGATTGGACACTTTAAATTGGCCCTAGGTGTGAGTGCGTGTGTGTGTGTGTGTGTGTGTGTGTGTGTGTGTGTGTGTGTGTGTGTGTGTGTGTGTGTGTGTGTGTGTGTGTGTGTGTGCCTTCTGTGGAAGGTTGGGCATCGGGCTGGCAACTCAACACCATAAAACTCCACTGCCAATCATGAGTGGACAGGTGACCCGCTGTGGCGACCCCTAACTTGGAAAAGCCGAAAGAAGAAGAAGAAGTTGAGTGCACTGCAATAACTGTGGAACAATTAATCAAACTAAGATTGGAGTAGGAAATGAAGTCATGGGTTATAAATGTTCTTGGTGCATTTGAGACCTATTTTCTCACCTTTTGATCCAGTGATGGTCTGACCAAAATCATGAGCCAAACAAACAATACCAATTAAAAAAAGTCAATCTTATGTTTTTTCTTTTTTTTTTTTTTATCAAGAAAGAAATAAGTTGTATCTGACAAAATAGTGGTTCACAATAAAAAACTTGCAAGGATGTGTACATCATATCTGGGAATGGTGACTTCCTCCCTTTCCCTAAAAAAATAGATAATCACCTTCTGTGTTTCCCTCTGGCTTTAGATTAGTACAAACTGTCGCAATCATATATTTTAACTGGCTGTTGTAAATGTATATGCAGCACACCTCCTCACTCCTACCTCCAAATAACAACCGCTTTCTGTTACCCACTCTGTTGTCAGCCTGGGGGGAAAAACTAAAAGATCAGACAGAATATTTAACATATTACACATTGATGCTGTAAAATGTATATAACAGCTTGTCGTCTTACCCTTCATCTCAAAAATAATCACCCATACTAATGTCTAATGTTAGATTGTGAGGAAAGTGAAAATAATAATATTACCGCTAATGTAGTCCAGCTTGTTACTCCAAAGCAGTACTCTTCCCTAGACAAGCTATAGTGTTCTCCTGAGTATACCTATGAGTTTGCAAAGAGTTAAAGAAATAATGGCACATTGTAATCCTTACACAAGCTATATTAAAATTATCAGGGGGGTGAATGTAAGAAAAATTAAAGTAGTAATGAACACACCCTCTAGCTCTATTGATTGACTGTAATCCTTAGCAGTTTACCAGAAAAAATGTACAGATGTGGAACAGTAACAGCAATAGCCTACAAAATCAGAGACAGTTTAGAGAGCGAAATAAGGTACTCCATTTGCCCTACAGATGTGTCTACCACTTCATATATCTGGTGGCGTGGCAGAATTATCCAAAAAAAATATCTCATGGTCTTGTTACCTGCTTCTGCTGCTATTGTTATCAGTAACTACCTATTTCACCTAACTAGTTCAATATCCTTAATATTCATGAGCTTCACGCTCCTTGTCGTATGACAACAATGAGTAGAAAGCTGGCGTGTTGTCCACTGGATGCTATTTGGTTAGGGACACTTTTCTATTTATTTGTTTTTTTCTAAGTAAAGAAATGGGCATGTTTCTTTACTTAATAAAACTAAATAAATTCATTAATAAAAAAAATAAATAAAGGGCAAAAGGCTTTCCCTAGACTAGCAGATTGCTGTCTAATTGCCTAGTTCACCTGTGTGTACAGCCTGGCCATGATTGCTACTGAAAAAATCTCAATAGTCTTGTAAAGTAAGAAATAACTGTTTACTTAAATATGCAGTTTTTAACTGGGACCTGCATCATATAACCACCTGCCTACCAAAATCAAAAATCAAGTATCCTGTGACAATTTTAAAAAAGCCCTTTAGGGAGCATCTCTTCAATGAATCCTCATGTAGCTGTTATTGAGATAATGGTTAATGCCTAAAAGATTTCCTTTCAATTTTCTTGCAATGTGAGGTACCTCTGTAAAGATTCAAATTATGGGCTGGATTCTGTAAAGTTCATGAAAGCTATTAGCAGACAGCGCAGTATACCGAAGAAAGACTTCAGTGCCCCTGTTGAGGATGAGATTCTAGAAGACACACTGAAGGTAAACCGAGTACTTAAGCATTAAGCATAGGATAATTAGGGATTCTGCATATGTTGGTCTGATTCCAAAACACATCATGCTCACACAACACAACTCAATTTCAACAAACAGCCACACTGACTCTGTTACTGAAATCATCAGTGCATACTTTAGGACCCCAAGGAATTCAAGTGAATACTACAGATTAGGGCAAAATCTGTAGCAAAACATAAAAAAATATATAAAAATGCAACCTGCTGTTTATATACTGCGACAGGCTGCAGTGATGCAAGCCATAAATGAAGCTGTGGCTGTGCATCTTAGAAGGTAACCAGCTAGAGTCAGAGTAAGGCTGCAACTAAACCAGTTGTCAGACCAACAAATAATCATCAGATATCATCCAGACAGACAACTGGTGCAGGCTATCTATAACATGCGTACTCTACATATCTATGAGGAAATCCCATCCCCCATGAAACCAAAGTGTGTCTCAACCTGGGTGTACTTGCATCTCAGGCATTCCACGGACACATGGAGGATGGAATGGGAGCATCATATACAGCTGCCAGTCTTATGTAGGCAAAATTCCCAGGAAACAATGTGCAGCAAGGTGGAATTCTACATACACATTCCATCCACCCCATAGAGTGGAAAACTGTACCGTACCAGTTCTATAACATTGCAAACTTCCCACATGCACTCACTCAATAGATTTCACACACATACCTATCAAAACACCATACTTCCTGAAGCAGACCAATACACAAACAGAAAGGGAAGGCCATCCATCAAGTGCCAAGTTGTGTGTGCAGCAGATGGCAGCATAACAAACATCATGGCAGCACACCCTGGAAGTGTCCATGATGCAGCCATTTGGAAGGAAAGTGGACTCATGGCTGCATTCCAGCAAGGTGAAATACCTGAGAGACTGTGAAATACCTGAAAGACTGCTACTGGCTAAGTACAGGGATACATCTAGGATGCAAGTTCAGGATATCCCCCTCTCAACAATATCCATTCTGACCAACAATTGTTTTTATTTCCCACAACAGGTCACTGTGGTTATCCACTTGAGCTGTGGCTAATGACCCTGTACTGTGAATCATCAAATCCTGCATAGGATGCCTAAAATAGTACACACAAGAACCTGTCATACCACAGAACATGTGTTTGGTTCATATGTCTGAACACATCCAGGGGTGCACTGCAATACAAACTACAAAAGGCAGCACAGATGATAACAGTGTATGCCATGCTACACAAGATGCTAACCAGAGCACATGGTGGTCTTCCAGCTGCAGGTGTGGATGAACTACCCCAAGAACCACAAATATCTGAAGAGGACACCCCAGAGGTATTGGAGGAGGAGCAGGAGGACATAAGGGACAGAAGTCACAGGTGTAGGAAACATAGGGTGTGACCACAGGTGGAAATCCAGGCAATGCAGCACTGTCTGACCCAAAGCTTTGAGTCATGACAAGCCACATGTACATGAGTACACAGATTAAACATTGATGTTCAGGCATTTCCCCACCACAGTGGCACAGATTGCATTTAATGAATATTGCCCAATAGAAGTACACACTGAACATCACAAATAACATCATAATCATAACATATTACAACATGAACATATGCAAATGTGTCACAACAGGGACCATCAGCTCAGGCCACAACTGACGTAGGTATACTTATGCAATCAGATTGCTGTAACACTGTATGGTAAACAATAAGGGACACACATCAGTGCCACACATGTATACCTATACAATATAATAACACGAAAAAAGAGAAATCATACAGGACATAATGCAGAATTTTTAATTTTAGAAGACACATATCACTCTACAGTGGTATTTCAATAATATGAGCCAGTTATGTATACTACACTATTAAACACACTCTATCGCAGTCTCACACCATGGTCTGGTCTGTCCTGACCATGTTCAGACACATTTTGCCCTGGTTGCTCCATAAAAGAGATGGATGGGGTTACAACACCATGGTGAGATGAAGGAGCATGAGTGCGATTTGAAGGCCTTGTGACTGAAGGAACCACAGCAGATGGGCCAGCAGTTGAACTCTGTGCAGGCTGGACCACAAACAGTGATTTTCAGTGGCCAGTGGTGATTCTGTGGACAGGTGGCCTGCCTCTCACAGGTTGCAATCTGCTGATCACAGTCAGGGAATTCAGAATCCTGCTGGTAGTATGATACTGCTGCAGTACCCCAGAGGTCAGGGTTTCCACCAACTATGCCACAGCTAGCAGACTGTCATTCTGAGTGGCCAATGCAGCCACAGTCTAACCATGACTACAGTCTTGTTCTTCATGTATTACTTGTAGCTGGTGTGCTACATGATCTGTGGGATGGGCAATTGCATGGATGTTTGAATGATGCCATTGCCTGCAGCAGAAGGTGAACACCCTCTGACACTCAGCCATGCACATCTGCTCGCCTGCATCTAACATGATGTCCTGTTCCTGATTGTTATGTGGAACTGCCAGCAGCAATAATCTCAACTGTGGTGCTTTGCCCTATTCGACCTCCACTGTAGGAGCACCCTCTGAATGGCTGAACAATTGGACCTCCACTTTTGAGGTTATATCTGCTGCAACATCATGGTCAACCTCATGGATGGAACTCCCCAAACAACTCAAGGTCCAGGGGCCATAGTACCATGCTGAGACACATCATGAACAACATCACAATCACTGGATGGGCTGCTGGATGATACAGATAGCTGATGTACTACAAGATAAAAAGACACAGATCAGGACATTGTGCCAACATCACAAGATAGATATTAAAGACATATGGCATATATATCTCACTGCAATGTTACAAATAATAATGTCTTTACATTCAGTCTACTGTATGTATGTTTCACAGAATCCACATAAATAAAATATATAATCTGTTTACATGGCCAACATACATTACATATGTGATGAATAAAAAAAGACACACATGACAACAGCTTATGGGAAGATGGTGGTGTTGAACAGGGATGAACTTCAACTAGTATAGGGAAAAATGAACAGCATTAGTGATCACATCATTTATATCATTAACCAGCTAAACACAGTTAAAACATACATTACATGACATACACATACCCAACTCATATGTGCACTTGAAGACATTGATGCAGACTAGCCTTGAAATGGTAAGAAGGCACAATATTAATGGAGGTCAACTAGATGATTAACAGCAAGGGTAAGTATGAAAAATACTTAATAGCATACACTGACAAACTCCTGCTGTGGGCATGTTGTTGGTTATACTGTGGATCCTGCTATGGGAAAGTAAATAGAAAGACAGAACAGTCGTGTAATCAGCAAAAAGAACACTGACAGCATCACATATACAACACAGTAACATCGGCTGCAAATACTCTCATGATGAAAGTTGAAACTGCACACCAGATGGACTTCTGCTGACAAATATTGACAAACATGTCAGGTATCATGTGTGCTACACATGCTAAAAGCTATGACAATTTTGCTGTAACATACCTGGTCTGTCTGCACTTGAAAATCATGGTTTGTCTCTCCACTGGATGTACCTGCAATGTACAATGGTAGGGAAAACAAAATATGACAGTTAACAGCAGTGCTGTGAAATGAGGTTGAGGCAATAACAAGGTAGTGTTCATAGCAACAGTGTAGACATACTCACCTGCCAGTACCTGGTTTAGTTCCAAAGTAGGTTGACCTGTGAATACAAATGTTTGGACTGTTCTGTCTGTACTTCAGTTGTATTTCATTAGATTATGTTCATCATCCTCACCCTATGTGGATATGTGAGGAAGACTCAACTCTGCTGCTGTAAATCAAAAAAAAACAATACATGAATATGCATGCCACAACAGTATGCAGTGATTATCTCAATACACAGCCCTGTAATGGGAAGAAAATTCTGAAACTCCAGCCTCAATTCCACCACCAGGGATGCATTGCTCCCATCTTGCTGCATGTAGTGAGGCCAAAATAGTGTGATTTCATCGGGGTTCAGTGGGGATCCATCATCAGCGGCTTCCCTCAATCTCTCATAACATGTCACTCTGTTGTCTTCATGAAGGATCACGTTCGAGCAGTGGCAGACTTCACGGGATCAGTTATGGCCTCCAACCATACCTCTCAACCTCTTAGTACAAGAAATCTGGATAAAGCCTGACATAATGGGGGATTGATTTTAAATATTGCTATATATCAAAAATACTAATTAGGGGTGCATGGGTAGATTAAATAAATTTTCTTCTTGATTGGTATCTCTAATTTGTTAGAAGTTCTACTAGGGGGGTTGTTGTTGAGACGAAAAAATAAATCTAATTTCCTCATATACAATTTGAGTTCTATTAGGGAATCCATTAAGTTCCTAAAGTCACCAAGATGGAGAGTTGGAAAAGAGTTTTAAAATGTTTTAGATAGAGGTTATCCTGAAAATCTTTTAAGAGAGATTACCAAGGAAGTTCAACTTTTAAACTTAGATGGGGTATTAAATACAACCGCCTTCTAGGGGATGGTCTTAAGAATCAATCAACAAACGATACTAAAGGATTGAATTCGACCAAACCTTATGAATGCAATATGGTAGCTGAATACATTGCCAACGTTCAAGTACTCAAAAACATTATAGGAAGGCATTGGAATGTTTTTAGAGTAATCCTCTCTTTTTTAACTTATTAGGTGACAGATCACATTTCATCTACAAAACAGGTAATAATTTGAAAGGCTTTTTTGAATCCCCACTCCAGGGCCAGTACGCACTTTTTTCTCTATTTTTAAGAGTGGCACTATGCACTGTGGACACTGCATTCAATGTAGTTACATTATAGAAGAGGAAGTCTTAATCCCAGATAATATTTTAAAGTCTGAAGTGGTCTTACAAAAAGGTAATTGTGGAAGCAAAGATTTTGTTTATATTGCAAAATATGTGGGCTGTCCTGCCTTTTATGTAGGAAAAAAACAAAAGATGTATATGTAAAGGATATATGAACACCAATATGACATTAAGAAAAACAACCCAGCCAATGCCCTTTCAAAGCATTTGTCAGGAAATGATACTTGTGGAGGTTTTACATTTGGAATACTTGAGCAGGTGAAGGTTAACGCTAGTGATGGTGAATGGGCAACCAAATTAGAATATAGGGAAATGTCTTGGCAATTAAGACTGAAGGCTTTAGACTTTCCTGATTTAAATGATTTTACTTCAGCCAGCTAATTTTGAAATTTAGATCACAGACATTTTAAAAATGTAAGTTATATATATAAAATGCACATATACATACCTATACATATTTACTTTTATACTAGTTCTTAATACATGCTGTATTATTTTATGTATTTTTGAATAACATTTGTAGTTTTTAAATAAATATTTTAACACTCATCTGGCTGTTTTAGGTTTTATATTTAATTATGTGTTCATTAACAAAATTGCTGATAATTAACACTAATGAATCTGGCCTAATCACATGACTTGTTTTTATTATATAAGGAGTTCAAACAATTTTTCACTTGTTCTGATGAAGTCCCATTTTGTATGGATGAAAACACTCAATAAATCTTTTACCAGTTTTCTACTCCATATCTTGTTTATTTAGAATGTTGGATTTGTTTTGGGTCTGGTTTCTTTTAGACTTGCAGTAAGTTACATTTTCATGTTTATTAGTGGCATGTTCCAAACATTCCCCCTACATTCATTTTTATTTGTGGAATATATTATTCACACATTCTCTTTTTTGATTTCAGGTGAGGAGGATTTCATCTGGAACAGATCCATATGCATTGAGCAGATGGACAGGCTTGATGATCAGCAAAGGGAGAAAGGTATGTTGATTACTTTATCTGTTTTATGAACTGAAATGCATTTCCCCCGGTTTACAGGTCTGTATTTTTCACAATAAAATGTATATTGATTAGAATGCAGGAGTACCCATCATGCATCAGTAAGGTAATTGAAATCATCACATAGTAGCTGTACTTACAACTGTGACTAAAATATAACGCTGTTGATATTTTATGTATCACTGAGCCATTGTTTCAGCACGCATTTCTTGAAATGTGCTCCACAACCTAAATAACAGTTGGTTTGGTGTATCTTTCATGCATCTGGTTAGCTATATGTTTTGCATGTGAGTCTCTAGGTGGATTGATTGGTGTTTGTAATCTAGGCCTTCGTGTACTTGTATGTTTGGCTGTGTGTTCTTTTGCTTGATCTGTTGCATTCTATTTGTCTGCCTGTTGACAGAGTGAACTGGTGTCTTCTGTGTCAGTGTTTGTACTGCTGTTTGCAGACTGTGCAGCATGCCCTTCAGCTCAACATTGTTATTGCATCTGTCTCAGATGTCTTGGGTGTTTTTTGTAGAAACACTAGGTTTATGATACTTGTGCAAATACCCATTTGAGTGCAGTAGTTCATATTCAGCACATCCTGCAGGTTAATGTTGGTATTATATCTGTCTCCAACTCTTTGGGTGGTTTTGTAGAAACACAGTTATAACCCAGGTTTACTGACACTTGAGCAGATACCCATTTGATTGTAGCACTTCAATATCAGCAAGCATATTCACAATGTTTTGATTTTTCAGGTTACTGATTGCTAATTGTTTTGGTAGATAATGCATACAGTTATACACATACAATACTATTACAAAACATAGATATTAGGTTCTCATATGTCACCAGCTGTGTTGATTGAACATATCACATTATTTTTAGTATTTTACTCATTATATTGATGTGTGTTCAGACAATTATCTTGCTGCCTGTCTCAGATGTTTGTCATATAGCTTACCTATTGTCCATAATATTGTCATATCACTTTCTCCTCATTTTAACAATGACAATCTGTGGCTTCTCATATAAATCATTGAATGCATACTTTTCAGTCTCTTGATTTGAGCATTCATACATTCTAATGACGTGTGTGTGTGTGTGTGTGTGTGTGTGTGTGTGTGTGTGTGTGTGTGTGTGTGTGTGTGTGTGTGTGTCTAAGCATATAGAATTGTTTAGAAAAGAATACCGATGTATTTTTTTTATGAATAGGACATATAGGGCCATAAGTAACTCTGTCCATAATGGAAATGTCATTTCCTGTGTAAATTGTCATCATAGTCATATTATTTTGTGTTATTCTATTCATGGGACTGTTCTGAGTGATAGACATTTTGCTTTTATTATCTGTTGTGTTTTGTGGGTTTATATCACATGATCAAATCGTAACAACATTGAACACCATAACATCGAATGCATAACCGCGAAAACACAAAACTCCGAAAGCTGAGAAACGCGATTTTTGTCCCTGGGAAAAAAATCACTGTTCCAACACAAAACACACAAACACTACTAACTATGTCTAATGTGGGGGGACTGTGGCCCCCCCCCCACTTAAATATACCAACTCCGAGATCGCATCACAGTGGAGGAAATAGCGAAGCCGTGGAAACGGCCCACCAAATTCTTTCCCTGGGAAAGAATTTTATGTTCCATGGCTTCACTGTTGTCAGTCTTCGAGGTTTTGGGTTCGATATCATAACATATGAGGTTATGCAACTTCGATGTTATGCTATAAACCTGTGTTTTGCAGTTAATCTTTACAGAGCATGGGACACGTGGTGGTTCTCCAATCTGAAGATGATGATGAGCACGTGTGAGGCCCTGCCAGAGGCTTCGAAGGATGACGGTGATGATAATGATGACAAAGATGCTAAGGAACTTGGACCCTGTTGTGCCTAAGCCATCCTGCCTGCACCACAGAGGAGACATCAATATGACTGTGATTGCGACAATTATTGGGAGGTCTAGGAGGTTGACTGATGTGTTTAACACAGATGAGGGACAGGATGACGTCCTTCTTTGAGGATAGGGCACAGGCTATGTGGGATTTGTTCAGGGTGTGAGCCTGTGAGATCATTTGGGACTCTGAACCCCATCGCCTGGTCCCTCCAGCTCATAAGTATTGTATGTGTGCTCAACTTGTGTTATGTTGCCAACACGGTGATTGCCATTGCATTAATTGGACTGTATATGCAGTCTTGTGCATGGATACCATGTATGTGTCATGCATATGTTTTATTGTCATGTGACATTTACTTCAGTTTCAATGTGTGCATGGCACACATTAACACATTACGCTTTCCACATGCATTCAACTGTCCATGCATTGTGGCAGTTAGCCTGCAGATAGGTCTGCAAGAGATAGCCTGTAAACAAGTGTCTTACAGGAGTGACTGACAGACAACATATGTTGACCATACTCCGTCACTAAGAATGTGATATGCTTTTGATTTCTGTTTTGCCATATCAGTTAGGTGCAACATACAGACATGCCATTCCACATGTTTTTTGATTGACAGCTGTCATGATGTCACACTGTTATGATGTGGTGTTGTGTGTCATAGGCTGGAAACATTGATGCCATGTGGGATCACATACAGGTATACCCTGCTTATGTGCAGTCCTCCTTTTCTGACTGCATCAAATAGAAATGTAACATTAATCTGTATTCAGTGTTACAGATAGCACATTTTTAACAGTACATTATGCAATGTTTGTTGTAAGTAACATTTCTACACCCATTATGTACTGACATGGGTGTAGACCTTCCAGAAATAGTTGTACACATTAAATGACTGTGCATGTGTGTGCACATACAGTAGTTGGATATATACTGGCACAGAAATGTACCTTTGACATGTGATCATGCACTAAGTTACTGCTGATGTGCTGTAGTGATGCTCACAGGAGTATCCTCTGCTCCATAATGAGCATGGTGGTTGACAAACACCTGCATTTCTTTACTTGATATTTGCATGACAGTATATGTGTATGTGCTTGTAATTTTTAGCTTGCCTGCCTATGCATGTTCATGTGACATGATTACACATTACTGTGTATGCATGTATTCTACATATCCAGTTCTATGGATATCAGCAATCAATCTGGCCATTTGACATACATTTTTCATTTTGTTAAATGCATTTATGTATGGCTTCTACAGCACCCTGTGTGCTGTATGCATGCATTTGCATTGTGTCAACTTACCTTGTCCTGCTTTACCTTAATGTGAGCCCAGGTTGTCTACCTCGCATCCACCTTCATATTTCCTATTTATTTTTTGCAGGTGTGTTTGCCTTTGCTAAAATTACTGACCGTTACCATTTATTAATCTGACACAGTGAACATGTGCCACATATATGCCCATTGTACAATGCAGGACATGTGCACACAAGTTGCTGGCTAATGCTTCCAATGTGTCCTTGTTCTCATTATACTTGTATGTTACACAGTGTAGTTTTTTTCACATCCGTGCGCAACCTGCTATATTTATTATGCTATACTGTTACATTTTTGAACATATTCTCGCATGTCATCATCGGTATATGCATGTGTATCAACCTGGATTTAATGTACATTCCATTTATGCCACTGACAGATACATACACATCTACACCTGTGTATTGCCTTTGACTTAGCATATGTGTGTAACATATACACATTCAATTGCACATCTGTTTGTGTTGTGTACACCTACTTGTGTAAGTAGAAGTCTTTTTGCTCTTCTGCAGTACTTTTGTTTGGCACTGTGCTTGACTGTTTGCCTTTAACATGTATGGTTATAGGTTTGGTTCTGTCCTCAGTGTAGTTATTTACCATTGTTAGACCTGCATTTGCTCATCTGTGATGTTGCTTGACTTTCAGCTGCACTGCTGACAGACTAATTAGATATGTGTATATTTATCCAATGTGTACTGTGATTCTACTTTTTTACCCTGCAACAAACATCTACATTTTATTTTAAACAAGAAACATCTTAATTAAAATATCACTTGTGGCATAGGCAATTATACATTTATATAAATTAAAATAAACCATATTGACGTAATCTTAGTTGCAAGCATTATACATCAAAAACCATATTGACATAATTTTAATCCAAACATCATACATCACTTATAATCTACCCAATAATTGTTAATCAAACATTACATGGCTCATTCAAATCCAGCCTTCTTTTAAACCTCATTCCTCATCTGTATGTATTATTCCCACAATTCCCATGTTTTCCTATGTACTTTGCTCCTACCCTTTTCTGAAGATCCCAATTACAGTTGATTTATCTTCTTCTTCTTTCGGCTTTTCCCAGTTAGGGGTCGCCACAGCTGATCACCTGTCACGCTCATGATTGGCAGTGGAGTTTTACGGTGTCAAGTTGCTAGCCTGGTGCCCAACCTTCCACAAAATGCACACACATGCACTCACACTTAGGGCAAATTTAGAGTGTCCAATTCACCTACTGCATGTCTTTGGGGTGTGGGAGGAAACCGGAGCACCCAGAGGGAACCCACGTGACCACAGGGAGGACATGCAGACTCCGCACAGAAGGCACCCCAGCCAAGGATTGAACCAGGGAATGTCTTGCTGTGAGGCGACAATGCTAACTGCTGCACCACTGTGGCCACCCTAATTACAGTTGATTTATCTCTGTTACTATATTCACTACTTCTAGTACAGTTAATTTAGACTTTGATTTCCATTTTCTAGTAATTATGTTTTTTGGCAGCCACCATAATTAGACTCAGCAAGGCCTTACTATGGCTAGACAATTCCGATTCTGTATTAAAACTCAGAAAAATAATTTTCCTAGAAACACCAATTTGCTTACCAAGTATCTCTGAGACAGTAGTCTGCAGGAAATCTTTAAAGTCTGCCAACTCATTGTACTCCTAGAAAATATGTTCCCAATTACCTTTTTCTTCCCCATCACACCTCCAACATTTGCTGTCTACCTGAGAAAAAATTCTCTGTAGTCTACTTGGGGTATAAAAATACTTATCTAAACATTTCCAAGAAATAAATCCTAAATCATTCAGATTTTGTTGCATATTTGGAGACGTAGATATATCCTCCCATTGTTTCTTTGTGAATTGTGCATCCGATCTCTCTTCCCAATTCCCCCTTCTAACCTCCTCTGACTGATTCTTATAGTTATCCTGCAATATTTTATAAGCTCTACCAATTATTCCTTTTATAACAGGAGCTTCTGTTCTAGATTCTACTAAAACCATTACCTTCCCTCTCTCTCTAGGGAAGGCAGTCTCTAACCTGCAGTCCAAATAAATTCTTGGCTTCTTCCCAACCTATTACCTTTCCCTCTCTAGTTATTTGATCCCAATACCTTGGTTCCTTTGCCAGTTTTCTCCAATAAATTCCAGACCCCTCTTGCCTATTGTCTCTATCTCTAATTGCAGTCATCCCTATCTGCGGAATCTTCTTTCTCTAGTCCTGTGTCGGCTTAGTTCTTAGAATACTTTCTGCTACTTTGTGAGTACACTTTCTGAGTATAATATTCTTTATTTTTCAAATATTTTTATTGAATTTTTCAATTAGGTATATTTTTCCAGAACTTTATAATATTTATATACAATTTATACAGGTTAACAACAAATAACTTCAACAAACATAATATAACAACAAAGCAAACTATTTATATGGGTGTCTAGTTTAACATGTATAATTTTCATCTTTACAATCAAGATTCATCACATAAATATTACAGTCTTTTTCTCTAGTATTTCGTTCATGGAATATAATATTCTGTATGACTATTGTTATTCTCCTTAAAGGTCTGCATCCAAAATCCCAGTCTATCCTTTTTCTTGAGTTTCCCCCTGTTTCATCATCATCCCTTTCCACTTTGAGTTATAGGTTTCTTCTTGTGCTATGTATAGGAGCCTTATCTGTGTAGCTCAGAAATACCCCTTTAAATCAAATAATCCAAATCTGCCTTGTTCTATTGGAAGAATCAGCTTATCCCACTTGAGTCTTGCCATCTTCCCCTCCCAGATAACGTCCAGGTATGACTGCTCCACAGTTTGCAATATGTTGTAACATGATAGTGCATAGGTAGATATGTTTTTTTTGCATTTCATTGTGGTTGGTATGCATCTCCACCCTGTTTGTCAACTTCCTTTTGCTCGTGTTGTGCACTGTGCTGTCTGCGTAGCTTACCTGTCCTTATTGTCTTATTGTTTTTTTCCAACCTTTGTCTGTCTTGTGCTGTGCTATTTGTTTTATGGGTATACCTGATATGATGGCCTTCTATTCCTCTCTCCCTATGTGTAGTTTTCTTTCTATTCAAAAAAAAAAAAAATGGGGGCCTACTCCCAAAATGCCCATGCCTCTCTGACTTTCCTACAGATTTTCCTTTTCTAACATCCCTCTTGTGTATAACTCTTCTTCACCCATACCCCACATCTTCCTTTGTATCTCATACTTCCCTTGCGTGAGTGCATTACTTGTTTTCCCCACACAAGATCTGAACCCAGTGTTATCAAATGTTAGCTATGGTGATGTGGTCGTGATTGCCTTTTGCCTTTAATTTTTTATTAGAAAATTTACAAATTCTGTCGGAATCCATAAGTCCAGTCTGACATATTTTACTAGTACATATATTATGGAGATATCCGTAGTTGTCTCTGAGCTTACTGTAAAGAGTGATGTTAACATATATATATATATATATATATATATATATATATATATATATATATATATATATATATATATATATATATATATATATATATAAAAATATTACAAATGGCATTTCAGCTTTGAAGCAGGTATTTTAAATTAGTGAATGAAATATAGAAAAATCTGTAGTTGTCTGAGATGTTCCTGTGTCTATTCCTGAAAATTTATGTTACGAATGTCATGCAGCTTACATTGGGATAGTTGGCATTTTTTAGCCTTTTTTTGGAGGGGGTGGTATTGTAACAGAGTCAGTTACACTCTACAGTTGCCTTTAATCGTACTGTACATATTCTGTTAAATATATTTTTATATAACTATCAGAATGCTTGAATTGTGATCCTCTTTAAGTAATTATGTTACTGTACAACATGATTGGACAACCATTTCTTATTACTTAAGGATTACTTGTGCATTTCTATAGTGCGCCACTCATACTGTGATACTTCATTGCACGCTGAGGTATTCAGAGTTTCTTGTTATACATTTACATATTACAATGTTATCAACAAGTTTCGCACTGATATTTGCAAAATGCGCTGGATTCAGCGAGGTTTACGGAATCCGGCCCAATATCTCCATTTCCACTGTTGTATCACATGTATGCATTTTGCTTTGTTCTTTTTATTTAGTATTTTGTAAAATTTTCTCTTTTCTGTAAAATGAGACTGGATTGTAATTGAAATGGTCAATAGACTAGTTCACCCACATGGTCAACAAATAGTAGGAAATAAATAAAACTACTTATTATATAATCAATAACTACTAAAATCCAATTACACACACACACACACACACACACACACACACACACACACTCACAGACACACACCTGTTAAAATACCACGTTTTTGTGATATAAACAAATGAGACCACAACAAATCATTTCAAAATTTTCCCACCTTTAATGCAACCTATAACCTGTACAATTCAATTGAAAAACAAATCTGTTGGGGGAAAAATATAAAAAATAAAAACATACAATAAGCTGGTTGCATAAGTATGCACACCCTTAAACTAATGCTTTGTTGAAACACCCTTTGATTTAATTACAGCATTCAATCTTCTTGGGTACATACCTGCCATCAATTAAAGAGACTCGGATTAACCCCAAATAAAGTTCAGCTGTCCTAGTAGGATCTTCCTGACATTTACTCAGTTGCCTGCTGCTGCAAAAGCCATGGTTCACAGAGAGCTTACAAAGCATCAAAAGGATCTCATTGTTGAAAGGTATCAGTCAGCAGAAGGGTACAAAAAAAATTCCACAGCATTGGATATACCATGGAACATAGTGAAGACAGTCATCAAAAAGTGGAGAAAATATGGGACAATAGTGACGTTGCAAAGAACTGGATGTCCCTCCAAAATTGATGAAAAGACAAGACAAAAACTGGTCAGGGAGGCTGAAAACTACAGCAACACTAAAGGAGCTGCAGAGATTTCTGGCAAGTATTGGTTGTGTACTACATGTGACAACAATCTCCCATATGAGCCATACAATATGTCTGGGTTATGGGTTAGGGTTGCAAAATGGAAGCCTTTTCTTACACAGAAAAACATCCAGGCCTAGCTAAAATTTGCAAAACATTACATCAAGTCTCCAAAAGCATGTGGGAAAAGGTGTTATGGTCTGATGAGACCAAAGTTGAACTTTTTGGCCACAATTCCAAAAGGTACTTTTAGCACAAAAGCAACACTTTGCATCACCAAAAAAACACCATCCACGCAGTGAAGCATGGTGGTGGCAGTATCATGCTTTGGGGTTGCTTTTCTTCAGCTGGAACTGGGGCTTTAGTCAAGGTGGAGGGAGTTATGAACAGTTCAAAATACCAGTCACTTTTGGCCCAAAACCTTCAGGCATCTGCTGGAAAGCTGAAGACGAAGAGGAATTTCACCTATCAGCACAACAATGACCCCAAGCATACATCCAAATCAACAAAAGAATGGTTTCATCAGAAGAAAATTAAAGTTTTGGAATGGCCCAGCCAGAGCCCAGACCTAAATACAATAGAAAATATGTGGGGTGACCTGAAGAGGGCTGTGCACAAGAGATGCCCTCGCAATGTGACAGATTTGGAGTGCTTTTGCAAGAAAGAGTGGGCAAATATTGTCAAGTCAAGATGTGCCATGCTGATAGACTCCTACCCAAGAAGACTAAATGCTGTAATTAAATCAAAAGGTGCTTCTACAAAGTATTTGTTTAAGGGTATGCACGCTTATGCAACCAGCTTATTGTACGTTTTTTATTTTTTATATTTTTCCCCTAACAGATTTGTTTGTTTTTCAATTTTATTGTACAGGTTATAGGTCACATTCAAGGTAGGAAAAGTTTTGAAATGATTTATTGTAGTCTCATTTTTTATATCTAAAAAACCTGGCATTTTAATAGGGGTGGGTGTGTAAACGTTTTATATCCACAGTGTATATATATATATATATATATATATATATATATATATATATATATATATATATATATATATATATATATAAAATTATATATACACGCCAACTCCATGGTGACATCACTGCTGAGACATCCTGATAACAATAACTTCCAATGAAGGCGCACCGATCCTCAGTGCCTTGAGCCTTGGCAATTAATGCTCAAGAAATCAAACTTACTCTCAAGTAAGGTAGACGTTTGGAAAAAATATTCTATGGAAATAGTCAAACTGCTTACTGAGAGGACACAGGATTTCTACTAATCCTGCAACAGGGGCCCCTGCAGACCATTTGATAATTAAATCTTCATTTAGAAGTAAAATTGTGACTTCCGCGGTGGTGCAGTGGTAGCGTTGTTGCCTCACAGCAAGAGGTTCTCCCATTCGATTCTCGGCTGGAGTGCGGGGATTGCCTTCTGTGTGGAGTCTGCATGTCCTCTCCGTGGTTGGGTGGGCATTCAAAAGACATGCGTAAATGGGTGTGCCTTCGTTGAAGGTTGAACGTCGAGCTGGCACCTCGGTGTTTGAGAAAATCTACTGCCAATCATTAGTGGACCGGAGTTCCGCTGTGGCGACCCCTAACCAGGAAAAATCCGAAAGACAACAACAACATTTAGAAGTAAAATTCCATCAGTAAATTGAAGGTCGTATGTGACAAGTGCATAAGGAAAACGGATCTAAAATGAAGATGCTTGTTGAGATGAAAAGGCAAACCAGGACACACAGCATCCAGTATGGTGTGCTGGGATAGTGAAAACTGGGAAGCAAAACAAACATTCATTACAGCTCAGCCTTCAGACAGATTGTTAGTGACACCAAGGGTCTCATGATAGCAGTGAGCAAAGGCATGCACCTTCTAATAAGACATTGTTCGTTCTTGAACTCCTTTTCAGATGCATCTTCAGACTGTTATTGCATGCACAATATGACAAGGGACACTTTGTTCATTAGTTGTTATGCTGATGAAAACATTTTGTATCATTTTGCACTGAATTTTCTCATACAACTGCAATAAAATTGTAGCTGAAATGGGTATTTTTGGCCCAATCCACCTACACAAATAAATTAATTAAAATAAAACTAAATAAATCACAGTGAGGAAGATTTCAAAGAACAATTAGAAAACAATTTTATTTAAGGATTACATGTATACTGAAATAACATAACATTTTCTTAGATGGAAGTTTAAAATTAAATGCAAACATTGTAAATATCTGTATAGATGAGTTGCTCTGCAAGGCTTAACTGCATGTTATAAAAGCATTTCTCAAAAGGTTAAAATATTTTTGTTAAAAGAATTTAATGCATTTTAGTCCATTAGATTGTTATATAGTATTGAAATGTGAGAAAATAATGTGTTGACTTGAATGCTTTACAATACAATGTATAGATGAAACTACTTTGAAAAGAATGAAATGGTAGAATACTGGCTAAGGCTCTTGCTGCCTCTATAGTGCCTTTTTTAGGCAAGGTTCAAATGACAAATTCCCCACCGTAGCAGGAACAGGCAAGCAAAAACTGAGGGTAATGCTAGAAGTATAAATCTCAAAATGCACTCACTCGAGGCACTCCTTAAAATGGAGAACATCGATATCTGTGCAGTGACTGAGACCTGGTTCAAGGCTCCAGAGAGCACCCCTGCACTACCAGGCTATAACTCATACCACACTTTTCGGCCATATAACCTGGACTGAAACACCAAAGGCAGAGGTGTGTCCATATTCATTAAGGATATCCACACCTCCAGGCTAGTTGCTCAGCATAATGCATCTGAGGTTATCCAAGTGCACATAACTCTGGGCAAAACTGCAATCCAAATTGTAGCTTGTTACAGATCCCCCATCATGCCCCAGGATTCCTACTCCTCTTTTCTTGATGTACTGGAAAATATTAGGGTTCAACCAAACACCCTAATAATGGGCAACATCAACTACCCCACCATTAACTGGGAAAACTACTCGTGTACTAACTCCTTAGCTCAACGCTTTCTGGAATTCATAAGCTCCAATGCCCTGGATCAACTTATCCAAACCCCCACCAAGGACAACAATATCCTAGACCTAGTCATTACCAACATGAGTGACCGGTGTTCCACACCTGAAGTCAACTCCTCATTGGTCCGATCCGACCATAAGCTAATCACCCTTGATATCCACATCCCCCCCCCCCCCCCCATTAAGGAAACCACGGTAAAAAATTCTCCAAAGCCAACTTCATGCTTCTTAAGACAGAAATGGTAAACTTCATGACACCCATGCAGATGGGCAATACAGTTGCAACTGCTGAATCCTACACAAATGCACTCTATAAGCACTTACACGAGTGCATGGATCATGCTATCCCAAACAGAACCAAGATGCTATCCTCCAAAAAAAGGAAGCCAATCTGGTGGTCCCCTGCCATAAACAAACAGTACAACAGAAGGAAGAAACTGTTGCAAAAGAGAGTAAAATCCCGTGAATGGAGGAGCGTCCTGGTCAGCCTCAGTAAGAAGCTGAGATCCCTTATAAGATCTTCCAAAGCTAGCTATGAAAACAAAAGTGCCACTAATTCTAAGGACAACCACAAAGCATTCTATAGCTATGTCAAGAATCTTGATGGCAACACCCAGATCTGCTCTGAGTTACAGCACAACGGCATGAAAATTACAGAACCAACTTATATTGCCAACATCCTGGCAGACAGGTTCAGTGCTAACTTTACCCCCTCCCCCACCCCCTAAAGGGCCCATATCTATACAGGAAGAATGCAGAGTCCCTGTAATTACAGCTACGCAGGTAAAAGCTGCACTCTCTAAAGCCAAAAACACAGCATCCATGGAACCGGACAACATCCCAGGCTGCATTTTACATGAACTTCAGAACGAACTGGATCCCCACTTAAGCACCATGTTCAATAATAGCCTCACATCAGGCTTTGTGCCCACTGAATGGCACACAGCAACAGTTATCCCACTCCACAAAGGGGGAGCCACCACTGATCCTGGGAGCTATTGACCTATTAGCCTGATGAGCCTGGTCTGCAAGGCCATGGAATGTATCATCATGGAACTCATAAACAAAGACATTGGTAACCTTCAAACTCTGGATCCCACCCAATTTGGGTTTTTGAAAGGCAGATCATGCCTCCTGAACCTTATTGACTTCTTTGAGGCAGTCACCAAAGCTGTAGATGAGGGTAAGGTGGTTCACACAGCTTATCTTGACCTCACCAAGGCTTTCGACACCATCCTCCATTATGGAATTATAGCTAAACTCACTAAACTAGGTATAAATCCCTATGTCACAAGATGGGTTGCCACCTACCTCACTGACAGAACCCACACTGTAAAAGTTGCAGACTCCAAATCTGATCTCAAAGCAGTGACAAGTGGAATACCACAGGGTTTCGTCCTGGGACCTCTCCTGTTTGGCATCTACTTCTCTGAAGTACAGGCTAACACAGAAAGCCTCTGGCTAATGAAGTTCACAGATGACTGCAAACTAGGAGCCATAGTCAAGTCCCCAAATGATGTGGACATCCTACAGAAAGGCCTCGCTAAGACAGATGTCTGGTGTCAGAGCCATGGCCTCAAGCTCAATGCCAAAAAGTGCAGTGTCATCCCCTTTGGTAAAAACTCTGTACCCATGAACTACCACATAGGCAGCAATCTACTTAACAATGAATGTGTGATAAGAGACCTTGGGACCCAGGTGGACAGTAGTCTCTCCTTTGATAGTCACATCACCACAGTAGTCAGGAAGTTTTTCTACATGGCACACCTCATCATAAAAGGGTTCATTGTTCCACGCTACTCAACACTTATTAGACCTATTATAGAGTACAATGCCCCTTTTGGAATGTACCTCACAAGTCATCTGCAGCAGCTGGGAAGGCCACAGAAGTACCTCACAAGCAGGATGCACTCACTATCTCAACTCCTTAAGAGACCATCTCAAAATATCTGTGCAGCAGGCGCACCACTCCTCAAGGCTCCAGAATATCATAACACACTACCAGGCTATAACTCATACCACACTTTTCGGCCATATAACCTGGACTGAAACACCAAAGGCAGAGGTGTGTCCATATTCATTAAGGATATCCACACCTCCAGGCTAGTTGCTCAGCATAATGCATCTGAGGTTATCCAAGTGCACATAACTCTGGGCAAAACTGCAATCCAAATTGTAGCTTGTTACAGATCCCCCATCATGCCCCAGGATTCCTACTCCTCTTTTCTTGATGTACTGGAAAATATTAGGGTTCAACCAAACACCCTAATAATGGGCAACCTCAACTACCCCACCATTAACTGGGAAAACTACTCGTGTACTAACTCCTTAGCTCAACGCTTTCTGGAATTCATAAACTCCAATGCCCTGGATCAACTTATCCAAACCCCCACCAAGGACAACAATATCCTAGACCTAGTAATTACCAACATGAGTGACCGGTGTTCCACACCTGAAGTCAACTCCTCGTTGGTCCGATACGACCATAAGCTAATCACCCTTGATATCCACATCCCGCCCCCACCCCCCCCCATTAAGGAAACCACGGTAAAAAATTCTCCAAAGCCAACTTAATGCTTCTTAAGACAGAAATGGTAAACTTCATGACACCCATGCAGATGGGCAATACAGTTACGACTGCTGAATCCTACACAAATGCACTCTATAAGCACTTACACGAGTGCATGGATCATGCTATCCCAAACAGAACCAAGATGCTATCCTCCAAAAAAAGGAAGCCAATCTGGTGGTCCCCTGCCATAAACAAACAGTACAACAGAAGGAAGAAACTGTTGCAAAAGAGAGTAAAATCCTGTGAATGGAGGAGCGTCCTGGTCAGCTTCAGTAAGAAGCTGAGATCCCTTATAAGATCTTCCAAAGCTAGCTATGAAAATAAAAGTGCTACTAATTCTAAGGACAACCACAAAGCATTCTATAGCTATGTCAAGAATCTTGATGGCAACACCCAGATCTGCTCTGAGTTACAGCACAACGGCATGAAAATTACAGAACCAACTTATATTGCCAACATCCTGGCAGACAGGTTCAGTGCTAACTTTACCCCCTCCCCCGCCCCCTAAAGGGCCCATATCTATACAGGAAGAATGCAGAGTCCCTGTAATTACAGCTACACAGGTAAAAGCTGCACTCTCTAAAGCCAAAAACACAGCATCCATGGAACCGGACAACATCCCAGGCTGCATTTTACATGAACTTCAGAACGAACTGGATCCCCACTTAAGCACCATGTTCAATAATCACATCAGGCTTTGTGCCCACTGAATGGCACACAGCAACAGTTATCCCACTCCACAAAGGGGGAGCCACCACTAATCCTGGGAGCTATTGACCTATTAGCCTGATGAGCCTGGTCTGCAAGGCCATGGAACGTATCATCATGGAACTCATAAACAAAGACATTGGTAACCTTCAAACTCTGGATCCCACCCAATTTGGGTTTTTGAAAGGCAGATCATGCCTCCTGAACCTTATTGACTTCTTTGAGGCAGTCACCAAAGCTGTAGATGAGGGTAAGGTGGTTCACACAGCTTATCTTGACCTCACCAAGGCTTTCGACACCATCCTCCATTATGGAATTATAGCTAAACTCACTAAACTAGGTATAAATCCCTATGTCACAAGATGGGTTGCCACCTACCTCACTGACAGAACCCACACTGTAAAAGTTGCAGACTCCAAATCTGACCTCAAAGCAGTGACAAGTGGAATACCACAGGGTTCCGTCCTGGGACCTCTCCTGTTTGTCATCTACTTCTCTGAAGTACAGGCTAACACAGAAAGCCTCTGGCTAATGAAGTTCGCAGATGACTGCAAAATAGGAGCCATAGTCAAGTCCCCAAATGATGTGGACATCCTACAGAAAGGCCTCGCTAAGACAGATGTCTGGTGCCAGAGCCATGGCCTCAAGCTCAATGCCAAAAAGTGCAGTGTCATCCCCTTTGGTAAAAACTCTGTACCCATGAACTACCACATAGGCAGCAATCTACTTATAGGTTCATAGGTAGGTTCATAGGTAGGGACCTCTCCTGTTTGTCATCTACTTCATTTGGTCATACTTAACAATGAATGTGTGATAAAAGACCTTGGGACCCAGGTGGACAGTAGTCTCTCCTTTGATAGTCACATCACCACAGTAGTCAGGAAGTTTTTCTACATGGCACACCTCATCATAAAAGGGTTCATTGTTCCACGCTACTCAACACTTATTAGACCTATTATAGAGTACAATGCCCCTTTTGGAATGTACCTCACAAGTCATCTGCAGCAGCTGGGAAGGCCACAGAAGTACCTCACAAAGAAGATTACTGGCCTCAAACAAATGCCCTACACTGACCATCTCAAAAAACTCCAGCTTTACTCCATAGCATATCGCCTACTCCGAGGTGATCTCCACCTAACATATAAAGCTATGTCAAACCCAGAGTTGTTGGACATGCTATACCTAAAGAAATCCCAATCCCTCTGAGCTACATGCTCTAGGGACCTAAACCTTGTCACCACAATAAACAGGACATGCTGGAGGGATAGATTCCTGTCCCAGAGTCTTCCCATACTCTGGAACAGGCTACCCATCTATGTCAAGCAAAGTTCTTCATTAGCACTCTTCAAGAAAAATCTTGATGAGTGGATGGGAAATAAGAAATACACCCCGGGGATCACTTCTGTGTCTCTGCTCAACAGTGGCACAGGGAAATAACTTTTTTGGGTAGCGTAAGCCAGAGAACCTTGTTGGCTAGGCTTAGGTAGGCCCTAGGGCCGATAGCCTAGTACCTACCTATGAACCTATGAAGCTGTTCTAAATGTGTATTCATATAAGACTGATTTCAATTATGTACTTCTTGCAAACCATTTGTGGGCCAGATTTAATAAAGTTTGCAGAATTTGGTACATTATACTGATATCAGTACTAAAGTTGCAGATAACAGTATAATGTGTAAATGTGCCACAGTGAACTCAGAATACCTTGGCACTCAAAGAGAAAATCTCAGTAGAAATGGCACACTAAACATCTGCAAGTAATCAGCAAGTAATAAAAAAATCATTGTCAAAGTGTGATGTGCATTAACAATGTTAGGGAAAGATTATCACAATTAAAGCACCTTGATAGTCTTACATACAGCTCTATAATAGAATCTCTCCAGTAAGCTTAAAGACAACTGTGGAATACAACTGACTCCATTATTATAAAAAAAAAATAGCTATGCCAATGTAACAGACAACTACAGATACTTCTATAAGTCATGTATAATAAAATATGCTTGATTTTAAGCTGCATGCCATTTGTACTACATATCTTCAGCAACTTGTCTGCTAAGTTTTGAGACAACAATGGATATCTTCACACATCATGTACTAATAAAATATTCTGGCTATTACTTATGGATTCTGGTGGGATCTGTACAATTTCAAATAAAAAAATTAATAAAGGTGAAGGGCAATCACGGCCACATCACCGCAGCTAACATTAGCTAACAATGGGTGAGGGACTTGTATAGGGAACACAGGTAGCGCACACACCCAAGGAAAGTGGCAGTCAGTAAAGAAGATGTGGGGTATGGGTGAAGAAGAGGAACACACAAGAGGGATGGTGGAATAGGAAAATTTAAGGGAAAGTCAGTGGGGCATGGGTATTTTTTTTTCTGGTGGGAATAAGCCACATTTTTATTTATTTATTTTTTAAGAATAGAAGGAAAGATAAGGTTAGGGAAAGTGGAGGAAAAGGACATCACAGCAGGTATACCCACAGAACAAGCATAACAACACATAACAGACAAAGGCTTGAAATAAGAATAAAGACAGGTAAGTTACACAGATGGCACAGTGCACAACATGCACAATGGAAAGTTGTCAAATAGGGTGTAGATGCATACCAGCCATGCTGAAATGCAGAAAAAGCATATCTACCTATGATGTTGTAACATGTTGCAAACTGTGTGGCAGTAATACCTGGATGTGTATGGCCAGTGGTAGATGTGCGTTAGAGGGTAATAAATAAGGTTCACAGTACAAACTGGATAAATAAACATATCCAAGTAGTCTATCAGCCATGCAAGTATAAGCCAAGCAATATCACACATGGAAATGCTAGTCTAGCAATGCTAAATAACTCCAGCAGAAGAGAAAACTTAACAACTGACCATGCGGGTCTATATTGGATGCTCGAACATTTAAAAGTTCGAGTGTCATATGGTCAAGACTATATGATCAAACTTTTAAAAGTTCGAACATCAAAAAATAAAATAAACAATACAAATAACCTACCTGAACATTTTAAGCAGGGGGCCAACCTTTCCTGCACCCCACATCCCCTTTTCTTTAAATATACCAACTCCGAGATCACAGTACAGTGAAGAAAAGGGAAATCTTCCAATTCTACGCTGTACAGAGATCTCTGTTAAAACATTTGAACTTTCAAAAGTTCGATCATATGGTGTCGACCATATGACACTCAAATGTTTGAAAGTTCGAGCATCCAATATAGACCCTGACCATGCATGTGAAAGGCAAATGATCAAGCATACTGCCATACAGCAGTACTGTAGCAAATTAGCAAAATGTAGGTATAAACAACCCAAACAAATGTGTAATGGCATGCATAGGTATTACACACATATGCTATGTCAATGGCAACATGCAGGTGTAGGCGTGTATGTTTGACTGCAGTGGCCTAATTGAAATATACATGAAAGCAAGGTCAATACATGTACACACACCGATGACATGTAAGAATAATTTCAAAAATATAGCACTACAACTTAAAAAACTATATCCAGTTGTGTACATTGATTTCAGCAATGTAGCTTGATTAACACATAAGTATAGCAAGAACAAGGATGTATGGTAAGCAGTAGTCAGTGACTTGTGTGCAGATGTCCTGCATCTGTAAAATGGCCATATAACACAAAAACTCTCCCAAAGTGACAGGCGATAACAAAACCAACAAAATAAAACCACCAAGGCTAGTGACTCAGGACCAATAAACAAACCATGGTTTTAGCTTAAAAAATGTTTAATCTTCACTTTTGTCAGAAAGAATTCATCAGAATCGATTCTTTAACATCATTTTTTTATGCTAAAACCATGGTTTGTTTATTGGTCCTGAGTTACTAGCCTTGGCGGTTTTGTTTATATTATATTAAAATGGCCATATGCTTGGCACATGTTCATCATGTCAACAATGTAATACATAGCAATGGTCAATAATCTATAAAATATAATAAGAAAATATGAAAGTGGAAGGGAGGTAGACAACCTGGGCCTAAATCAGGGAAAAGCAGGACAAGGTAAGGTGACACACTGCATATGCATGTGTATAGCACACAGGGTGCTGTAGAAGCCAACTCAAAATACATTTAAGCAAATGGCAAGTGTATGTCATATGGGTAGAATGATTTCTGATGTCCACAGAAATGGACATGTATAAATCACACATACATAGTAATGTGCAATCATGTAACACCAACATGTATAAGCAAGCTAAGAATTTCAGGCACGTACACATATACTGTCATGCAAATGTTGAATAAACAACTGCAGGTGTATGAAACATACCCTGTTCAATAATGAGCAGAGGACACTCCTGTGAGCATCACTACAGAACATTAGCAGTAAGTCACTGAATGGTCACATGTTAAAGGTACACTTGTGTGTCACTATGAATCCAATTATGTGCAGAGACATGTACAATCAGTTAATGTGTACAACTATTTGATGATTTGCTTATATGACTAAGTACTGGAAATAGAAATGTAAGATACAGCAAACATAGAATAATGTACTACTACAGAATAAATTATCTTTAACACTGTGCATACATTAGTGGTACATTTGTGTTTGATGCAGTCAGAAAAGTAGAACTACTCATAGTTGTTACAAACCTGTATATGACTCCACATGGCATCAGTATTGCCAACACCACACCATGCCAGTGGGACAGCATGACAACAGGCATCCAAAACACATGGGAACTGACATGTCCTTCTGTTGCACGTACATGATATGGCAATATAATAATCCAAGACATACCACAGTGGCAGTGCTGGACTATGGACAACATCTATTGATTGTGAGGTGCCCTCAGTAAAATATATGTTTTCAGGCTAATTGTTGCAGCAGTGACTGCAGGTTAGTTGCCAAAATGTACGGGTAGTTGAAAGCTGGAGGAAAGTGTAATGTGTTAAGCTGTGTCATGCACACATTGAAGTATAATTAAATGTCACACGATAACACATATGCATGCCAGCTACAGGGTATGCATGCATGCACAAGAGTGCATATGCAGTCCAGTCAATTACATGGCAATCAGCAAGTTGGCAGCATAATACAATTGGAGCACATAGATATTATTTATGGACCCGAGGGACAAGGCTGATGGGTCTGAGACTCACAATGACCTCACAGGCTTTCTCACTGAATGAACTGTGCATAGCCCGTGCCATTTCTAGGAAGAATGGCCCCATCATGCCCCTCATCTGTGTTTGAAACACATTGGTCACAACCTCCCAGATATCCTCCCGATAATCATCTTTGTTCTGGTCCTGGTGTCATCTCCTCTGGCATGCAGCAGGCACAATGGCACTGGCAAGTTGGGGGGCCAGCTTTCTCATCATCACCCGATAATCATCTTTGTTCTGGTCCTGGTGTCATCTCCTCTGGCATGCAGCAGGCACAATGGCACTGGCAAGTTGGGGGGTCCAGCTTTCTCTTCATCATGATCGTCATCATTGCTGTCATTACCTGAGGACTATAGCAGTGGCCTGGAATATGCTCATCATCTGCGTCTGATAGGTGCACATCCATGAGTCCCATGCTCTGTCAAGATGAATTGCAAACAACGGCAAAAATGAAAAGCAAATGTCTAACACACTGCACATTCCCATGAAGATTATAGCTGACATTAATATGAAACTAATGTGTACATCGGCAATCTAACATATGTAATTAACATACAATCCACTGGTGACTTTTGCAAATACTAGTATGAGACTGAAGGTATAGTGACATGCATCAAACTTCTTATTTGACACACAGTTTAATTTTGTACAATGCAAACATTGCACTCAGACATTTCTTACCATCTATCACATTCCAGACAGCCGTTACTCACTGTATATCACATTCCGCACAACCATTACTTACCATATATCACATTCCACACAGCCATTACTTATTGTATACCACATTCCACACAACCATCACTTACAGTATATCACATTCCACACAGCCATTACGTACCATATATCACATTCCACACAGCCATTACTAGGGAACAGGTCTACAATGTTGTTTTCAAGACCAAATATACTGCATCAATGCACCCCAGTAACATCCCAGGAAACTTACTAAATGGCATGAAACCTGACCTCTCTGGGCCACTAGAAGCCTACAGTCAGCTTTTATGCCCAAAGAGTGGAAGATGGCTGCAGTCATTCCCCTGCACAAAGGAGGTCCATCCACTGATCAAGGTAAATACAAGCCCATAAGTCTGACCAGCCTCATATGTAAGTCCATGGAACAAAATCATCATGGACATGATAAATGAGGACTTAGGTAACATGCAAATGCTGTCCCTATCACAGTATGGCTTTGTTAAAAGAAGGTCATGCCTATTAAATCTGGTGGACTTCATTGAGAGGGTCACCAAAGCAATGAACCTGAGCAAGATTGTGCACACAGCTTACCTCAATATGGTCAAAGCTGTTGATACAATACCCCACTCAGGCATTATAGACCAGGTCACTAAATTAAGTATAACACTTGTATCCCCTGCTGGATAGCCAAATGGCTAACATGTAGGACACAGGAGGACAAATATGGGAGGACACCTCAACTAAGGGACACCAGTAGTAGAATGGCTCATTACTGGGGCCACTACTTTTTGGCATCTATTTCTTGAAGTGGAAGCAAACTGTAAAGGTTTATGGCTGACTAAGTTTGCAAATGATTGCAAGCCATGGGTTATCATTCACTCCATGCAGACAAACCCATTCTTCAAGAAGGTCTATCTCTCACTAACAAATGGTGCCAAAGCAATGGTCTTAAAATTAATTGTAAGAATTACACAATTGCACTCTTTGAAAAGTCAATCATCCCGGATAATTAACATGTTAATAATGCACCCAAAACAGTCAACACAATGGTCAAGAATCTGTGTATGCATGTAGACAGTAGCCTTACCTTTGACGATTATGTGATCACAATGATAAGTTAAATGTTTTGTATCGCACAAAGTAAAAGTTAAGAGCATGTCAGATAAGTACAAAGAGGTCTTTATCCCACTGTAGTCTGCCCTTATCACAACAATCATAGAGTACAGTGCTCCCTTCAGTGTGTACCTGACCAGGCATATGCAGAAACTACAACTACATCAGTTTAAATAAAAAAATAATACAAAGTATAACAAATCTACCTTACACAGAATGCCTAAACATTTTTCCTTCTACTCAGTCTGATATACATTGCTGAGGGGTGATCTATGATTGGCTTACAAGGCATCTGCAAACTCCACAGTTATGAGTCTCCCGCATATTCATAAGTCAAACAGTACCAGAAATACAAGGTCTAAGGACCAGAATTTTGTCTGTAACTTGAACATTACATGCTGGAGAGACAGATATGTGTCATACAGACTGTATCTCCTATGAAAAGCCTTCAAATCCATGTGAATTTGATTTGTCTATTACACAATTTAACCACAATTAAGACCAGTGGACGGGTAAATGGAAATTTACACCCGGCCTGTTGCTCTTCTTGTCCATTATGGAGAGAGCTACCTTTTAAATGCCTGGCCCAAAATGTCCTAGTTGGATACAGGATGTCATTATTCTTTTGTGAAAATCTGACTAGGCTTAGAAAGACACCCAGGTCATTAGTGTAGTAAAAATTTAAGAATGTATGAATCTATAAATTGTAGTCTGTGCATGTAATGACTCATATGATCAGCCACCAATCGTCATTGTTAAAATCCGGACAAAGTTAGATGACAATATTTTGGATACTAGGCAAGTTATATGACAAACATCTGAGCCAGGCAGCATGATAATTGACTGAATATACATCAATGTAATGAATACAACAGTAAAAAAAATATCTGTTATGCTCAATCACCACAGCCTGTGACAAATGAGACTAATATATGTTATACTAACAGTATTGCATGTGTACAGCTGCATGCATTACATACCTACAATTAGTACCAATCAATAGCCTGCACAATGAAAACATCCTGATGATACTTGCTGATTATGAAATGGTGCAAAAAAATGCACCAGTATTAGCAAATGTAGGATATAAGTGTGTTGCAACAAAGCATTCAATGTATTTGTGGCAGATGCAATACCAATGCTGAACTGAAGGGTTTGCTGATTATGAAATGTTACAACAAATGCCTACCTGCACAAGTATCATTAAACCTTAGTTCATTGTAACAAAAACACCCAAGGTGCTGTAGGCAGATGCAATACCAACATTGAAGGGCATGCCAAGTCTTCAAACTGCGAACACTGACATAGCAGCCACCAATTCAGTCTGTGAATAGACAAACTATACACAGAAAATCAGTCATTGAGAACCATATAACAGTATGCTAAAACATACCTAAAGCAATAAGACTTAAAAAAAGTGTGCTAAAACATGCATAAAGCAATAAGACTTAAAAAAGTGGGCCAAAACATGCATAAAGCAATAAAACTTTAAAAAGTGTGCCAAAACATGTATAAAACAATAAGATTTTTAAAAGTCTGCCAAAACATGCATAACACAATAAGGCTAAATGTGCCAAAATATGCATAAAGCAATAAGACGTAAAAAAAATCAGTTTCAACTTTGTGTAACAGATACAGAAACTCAACTGTCATTTAAGTTGTGGGATACATTTCAAAAAGTGTCTACAGAAAAATGAATTACTAAATATTTCCTATTTTTTTTATTTAAATCAGAATTTCAAGCATAGCTATAGTGTAATTATTTACTTTCCCTTATTAATGCATGATGGGTATTCATGCATTCTTGTAATATGAAAAATACACGCTTGTAATAAGGGTCGGCTGCATTTCATTTAACTAAGCAGAAAAAGTAATCAATACACCTTTCTCCCTCTGCTGCTCCTCAAGCCTGTGCATCCTTCCTCTCAGTGCTCAGAGCATGATTTCTAGTCCTGCCATCCTCACCTGAAAAAAGAAAAGAACAAATACGAATGATGTATTCCTCAAATAACAGGGATATACATGTCTCAGCTCCGGTACTAGAAAATTTACTTCTGAAGACCATCAGATTATCACCATGCACATTTTATATGGTTACACATAGGCTTTCACATCTTTGAACGTACTTGAACAAAGATTGGAAAACATTAGATCCTAACTTGCAACTGTATTACGCAACCAAACTATAACCCTAACACCTGTCTGCCTAACTAATCCATCTTGACTGAAAGTGTGTGTTTTGAATGCAGTGAAAAGACTTGGTGTTATAACATCACTTTGATGGGGGATGGTCTACTAATATGGATCCTGACTTAGGATGTCAAAGAATGAACATGTGCTGGTCATGTAAGTAAAGAGTTTGCAAAACTTAATTTATGTCGGCACTATGGTCATAAACATTAACAGTAATGGAAAACATACATTCCTCGGAGAGTGGGACAGTGTCATGTATTATAGACCTTCAGTTAACAGAAACATACAAGTTGTTATACATAAGGGACACAGTAAGGAGTGTGGGAGGGCTAATACATTCCTTGGCAAAGTGCACATCAGAAAGAAAATACACACATCTTCCCTGTACTGCATTTCAACTGTAAGTCTGCCCATCACACTCCTGCAAAAGATAAGGATGATTTGGTTGTTGAACTGAATTTAATAATGATAAAGCAATATATGATAGCAGTTTTGAAAATAATCCCATATTGCAAAAGGCTTTGTCAGACATATAACAGTCTGTAGCAAGCTTTACTAACCCTACAGTTAAAGAGCTGCTAAAAGAGTGTTGCAAATAACAGGCATATCCATAAGAATTCGACGAATAGCCGAGTTATTTGCAACCATGCTTAAAATAAACATTAATAACAATAAATTCAATATTTTTCTCTGCATAACTGCTATGTGTGAAGCAAATCAAGAGAGCAATTTAATATGTTTCCCCTAAGTGGACTGGAACCCACAGCACGCCAAAAATCTAAACATGCTGGTTAGGTTCCTTATAGCCTGAGCTGACATGTAGCACTTATTGCTTCTTAACAAACAGGTACTGATTGTGTTTGTTCAAATTCCTGCATGTTCAAATTCCTGCAGATAATAGATGATTATGATAATTTCAAACACTAATTGGCCATTATACTCTATAAAGAAATAACAGCTATTACCATATAAATGAAAACACATGTAAGCAGTCAGACAAACATTTTTTTTGGCTTAAAAAAATGGGACTGTAGTAAAAATGTTCACTATTTTTGGAGGAATGAATTAATAAACTATTTATGGGTTACTCTTCAGACATATAATGCTACAGTAGTCAATATTGTCATAATATAACATAACTATGTAATGCATAGTCTGTAGGCGTCAGTGATGCACATGGGCATTTGATGTGTGAAATGATGTTGTTATATGTTAGAAAAAAGACATATAGCTACAAAGTTAAGAATTATGTATATTATAAACATTATTAAATAAATTAACGCTGTGGAAATAGAACTTGTACTTAAAGGGAGAGCAGTTACCACAGCCACTTAATTATCCCCATAAGCTAATTGTCAGAATAGCTACTTAATGGTTATAAAAGTCATCTATCTGATATATTTGGGACACACATATATCTGTAAATTCTGTAGGTATGCTCAGATAGACGTAGTATAGGGACACTTACTGTAGGGATCCATGGGCTGTCTCCACACCTTGGCTACCATCCAGCTAAGCTCCTCTTTGTCACTCTGATGCAGGAGTTCACAGCAGTGGTGAACCTGCACTGCAGTCCGATAGTTCCCTGTATGTCTACAGTGATCCCTTACAATGCAGTTCCAGATGTTGATCATCGAGAAGTTCCTTTGCCTGATTCTCATCCAATTCTCCAATTCAGCATAGATGGTCAGCATCTGGGTGGTCTTCTCCTCAGTCCATCTGGGTGCATGAACAGCTCACAGACTCCTGGAAGTAGCCATATCAGTACTCCAATGTAAAATGTAGGATAAATACAAAAATTGATAAATGCTCACCGAGGTCCAACTCAGTTCACAGGTAGCAGTGGCCTGATCTGTAAATGTGTCAAAAGCAATATTTAAAAGTGGCTCTGATGTCATGTTATCAGATCATGGAAGATAATGGGCACATGCCACACATGGTACTATTTATCAATAGCTATTGGGTACTTACCCAGTGCAGGTGAATGTTAAGCTGAATGTAAACAATTTACATGGACATGCTCAAATGGGAATTTTAATGAACCTCTTTAATTATTTATGGCACAAATGGTAGTTAAACATATGTGCACATTAGATGCTCTTATTTTCAGGGATACCTGATTCAGAGTTGGCTTATAAGGTAAATTGGCACCTGGTAGCATTTGTGCTCTGGGGAATATTATATCTGTTAAACCTACTCATTCTCAAAGGTACCTGTTTTATATTTATTTTTCTTGAAAATGTGTGCTTTAAAATAAATGTTTGAAACTCATTGGAGTTTGATTGACCTTTATGCATACAGGATTTGCCATTTTCATGCAGTAATTTCCCATATACAGATGTATGGACAAATTTACATTGCAAATATGAACAGTACATAAATGCAGATTTATGGATCATCCATGTTTCTTATTGGTAATTCTTTACACTCTCTAGTGTAAGGATGGAAACCCATGGATTGCATCATTATCTGTATGCACTGTTATTTTGCTGTTATGGATATTTCTTCATTAGTGGTTCTTAGCAAAAGTCTTATAACTTCCAGCTCAATATTCAAAGGATCTGTACTCTCTGTGGTCTGCCTATGGATCCTGAGATTTTTCCAACACTTTCTGTAAGTTGTTCAATTGTTAATTTTGTGTATTATTTTAATACAAAATGCATGTAGAGTCTTCTGGCATGATGCTGCTGTCTTTGGACTTCTATTAAACAGATATCTAGTGTAAGGGGTTCTAATCCCACAGACAGCCTCTAAATAAAAAATTCTGTCTAATTAAAGCTGTTATGTATGCAAGCATTGCTAATTTTACATGTCACATCACTATTTGTTGCAGACAGTGTTTTATAAACTTTTGCATTGAACAGGTATACATACTATTTATGGTGAAATATGCTGTCCACTAAATCATCTGAATAACTGGGCTAAAGCAGGAATATGATCCTGTGCATATCATTGTCTTTCAGATGGCAAACTGTCCTAGGAGTAACAATTTCTCCCCACAGGAAAATTACATCATACTATAGGTTTATAGGTATTTACTAGGCTAACAACCACAAGGACCTTTTTAAGCTTAGCCATGCATCCCAAATCTCTGACAAGTTCTGATACCCTTGATAAGTGCTAGCATGGACCAAGGAGGTGAGCCATTTACAGGTTACCCATGTGCATTAGAGACATAAGTGCCAAACCAGGGATGAATTTCCAGTTTCCTAACCAATTGTCCAAGTTGCACTTGAATTGGGTTAGGGAGCAACTCTGCTTTGCATGGATGGAATAGTCTGTTCCATAGATGGGGCAGTCTCCGGGATACATACCTATCTCTCCAGCAGGTCCTATTTATATCACAGGCAAGATTTAAGTCTTTAGAATGGGTAATTCTGGTGCTATTTGTTTTGTGGATATGCAGAAGGTCCATCAGAGTGAGGTCTTACAATGCGCTTTATGCCAGGCATAGATCACCCCTCAAAAGCCTGTAGGAGACAGAATGCAGGGATAGGGCCTTGAGGCAGTCTGCATAGGACATTTTACTTATGCCCTGTATTCTTTTAGTGAGGAACCTCTATGGAAATTCCAGTTGTTGGATATGCCTGGTTAGGTACATAAGAAAGGGGACATTGTACTCAAAGACAGGTCTGATGAATGCCAAATACAGTTGAACAATGACTTCATTGGACTTAGATGCCATACCTTTGTTTATAAGTTGCACAACATAGAATGATTTCCTCACCACTGTAGACACATGATGGTCAAAGGCTAATTACTATCTATGTGTGTCCCTAAGTCCCTGAATACTGGGTTAACTATAAGGCATGTGTTGTCAATATAGTTACCAGGGATAAATGACTTCCCAAAGGATACTATTATGCATTTCTTGGCATTTAATATTAGTCCATGGCTCTGACACCAGTTGTTGGTCCATGTCAGCCCCTCCTGGACAACATTTGTGTCAATGTGAGATTCAATGACAGCTCCTAATTTGCAGTCATCTGCAAATTTAGTCAGCCAGAAACCACTGACATGGGCCTTGTCTTCTGAGAAGTAAATGCCAAAAAAGAGTGATCCAAAGACTGATCCCTGAGGGACTCTACTTGTGACTGGCCTCTTTGTAGAGGTGGACTCCCAATTTAACTTCCTGGGTCCTGTCTGTGAGCCAGTTGGTTATCCACCAGGTGACATATGGGTTTGTACCTAACTTCTTGAGTTTGTCAACAATGCCTGAGTGGGGTATTGTGTCAAATGTCTTGGCCAGGTCAAGGTAAACATTGTGAATGATTTTGCCCTCATCCCTTGCTTTGGTGACCTTCTCAAAGAAGTCCACCAGGTTGAGTAGGCATGATCTTCCCTTGATGAAACAAAACTAGGCTGGGTCCAGTGTCTGGAGGTTTCCTGTATCTCTATTGATCATCTCCATGATAATTATTCCCATGGCTTTACATATAAGACTTGTGAGACATATGAGTCTGTAGTTTCCAGGGTCTGTAGATGGCCCATCTTTGTGCAGTGGAATGACTGCTGCCTTTCTCCATTCATGAGGAATGAAACCTCTTTGGAGTATAAAGTTAAATAGTAATTCCAGAGGCCCTGATAGGTCATGCTTCATGCTATTTATAAGGCATCCTGGGATATTGTCTGGGTCCATTGATGCATTGTTTTTGGTCTTAGAGAGAGAATTAAGGACCTGTTCCTTAGTGATAGTAGTGGGAGTTATATTTGATGATATTTCCTGAGGGAAGGTTGAGGGGGAGAGAGAGGTAAAGTTGGAGCTGAATTTATTAGCCAGGAGGTTTGCTATATCCTCTGGCTCAGTATATGTGGTTCCATTTACAATGAGCTCTGCATACAATTGTGTATTGCCTTTGAGGTTGCGGATATAGCTAAAGAATACTTTGTGGTTGTCCTTGGCCTGGAAGGCCAAACTTACCTCAAATTTGGCTTTGGTAGACTTTATTTGTCCTCTGAGTTTTTTGTTTAGTTTGATGAGAGTGCTTTTATCCTGCTGGGTGCTGCACCTCCTAATTTTTGCCATGATTTTCTTCCACCTATTATACAGCCTGTGAAGGCTGGGGAAAGATGGGCAAAGGCTGCCAGCCTAGTCAAATAAAATTTGATACATAATTCTATCATTTGTATAAATAAATGTAAAACACAGGCTTGTGTTCTTAACTGAAAGAAAACACTGTAAAATGTGAACTTCAAGATTGTTGCAACATTGCCATTTGCTGTAAAGAAAATCAAGCCAAGCATTTCAAATGTTCTTTGACGTTACAATTATCTAAAAAATGGTGCAGAAGCGACTGGCTGAACACATTCTTTCTATTGTCTTAACTTAAGGAATAATTGCTAGAGTGTACATGTGAAATGTCTTTTATTGTTGTAGTCTCCTGAGCAGGTGTTAGCTTGCTAAATAATGCAGTTTGTTTGCCTTGGAACTCCAGACTAAGTGTCAAAATGATGTAATGTGAATACTGGAAAAATCTGTGTCAAAATGATGTAATTTGTGAGGGCCTTAGCAGAGCTGTTTGTTAGTGTTTTAAAAACTATTGTTCAGTGAGAGACTGAAAGCATTTGCCATGGACCATCAACCGAGCACTGCTCATGCTCTATATGTCTGTAAGTAGGATTATAGCACTGTGTTTTCTTTTAAGAATAGCTAAAGATTAGAAAGTTAGATTAAGGGTTTTCTTTGACATCAGACCTGTCCTACTGTATTATTTTAAGTTTCTGTGTGATCTCTGAACTCTTAGATATCTCTGTGGTGTAGTAGTATTGTCTTGTGTTTTAATTATTTATTATTAAATATTTTAAAAACCTTTACCTGTGGCTGGTTTGTGTAGAGATAGGCTCTAGAGTACATTGCATATTTATAGAGGTTATCGTAATAGGCCACTCTAATAAGCCTTAGACTGAATAGTCACATTACCAATTGGATAATAATATTGCACATTAATAATTGGACACCCTTTTAAGGGCCTTTGGGTAGCTGATAATTATTAAGCTGGTGGTGGCAGTAATTACTACCATATAGTCTGGGTAAAGGGGCACAGCTGGAGAATCTGTGTTAGCCTTTCCCAGAAGTGTCTGTGAAGTTGTATAAATACTTATCTCAAAGTGTGTGTGGTGTGTCAGCTACCTGAGCAGGGACATGAAGCACTGGTTGGACAGAGAGGGTACTGGAGGTCAGCCTGCCAGCTAGGCTGAGATCTGGACCCTATAGCTGTGCCAGTGGGGAGTCTTATTGGGGACCTGGAGAGCAAGGGAGCAACCAGCCCCAGACTGACTGTGATCTCTGTGTGCACTTTGTACTTTACTGTGTGTATTAGTTATCCTTTCCTTTTCTAGGAGATGACCTTGTTGGTGTTAGTTGTGAGGATTGAGGCTCCTTGATTGCTGGGCCAGGGCATAGTCATCACACAGCCTATTGATTTTGTGATTCCACGAGGGTGGCTTGTTTTTTTTGAGTTAGTTCTGTACTTCTTCCTGGTGGGTACAGCTGCCTCTATTCAGCTATTAACATGCTTGTACAGGGCTTCTGTGAACAGTTCTGCATAGGCAGCAGTGTTCTCCAGGTTTATGTGGCTTGACATTTTGCCAGGTTCTCACTTAATAGGAGGTTAACCTTAGAATAGTTCCTGAATATTCCAGGTTTAGCTGGGGGTCCAGGTTTTATTTTTACTTCAAAGGACATCATTTTGTGGTCTGACCTTAACAGGGAAGGCATTACAGTAGGGGGTGTGCAGTAGTTTCCCATATTAGTGAGGACCAGATCCAGTATGGTTGCACTCCTGGTTGGTGTATTGACTATGTGGTCCAGGGAATTTGTGTTTACAAAATCCAGGAATCTCTGTGGCTGTGCATTTGGTGTCGTATAGGATTCCCAGATAATAGTATGGCAATTAAATCCACCTATGAATATGGTATTGTGTTGGATGGTTAGTGTTTCTAATAAGTTTAAAAATATGATATGGGTTTCCTGGGTCATAGAGGGGGACCTATAGCTTGCTAGGAAGTGGTATTAGATTTTACCTATGGTGATTTGAACATGGAGCAGCTAAGAGCATTATCCTGTTTGACCAGCCTTGAAGGATATTTATTGTTAATGTAAATAGAGGCACCTCCCACCTTTAGTCCCGGTCTGTGAAGCAGCTGGCCTAAATGTGTGGAAGGCATTATAACCTTGCACGGTTGGTGTGCTCTCTATGGCTTTAAACCATGTCTCAGTGATCACGCAGATATCAACATTCTCTAGGGTAAAGTGAGCTTCTAGGGAATGGAGTTTTTTGTTTAGACTCCTAGCATTTAGATTTTCTTGGTTTTGGTTTGCTATGTTGGAGTACTTTCAGTTTGGCATTGCCTAAAAAAGGCACTATGGGGGAAGACAATGTTTTAGCTAATATTCGAAAGCCTAGAGAGGAGAGATGCAGACCATCCCTGACAAAGCAGCATGGTCTGTTGAAAATCTACTTCCATGCTGACAAATATTGCACACCTTTAGAATGACACCCAGAAGCTAAGCCAATTATGAAAGTAAACCATCTTTTGTTCATATTGTACCATCATCCTTGGAGAAGGTAAAGTGCTGCTCAAAGCTATGCTCATACCAGCCTGAGACACATATTCCTAGAGCTCCATGATGTCTCCCTTCATATAGTCCAGGGAGGTATATCTCAGGTCATTTACTCCAACATGGACTATGACTGAGTCATATTGGTAATTGTAGTCTAATGACCTGAGTGCATTTGTAATGTGGCAGATCCTAGCCCCTAATAAGCAACTGACTAACTTTCTCCTTACTCAGCCTGTTGAGAGGGGCATCAGTGTGTCTCACAATGGAGTCTCCAATGACTAGAATGTTGGATTGTGTGTTGGCTTGCCTTATGGACTTAGAGGTAGAGGCTCCATAAGATGTAGTTCTGTATGTTGATGTGGGTGTTGTTTTGAAAGAGCAGATTTGGGGCTGCTGATGGTATTTGTGGTTTAGGGAGGTTACATGCAAGTGCCTCAGCATATGTGGGCCAATATGTCTGCTTTGAATTGTGCATGATGGGTACACCCTGTGTACTACTGATAACCTTATTGGCATTAGGAGTATTTTATGTGAGATCTTTGCCTCCAGTGACATTGTGTAAATGCATCTCTCACATACCATATCAGTTTGTTTGAGAATTAACAGGTTGCCAGTAAACATGAGGCAATTTCTACATTGCCTCAGGATGCACCAACATGGACAGAGACTCCTTGGACATGTAGGGAATACAGTTTGGAGAACTGAAGTCTAGACTGACCTCACTGATATAATTAATGTGGTTAAAAGTCACAGCAGATCCCATGAGGCCTGTTGATGCTGCTCAGACACGATCCTCCATGTAGCCAATGGGTTACAAAAATATGAGAGATCAAGGAATGCCACCAATGGTGATCCACCACTGACTTTTCTGATGGCATGAAAATATTTCTGACCTTCCTACGTACAGTGAGAGGGGAGCAATGCACACCTGGGGTGGGATAGAAGCAGGAGTGTCAGGTCAAATATGTACGTCTTCCTTTCCATGACATGACGAAGTATAGAGTAAATTACTGCATATTGCTGTTGCTTGCATATTCATGTATTGTTATTTTTTATTTACAGCAGCAGATTTGAGCCATGCACACAGCTCTACCCTGTGATGACAGTGACTGCAAGTATAATATGCACTCATACAACTGCAGTACAGACAGAACAGCCAACTAACGTGCACTGCTGTCTGCATTAATATTCACAGGTGCATCTACTTCTGGATAACAGCAGGGAACAGCAGGTAAGTTTCAACTTACCATGTTACTGTGACCACTACCTGTTATTGCCTCAACCTCATTTCATGACACAGCTGTTCACTGTCATATTGATATTTCCTTAACATTGTAGACTACAGGTACATCCAATGGGGGCCCAAGCCATGCAGGTGCAAATACAGACAGACCAGGTATGTTACCACAACAGGTTCATAGTTTGCAGCAGTGTGTAGCATGCATGTGATACATGACATTAATGTCACTGTTTTTCAACACAGGGCCATCTGGCCAACAGGTGCAATGCCTGTCACGTGAGCATCTGCAGCCCCAGTTACTGTATTGTATATGTCATGTTGTTAGTACTGTTTTGGCTAAATACATGACAGTGCTGTCTTTCTCTTTACTTTCCCACTGCAGGATCCACAGTACAACCCACAAACTCTCAACAGTGGGAGTCTGTCAGTGGTAGCTACTAATTAGCTGTTAGTCCTGTTATTGTCCTCCATTAATACTGTGTCCTTCTTCCCATTCTGAGGCCAGACTGCTTCATCCTCATCAAGTACACATGCAAGTGGCATGCCAAGTTAAAACCTACTGTATGATTTAATGCTGTTCAAATGGCTCATGCTGTTGATGATATGGTTAATAATGCTCACTTGTTTTTCCATACAATAGTTCGAGTTCATCCCTCCTCAGAGGAGTTGTCAGGTGTGCATTTTGTTTGTATTCATCACATATGTCATGTATGTTTGATATGTAGCCTGATTGTCTGCTCCCTGTGATGTAAATTCTATGACCCATGCACAGACAAGACCGCGTGTTAACTCATTATTATCTGTAACATTGCATGTACATATATGTGTCATATGTTTTTAATGATATCCAGCATGTGATGTAAGCATGTTGGCCTGATCTGTGTCATCTGACTCTTCCTTTCTCACATCAACTATTTGTATCATCCATTAACCCATCCAGTGATCATGATGTGGGATCTGATGTGTCTCTGTATGGTAGCATGGCCGCTGGCACATATGTATCATCAGGAGTGTGTAACATTCATCCAGTTTTCAGCACTGTTACTGTAGGCATGTGGTCTCTCTCCATGTAATGCCTGCATTTACAATGTTGTCATACAAGGGAAGCTCCTTCCCAGGCTGGAAAGTCACGCTATCTTCAAAAGGTAATGCTGATAACTTCTACATATAACCTGAACTTCTCTGCCAGTGCATGCTTTATAAATTATAAATATTCTAGTATATGTCGGTTTTGCAATCATGTATATATTTTCACAGTTCCTCATAACACTATGAAGCCTAAGGAATTGTGGAGGTCTTTACTAAAATTGTGTGTTATAAAAGACTGGGGTAGCATGATATGTCAAACCTAGCTCACTTTAAAACTTGGCTCTAAGTTTATAATTCTATTTGTTTTCCAACCAACCATTTGAATGCAAAACATGTATTGTTTTCTGCTGTTCAGATGTTGTCTGACTAGTACAGATGATTTTTTTTTTCATTTTAATTCATAAACTCCTCCTATGGTATCTGATTCAAAGCAGGAATGACAATAATATTTTAAAAGGTTATATGGCAAAATTGAGAAACAAAGTTCATTTTAAATTATTTTTCTATAGTAGAATTTTTCCAAGAGTATTTTGGAAATTAGTGGACTTTTGACATTTATTTCATTTTATTTATTTTTTGTTTTGAATGTGAAACTGCCATGCACTTCCATGTTTAAAACAGTGACCAATGTATTTTTCTGTCAGAGTTTGCCCTTCCATACAGTGTATTTTGATCATACAGTTGGTATCCATCAAGCAGGGATGGTGAAGAGAATTAAATAGGGTCAAAGAAAACAACCAATAAAACTGATCATTATTTCTGCATCAAATGCATTCCTCATATGGGAGTACAAATGTTCACTTGCAGCTGTACAGCAAGGGAAGGAACAGGAAACTACAACAACTCTGACACAGTCAATGTTGAGGAGTGACAGGCCAGTCCAGTGAGTTCCCATATGACAGCGCAACCGATGGCACAGGATGAAATTGAAGAGAATGTGCCACTGGAAGATGCTACAGAACTTTCTATAGAATGCCCGCAGAAAATGGAGAACAAAAAAGTGCTCTCAGTTTAGAAGAAAATGAGCTAAGAAAGAGTTGCTTGATTTAATACAGATAGATGGACATCTTAAGGTCAATGAAAGAAATAGACTGCAGAAGATCAATAAAATCCAAAAAGTCAAAAGTCTAATAAAACAAATAAATACAGTAATTAGGACTGTCCAAAGAGATCCATGTGATATAACAGAAATAAATAGGATATATTACTGTGCAGCTAAATTAATAGCAGATAAAATTCTACCACAAGAACATGGGGTAGTAAGGTAAGGAAGGGGGGAAATCAAATACCATCATGGAAGTATCAAATAGGGAAAACTATAATGCAATTAAGACAAGAAGTGTCACTGTTAGAAGAGTATAGAAGTGGGAACAGGTCAACAAAAATCCCCAGAAAGATAGACGTGATAAAAGCAATGCACAGTATTATAACAGATCAGGATTTATCACGCACTATTGCAAATAATAAACTAAAAATCTCAGCACAGGCAGAAAAGCTTAGAAGATGCACAGATAAATATAAAGGAAATGTACAAAATAAGCAATTTATTGATGACCCTAAAATGTTCTATAGAGAATTGGGAAACAAGGTAAAAAGAATTGAAGGACCACCCAGAAAAGAAGAAATAGATCCATTTTGGAAAAATATCTGTGAAGATCCTGTCGGACATAACAAAGATACTAAATGGATAGAAGAAGTTAAAGAACAAGAAGTTTAAAAGTACATGATATGAAATGGGATGAAGTAACATCCAGAGAGATTGAGATAAAGTAGAGAAAGCCTCTAACTGGAAAACCCCAGGCCCAGATGTAGTACCTAACTTTGGGCTAAAAGTATTAACATCTTTGCATGGAGATTTAGCCATGAGTAAGAATTATTTATATGCACACACTGAACAGACACCGACCTGGTTAACAGCAGGAAAAACAAAGCACCTAGTTAAGAGTGAACCTGCAAATTATTCTAAAAATTATAGACCAATAACTTGCATTCTGACAATGTATAAATTATACACCCGAACTGATGCCGACAGAGTTTATAATCATTTAGAAGAAAATTCAGTCATGGCAATAGAACAAAAGGGTAATAAAAGAAAGTCAAATGGAACAAAGAATCATCTGTTGCTAAATAAAGTCATAATGGAAAACTGTAAAAAGAGGAAGAATCTAAGTATGGCATGGATTGACTACAAAAAAATAATTTGATTGTATCCCACATTCATGGATAAAAAAAGTGCATAGAAATGTATAAGATACACCCTACACTGATCAGTTTCATTACAGTGACCAAGAAACAGTAGCAGACCACTTTGCAATTAAGCCAGGATAAAGGACAAATTATTATTCCAGGGATAAAAATTCAAAGGGGGATATTCCAGGATGACTCCCTCTCACCATTGCTATTCTGTTTTGCCCTTAATGCTTTAAGCTGTCTACTTAACAGATTATGCCATGGCTATAATGTGGCTCCTAGAAAACAACAAAGTGTAAAGACCTCTCACTTCTCTTTGTCGATAATTTAAAACTACATAGCTCATCAGATGAGGAATTGAAAGAACAACTGCAAGCAGTCAAAACTTTTTCAGATGATATCAAAATGTCATTTGGTCTTGATAAATGTGCAAAAGCAACCTTTAAAGCAGGAAAACTGCAGCACCAAGAAAACATCAGTTTGGGACAAGAATGTGATATAAAAGAACCTGAGCAAGAGGGAATGTATATATATATATATATATATATATATATATATATATATATATATATATATATATATATATATATATTGTGAAATTGTGAAATCAATGAAGGATCAACAATAAAACATGAACAAATGTGAATAAAGCTTAGCAAGGAATATTTTAGAAGACTTAAATTAATCCTGGAAACAGCATTGACATCTAGGAACAAAATCCAAACTATAAACAAGTTTGCTCTTCCTATCCTAACTTACAGTTTTGAAGTTACTGACTGATCCCAAAACACGTTGGATAGATTACACAGGAAAACAAGAAGGATGCTTCATGCTCACCAAATGATTTATAAAAATCAGTGCATACCAAGATTATATATTCCCCATTCCGAAAGAGGTACAGGCCTCCTTGAAACTGATGGTGTGTAGAGATCTCCAATTGTGGGACTGCACATATATCTGCCAACCTCACAAGACCCAAGCATAGTGAAAGTTTTGAAACATGAGGAGAATAAATCTAAGATGACTTCCCTGCTTAGTTTAGCAAAAGCATATCAGTGTCAGCAGGAATGGAAATCAAACCATAAGTAGATAAAAATCAGGCAACAACTGAATGTGCCAAAAAAACAAAACAAAGAATATAAAGTGAAAGATCAGATGAAAAGGCAAGAAATGTGGAAAATGTATAAATATAGTTGAAAATATAGGAAACTTCTGGAAGAAGCTCATGTTGATCAGGATCAAATGCAGGAATAGTTAAGGAGAGGCAAATTCAAACCAAAAGATGAAGGGTCAATATTGGTGGCCAAGTTAATGAGCTACATACACACTGGTTTACAAGGTCCATTGAACATGTGGGAGAAATGGACAAATGTAGGTATTGTAAAACAGAATTAGAAACAGTCGCACATCTTGTTGCTGTTTGTGACATACTAATGGCAGAACAATTGTGTACTGAAAGGCACAATAACGTGACAAGACTGTTGCAGTGGGGATTGTGCAAACATTATGGTTTTGAAGTGGCTGAAAGACACTGGAAACATGAGCCACAAAGCATCATAGAAAATGATGAAGTTTATATTACATGGGTTCACCCATTACCAACAGTTCAAAAGATAGATCAGTGCATTGATCATTGAAATCACTACAAAGAGACACAAAGTCATAAAATATCAAGATTCGCAGGCAAAAATGAGAGCAATGTGGAATGAAAGATACCCAGACAGTTCCAATAGTAGTAGGAGCAATGGGTCTTATAAAAAATCTACAATCACATTTAGATGTTACCAGTGCATGCAACTCCATATGAATTGCAGAAGGAGTCATTACTGGGCACATTGTGGGTGCTGCAAAGAACACTTTTGGCTGACATCAAAGATTGAAACAATACTAATTTCATGAGCTTTAATCATACTTTGATTTAGGAATGGGGTCCATTCCTGTCATGGTATTAGAAACCCAAAAGACTTGGAGAAATTAAAAAAAGAGGAAACTAGTGCAGACCATGTAGATTTCAGATTCAGTCATAGATCCCTTCCCCATCAGAGCCTTCACAATCTCAATGACAATCATTTTTATCACCAATAACTCTGATCGACAGTTGAGAAAGATTCTACAGTCTGCTTTCACATATCTGGAATGCAAAAGTAGAAATGTCACAAAGAAAATGGGAAAAAGAAGAAAGACCAGAAATAAAAGCTTTTTTCAGATAATCTATATGTATAAGAGCACCACTAGAAAGTGAATAAAACATTAATTAATACCTTCACATTATTTTAACAAATGCCCATATATGTACTACATTTTGAACTCTGTTTTTAAAACACCATCTATGGACCAGCACCTCATCTATGGCGTAGAATTTGTACAATGTAGATATAAAACACAGTTTATGAAAATGACTGTAAAATGACATTTCCCAACAGAGTTGTACAAAGCTGCACAGCACTTTACAGAAGAATCTCTAAAATGACTATTCAAAATTTATACCAAAAGTCAACATAGTTAAAGGATTATTACATTGCATATCACCAGTTAAAACAGGCAACCCCTTTTTTTTAAATTATTTTCAGCAAATGTCTGTACCTCTGCTGAAAATTATTATTTTGAGCTCAGTTTCAGAATGCCACCTGTTAACAAATGTAATGAATTTCAAATCACTCTTGTCATGTCTGAGCCCACAATTATGCATGATGAACAAATGCAGGTGAAGGACTAAGAATCATAAGATCTGTGCTGCCCTGTATACATAAGTGATATCCCTAACATCATAGCAGGAATCTTGCTAGTGCATACAGTGGCTACATTATGTGCTGTGGCTAAAACCATGTGAATAAACAATATGAATAAGTTTGCATGCCCAGCAGTTTGAGTCCAAGACCATGCACACTGTGCGCAATATCTGTATCTAAGGTTGAATGAATGACACATATTAAATGTGCAGTACTGGGAAGAGTTCCAACAATAATGTAACTGTTTGTGTATAATGTCCTAGCAGTGTCAAGCAGTGTCACACCACAAGCTGTATCTTTCACCGTGCTTACCATTATTATTTATATGCCACCGTAACCATGTACTTTGTTAGCAGTCTGTTCAAAGCTGACACTAAATTGTGTAGTAGCTGCATTCACAAAATATGTAGCAGTATGTATGGACAGTAGCTTGCAGCATGTCACCTGTGATTTATGTCAGACATGACCCTAGCCATATCTAGGGTAGTTTGCTAGAAATAAATAAACAAAAGCCTGAACACAGAGGACTAAATTGTCACAAAATCTCTGCCAGGTAATAAATCTTACAGTACCTCTTAGAGAATCACCACAAAATCTATATCTATATCTATAGCTATATCTATATCTATATCTATATCTACATCTGTATCTCTATTGACATATATCTTTGGTTGGGAGGTTAGTTCAGATATTTTGCAGACTCCTTAATATTTATGGATATTAGCTGAATTTAAAGATCCTGTGTTTCTAAAGTATAGCCAAACAATTCACTTATGCTGTGCTGATGAGGTCAGTAAAAGGCAGAAGTATGCATGCTCAGAGCTAGTGGGGTTTGCCTTCAATGGCCTGAGTATATCCATAAAGACTTAAAAAGTAAAAAGTCATGGGTATTCAGAGGCCGTGTAGCTGAGACATTACAGTGAAAACTCTAGCTTAGCTGTGTTTTTCTTGCAGTTTTAATGAATGGTTTCTCTGTATGACCATTTTACCCTTCGGCTTGGATGCTAGTTGGGATATTTTACAGGCACTTTAATGTTTATAGGTGCGAGCTGGGTTTAAATGCCATGTATTTCTGAAGTATAGCCAAACTATCGACTTATATTGTGCTGATGAAGTCAATAAAATGGCTAAACTATGCAGGTCCACAGCTAGTGATTGTGGCTTTATTGCCTGAGAGTATCCATAGAAACTAATGGGCATTCAAAAGCCATATAGCTGAAACACTTGACGTCCTTAAGCAGTCATTTACATATATCTCATGGGCCTCCATTACAGAAGGTTTAAGGGCTAACACATTGAAAACTGTAGCTTGGCTGGGTTTTTCTGACAGTTTTTACTATATATATGTAAAATGTTTTACCATTCATGTGAGTGGAACATCATTAGACCTGTATTCTTCTGAATTAAATTGTTTTTGGAAAGAGGTATAGTAAGTATTTAGTAATTATGTACGGTACATTACATTACATTATACAATAACCCCCCATTAATATTTCAAAACGTGAACACTGATTGGCCAGCATGCCTGTTGTAAATCCCACAATATACCAACGGAAAAAAAAAAAGAAAAGAACGGAGCAACGGAGACTTTCTTTTCTCCATTGCTTCCATTTCAAAGCATTGATATATTGGGCATGCATCGGACGCTAGTCCCATTCGCATGCTCAGTACATCACAACAAGGAAGCAGCGTACCACAACCAGCAGAAGAACAGTAATGTGCTGTTATACAAAGCATTGATGTACTGGGTATGTGTGGGACACAAGTCCCATACGCATTGTCAGTACACAAAGCAAGGAAGCAGTGTACCACAACCAGCAGAACAGTAATGTGCCATTGTACAAAGCATTGATGTACTGGGTATGTGTGGGACACAAGTCCCATACACATACTCACTACAGGAAACAAGGAAGCAGTGTACTACAACCAGTGGAAGAACAGTAATGTGCCGTTGTACAAAGCATTGATGTACTGGGTATGTGTGGGACACAAGTCCCATACACATACTCACGACACAAAACAAGGAAGCAGTGTACCACAACCAGCAGAAGAACACTAATGTGCCATTATACAAAGCATTGATGTACTGGGTATGTGTGGGACACAAGTCCCATACGCATGCTCAGTACACAAAACAAGGAAGCAGTGCACCACAACCAGCAGAAGAACAGTAATGTGCTGTTATACATAGCATTGATGTACTGGGTATGTGTGGGACACAAGTCCCATACGCATGCTCAGTACATCACAACAAGGAAGCAGCATACCACAACCAGCAGAAGAAAAGTAATGTGCCATTATACAAAGCATTGATGTACTGGGTATGTGTGGGACACAAGTCCCATACGCATGCTCAGTACACAAAACAAGGAAGCAGTGTACCACAACCAGCAGAAGAACAGTAATGTGCCATTATACAAAGCATTGATGTACTGGGTATGTGTGGGACACAAGTCCCATATGTATGCTCAGTACACAAAACAAGGAAGCAGTGTACCACAACCAGCAGAAGAACAGTAATGTGCCGTTATACAAAACAGTGATGTACTGGGTATGTGTGGGACACAAGTCACATACGCATGCTCAGTAAATCAAAACAAGGAAGCAGTGTACCACAACCAGCGGAAGAACAGTAATGTGCCATTATACAAAGCAATGATGTACTGGGTATGTGTGGGACACAAGTCCCATACACATGCTCAGTACATAAAACAAGGAAGCAGTGTACCACAACCAGCAGAAGAACAGTAATGTGCCGTTATACAAAGCACTGATGTACTGGGTATGTTTGGAACACAAGTCCCATACGCATGCTCAGTACATCAAAACAAGGAAGCAGTGTACCACAACCAGCGGAAGAACAGTAATGTGCCATTATACAAAGCATTGATGTACTGGGTATGTGTGAGACACAAGTCCCATATGCATGCTCACTACATCAAAACAAGGAAGCAGTGTACCACAACCAGCAGAACAGTAATGTGCCGTTACACAAAGCATAGATGTACTGGGTATGTGTGGGACACAAGTCCCATACACATGCTCAGTACACAAAACAAGGAAGCAGTGTACCACAACCAGCAGAAGAACAGTAATGTGCCGTTATACAAAGCATTGATGTACTGGGTATGCGTGGGACACAAGTCCCATACGCATGCTCAGTACACAAAACAAGGAAGCAGTGTACCACAGCCAGCAGAAGAACAGTAATGTGCCATTATACAAAGCAATGATGTACTGGGTATGTGTGGGACACAAGTCCCATACACATGCTCAGTACATAAAACAAGGAAGCAGTGTACCACACCCAGCAGAAGAACCGTAATGCACCATTATACAAAGACATTATTTAAGAAAAGTAAGTATTTTTTTCTTAAATAATGTCATTGTATAATAGCAATAACCGACTCTGTTGTTGTGGTATATTGAAATTTACCCAAGGTTGGCTTTATTTAATCACTCGGGCTTCGCCCTCGTGATTAAACCACACCAACCATGGGTAAATCTTTATTATACCATGATCCCCCCAAAACGTGCACGCTGATTGGCCAGCGTGCCCGTTGTAAATCGAGTTATACTAATGGAAAAAGGTCCGTCGCCCGGACTTTTTCCATTAGTATAACTCGTTTTAAATACTGTCGCTATGTTAAATGGGTTTAACATAGCGAGACAGTTTTAAAATAAGCAACGGAGATCTCCGTTGCTTATTTTAAGCTGTCTCGCATGTTAAACCCATTTAACATAGCGAGGCAGTGTTAAAACGAGAAAGCAAGATCTCCGTTGCTTTTTGTATCTCGCTATGTTAAATGAGTTTAACATAGCGAGACAGTTTTAAAATAAGCAACGGAAATGTCCGTTGCTTATTTTAAACTGTCTCGCTATGTTAAACTCATTTAACATAGCGACACTAAAAAGGAATGGAGATCTTGCTTTCTCCGTTGCTTTTGCCCACAGCTCTGATGTACTGTGCAGGCGCGCAGTACATCAGAACTGCCGTGGATGCCAGACATCTGCGGAAGGGCAGTAAACAGGCATTATACTATGCCATTATTTAAGAAAAGTAACAGTTTCTTTTCTTAAATAATGTCATGGTATAATAGCAATAACCCACTTCTGGGTGTGGGTAATGCTAAATTTACCCACGGTTGGCTTTGGCGTGGGTTATTGCTATAATATACCACACCATGTTGTCGGTTATTTCTTAAGTACAGTACAGGCATGCTACTTATGTCCCACAGCTTCACATCATTATGCCAGTCTGTGATGCATGCTGTTACCAGGTAATATGTTTTTTTCAAACACCTTTATTGGATTATCACTTGTGACATAGGCAAATTTACATTCATATAAAAGTAATCAAACTGTATTAACATAAACATTGTACTTCATATATATTGCTATACATCATATAACCTAAGCAATATTACATAAATTATTCAATTCCTGCTCTTTTTTTTTAACAAGAAACATCTTTATTAAACCATTACTTACTACATAGGGAATCATATATTTATATAAATGAAAAGAAACCAAAATGACACAATCCTTGTCGCAAGCATTTTACATCACAAACCATACTGACACACTCCCAGTTGTAAACATTATACATCACTTATAATCTACGCGATCTTCCTCACTCAAATATTACATAGGTTACTTAAGCCCTGCCACCTTTTAGACATCATTTGTCCCTTGTATGTACTGTTCCCACAATTCCCATTTTCCTATGTAGTGTGCTCCTACCCTTTTTTAAAGATCTCAATTCCAGTTGTTTTATCTCTGTTACTATATTTACTACTTCCGGTAGAGTTGGTTTAGATTTTGATTTCCATTTTCTAGTAATTGCTTTTTTGGCAGCCACCATTATTAGACACAGCAAGGCCTTTAGACACAGCAAGGCCTTACTATGTCTAGGCAATTCCGATTCTGTATCACAGCTCAGAAAAATCATCTCCCTCATCAGACCAATCTGCCCACCCAGCATCTCCAACAGTGCATCCCACAGGGAATCCTTAAAGTCTGCCAACTCACTGCACTCCCAGAAAATATGTTCCCAATTACCTCTTTCTTCCCCTTCACACCTCCATCATTTACTGTTTACCTGAGGAAATTTCTCTGGAGTTTGCTTGGGGTATAAACATATCTGTGTAAACATTTTTAAGCAAAAATCCTAAATCTAGATTTTGTTGCATATTTGGGAGACATAAATATATCCTCCCATTGTTACCTTGTGAATTACTTATCCAGTCTCTCTCCCCAATCCTTTCTAGCCTCCTCTGATTAATTCTTGTAGTTATCTCATGCAGTATTTTATATGCCTTACTAATTACTCCTTTTTTAATGATAGCTTCTGTTCTAGATTCTATTAAACCTCTACCAGTGCTGGTCTTTCATTTAGGACCCCTGTATTTATTTCTCTTTGCCTATACTCTGATAGTAATCCCTGATAGGGAAGACAATCTCTAACCTGCAGTTCAAATAAATTCTTGGCTTCTTCCCAACCTATTACATTTCCCTCTCTAGTTATTTGCTCCCAATACCTTGGTTCCTTTGCCAGTTTTCTCCAATAAATTCTGGCACCCTCTTGCCTATTGTCCGTATCCCTAATTGCAGTCACCCCTTCCTTTCTCCATTCCCATGTTGGTTTAATTTTAGAACACTTTCTGCTACATTATGGATATAATATTCTGCATGATTATTGTTATTCTCCTTAAAGACCTGCATCCGAAATCCCAGTCTCTCCTTGTTTTCTGAGCTTCCCCTGTGTTTTATCATTATCCCTTTTCACTTTGAATTATTGTTTTATGCTTGTGCTATGTATAGCAGTCTTAACTGTGTAGCTCGGAAATACTCTTTCAAATTAAATAATCCCAATCTGCCCTGTTCTACTGGAAGAATAATCTTATCCCAGTTGACTCTTGCCATCTTCTTCTCCCAGATAAAGTCCTTCAGCTCTTTATTAATTGTTACACACAACTTCTCTGGTTGATAAAAATATGTCTGACCTGTGTATAAGACTAAAGGGACTATTTAACTGCTTTCATTTTTTTTTCAGTGTTTGTATTACCTTTTGTTTAGTCTCTTCCCACATATCCTTAGCTGCCACATTATAATAATTTTTAATCCATACTCCTAAATAGTTCATTTTATCATGTCCCCATAAATATGGGTATTCCTGAGTCAGTTCATGTGTGGGTACATCATTTGTCGCTATTGCCTTTGTTTTAGCTTCATTAATTTTGCATCCAGAAAAGATCTGAAACTGTCTCAAAATGTTCCACACCACTGTAATGTCCTTTGCTGGTTTTATCAGGTACAAAATGATATCATCCGCAAATAAAGCCAGCTTTTCTTGACTACCATACCAATTATATCCTTGAATTCCTAAGTCCGTTATTTTCTTTGCCAAGTAATATGTTGAGATATCATTAGTAAATCTTGTTTAAATGCCATTTTTGTTACAGTGTAGTAACCACATATATATCTTTCAACTTTGCCTTAGTCTAAGGAATATTCCTCATTTGAGACTTAAAAATAATTCCATGTTCAAAACTGTTCCACATCAAAAGGATCCATCATATTTTCATTAATAATTTTTAACAAAATGCTAAGTGTTATACTTCAAACTAACTCACAAAAAGAACTTTTTCTAAGTAAAAGTAACATGTTTTAACCATGCTATGATCTTCCACGATGAAGCAAGTGTCCCGTACTTTACCTACTTATTTCACATTATGAATGGTAATGGTCCACATTTTACAGACTGAAGATTGAGAGGTATGACCACATATCTTGATGGTATCATTTCATATTATTTCAATCAAATGGGAATAATTGTGCACGAGCAGAGCACTTTTAGACATACCTCTCAACTGTCCAGATTTTTGTCTCATATTTTTGGTCTCCTCCTCATAAAATTTATTTTTTTCCTGCAAATCACTGAGGATTAAATAATGACACACACTTGAGTGTCAGACTTCATATCTTACACAAAATGCATGCTAACACAAATCCTGTTATTCTAGCAATTTTCCAAGTTTAAAAGAGCAGTATCTAAAATGTGTCCATATTTTTGGAACTTTATCCCCTCATTATATTAGGCTTTGTCCAGATTTCTTGATCTAAGAGGTTGAAAGGTATATTTTTGGCTAACATCAAAGAATGAAGCAATACTGATTTCATGAACTTTAACTGTATCCTGACTTAGGAGTGGGGTCCATTACCATCAAAGTATGTACAAAAAATAAGCATTTGAGAAATTAAATAAGAAAAATATCAGTTTGTTTTCTACTTGTTAGACATAATAACTGATCAGGAATCAGGAATCAGAAAAATTTATGCCGATGTAGTAAGTAAGAGTTTCGGTCCTTTTATTTGGTTCACTTTCTTTATAGCTGAACATAATCAGCTATTTCTATAGTTTGCTTGCTACAGCACACAGTCTTGCAATATAACATGTTATATATCAGTGTTACATTGTTTTCATGAATGTGTGGTTAGTGGCTGCAAGTTGTGTGAGCATGCTAAACATCAGTCCAATAATTGTTAGACTGCAGCTATAGCTGATGTTTCCTAAAGGTTTGATCATCTGTCTCTACTGACATACACTCAGTATAATGTATGAACATGCTGTGCTCTCTGTTACAAGTTTATGGCTCCTTTGCTAACTGGCTTTTAAAGAATTTTTTATGCGGTATTGCCATAGTCTTCCACAACATGTGCTGTACAGTCTACTTTTACAATTTTCGGAATATCCTCCCTACCCTATTTATATGAAGTTGTGCCTTCACACATGTTATTTCATGAGCTTCCCCATCCAGCTGCTCAACTCTTACACATTATTGTGCTGTCCTGTCTGTGACTGCACTAAAGCACTTCTTGCACTTGGCATGTCATGTGTTGCTGTGTGATGTCACAGTGTCATTACCATGATGCATCTCTTGACAAACTACCATAACCAATTGGTAGCTGGCTGTTTTTTTTTTTTATTTTTTAAATTGGCAACATGTTATCATGAATATTTCATCTCTTGGTGTAATGTCTATCCCATTGTTCTTGAATATTCAGTTTTCTGTCCTTCTGCTTCTTTATGCATCATGGATGCTATTTCTCTGACTTGCATACCTTGCTGCCTGGATAACTTCAAACTTGTTGCAGTCTCTCTTGCACTCAAACTAGTTTTATAATTCTTGTTTATTAATTTTAGTTATATTTACTACAATATATGTTATCCCACTCTTGTGGGAATTAAGGACTTAGTGCGGAGAACTAAAGCTATGAACTGTTAGCCAGCTGCTTCCTGTAGTCCATTGTTTGAGTCCATGTGTGTATTGTGGGATTCTGAGCAGGTTTCATAACCAGACACTGCACTGGGGAAATATGGGGAGGCTTCTCAATGGTCTTATGAACTGCATGCATCATTACTACCTATGAATGTGTTCTAAAACATCATTCTGTACGGGGGCTTAACTCTGGCCTCTGAAGCGTAAGCACTATCTCATCCTTAAAGAACTATTATTTGATGATGATATGTCATTAGGCTACCTATTCCAGAGATTTGGACCACAGAGGACTGCCTTGTTAATAGTAAGCTATGTCTCCTTATATCTAATTCAGTCTGAGCCATGTAGGTCATAAAAGATAAACAGAGGAGCATACGTTGTTGTAAGTGTTTCAGAAATGTGAAAGTTAAACGAGAAGCAAATAAAAACATTCTGCATAGAAGGAAAATACATCTTATACTATAATTTCTTAGTTTCAGAATTTGTCAAAAATACAACTTCAATTTTCTCTACTCCATATTAACATTTTAAAGTGACACAGTAAGGCAAAACTATTCAAGTTTGTCAAAATTAATTGAACGTCTGTGAGTTTGGCCCCATACCAAACTTCTTAAAAGTAACATCTGTAGTTTAATGGTCCTAATTACCAGCAGTACATACACAGCCTGTCCAGGATGTCACTTAATAACTCTGATTTTTAACATTTTAATTAATGGTGACTCGGCTCAAAGCATTTCACTGGAAATTATGTTAACAGAAACAGATGAATGATGATCAGACAACCAAGAGTACAGAACGTATGCCTTTGTAAAAATAACTGCATGCCCACATACATGACATAGACGTGACAGCCAGGCAGAAAATATAAAAACTATGTGGTCTTCCAGGGTATTAGGAGTGATAATCTATAGGCCTGCCTCTAAAACATCATACATATTTTTCTTGTAGACTCGGACATAATGCTGTTTTCCCACAAGGTGACCTCCATGTGCTGCTGCACATAGGATCCCATCAATGTTAACCAGCTACTGCATTTTGTAATCATCAGGCTAAAAGAAAAAGCAAGGTAAAGAGCTGGTATGGCTGTAACTCAGGATTAACAAATGACATTAGATGACAGTGAAACCTGAGCCACAAACACAAGGGTTTACCTATTCCACTGAAGAGATATGGATAGTGTAAACTAATTATGTTCCTTATGCCCTGACTTTATAATAGTCATTAGATCTGGACAATATACCCTGGCTGACTTATACTCATTTAATTTTAACAAAAATATGTTTTCTACATTCAGAAATGCTTATAGCCTTAAGCAATAGACTAGATTATTTGTCTGTGTTCCCACTAGGAAAAATTAGTCAGAATTTTGAGGGCTGGAATATTGGTTAAGGTATTCACCGCACAGACAGTCACATTTGAGGGAAATTTGGATAGGCTTAAAATGGCTGACATGCACAACTACCTATGAACCTATAAAAGCACATGATACAGCAGCTTACTCAAACATCTTCCCAACACAAGCCGAGACAGAAAAGTTAATCTGTTATTGTAGCAGAGATAGACCTGGCTTATATCTTCTTGAAGACAAGTGAAACATATCTGTCGGCTGAAATACATTTGGTTTATTAAAAATCAGACAAGAGACATAAAATGGTTGCATAGACAATAAAAATATATTTCATGTATATGTTAAACTAATATTACAGCTATGAAAAAACTGGAGGCAGTAGTCTTGGCATGTCATGTGAACATTATCTATAAAAGTTATAGTAATCTGTAAGTATTTAAGGAGATTTAAGACTTATTAAACTAACCTTCTTCATGGCTTGTACAGTTACTTGTGAAGCATATAGTGCATTGTGTCTCTAATGTGTCATATATCTAACTGCATGTGGGACGTCATGTGACTCTGTCTTGCTTAGGCACTTGCTGCCTTTACACTATTCAGTAGAGATGACTAAACTCCAGTGTAACCATTTGTCATCTTATCTGTAGAGAGCTATGTATGGAACCTGAGCAGTACTGAAACTGCTTTGACTTTAAAGATTCATAGGTTTATAGGTACTTACTTGGCTTTTGATCTGTCAGGATCTCAAGAAGTCTAGCTTTAAATTCCTATGGTAGATTTTTTAGCCCTCTATTCTGTGTATGAATAACCCAGAGGCAGGCAGAACAAGGATATTTTGAGAGTACTTTTTGCTTCATATCCCTATCCGTGAGGGACATGTTTGTTAAACCTGGGGTGAATTAATGCTTTCCCATCCAGTTGCCCAAATTATATTAGACTATAGTAAGAGAAGTACAGTGCTTTATGTAGCATGTGCATTCAATGCTCAGCCTAACAGGAGTCGAATACACTGGAATGATTATATCCTTGGACCTTTATGTCATACCTTTAGATATAAACTGTGCGATAAAAAATGACTTTCTTACAATAGTGGACACACAATAATCACAGGTCAAGTTCATTGTCAACATAGGTTCCTAGATCCTTGACTATGGGGTGATCTGTCAGGTGTATGTTGTTAATGTGATAGTTACAAGAGGAGTCATGCCTGCTAAAGGATGCCATTTTACATGTCTTGGTATTTTATTTTAGTCCATGGTTTTGGACACCAACTGTTTTCTTGGAAAAGACACTCTTGAAGGATCATGGAGACCACTGGAGAGTTTATTATTGCATCAAGTGCATTTAGTTTTAGTCTATGGTGTTGATACCAACTATTTGTTTAGAAAAGGCACTCTTGGAGAATCTTTATGTCTTCTGTGGAGTTTATGATGACACCAGATTTACAATCATCTGTAGACATGGTCAGCCATATATCTTTAATGTTTGCTTTGACCTCTGAGAAGTGAATGCCAAAGAGGAATAGCCCAAGGACTGACCCTGGGATACACCAGTAGTGACAAGTCTTTTGGAGGAGTTAGAGCTGCCCACCCTAATTTCCTGGGTTCTATTTGAGAGGCAATTTCCTATCCAACAAGCTGCATAAAGATTTACAGTTAACCAAGAGAGTTTATTTATGATGACTAAGATGGTTTTGAACACCTTCGCAAGGTCTAAATATGTGGTGTGTACAGATTTGTCCTTGCCCATTGCTTCAGTTACCTTCTCAAAGAAATCAGCCAGGTTACGTAGGCAGGATCTGCCCTTAATGAATCTGAACTAGCTTGGTAGAGAGTTTGTAGCTTGCCTATGTCTGTATTTACTAATTCCATAATAATCCTTTCCATAGCCCTACAGATGAGGCCAGTCAGGCATATGGGTCTATAATTACCCGGGTCTATTGGCGGTCCATTGACACCCCACCTTTGTGCAAGTGAATGATTATTGCTGTCTTCCATTCATTGGCATGAAGCCTGTTTGGAGGTCAGTATTGAATAGCATCTGTAGGAGGTCTGAAAAGTCTGCTTCAGGCTGACTAGTAGGCAGCCTGGTATATTATCTACCACATTGGTTTAGTGTTCATGACTTTAGATAGTGACTTGAGGACTTACTGTTTGGAGATTTGAGGGTATGATATGGCAGGTATATGATCTGGGAATATAGGATAGGAGAAAGGATTGAAGGTTGAGCTAAATTTCTCCACTAGTAGATTTAATATGTCCACTAGGTCCATGTATATGATATAATTTACTATTACATCTGTGTAGTGCTGGGCCTTATTCCTGAGGTTTCTAATATAGCTAAAGAAGGCTTTGAGGTTATATTGAACTTGGGTGGCAATTTTTACAGCATATCTGTCTTTGGTTGATTTGATCAGGGTCTAAAGTTCACAGATAAGTTTATCCAAAGATTTGTTATCATCTTGAGAGTTAATTTCAGTTTTGTGTGCAATGATTATTATTATTATCATTATTGTTATTATTATTATTATTATTCAGTCTGTTTATATTTTGGTTCCTTCACAGCGGGATTATTCTTAAATTTGGCATTGCATTTACTTTGGTGGGGGATAGATGCATCGCTGCAGCTAATTACATGTAAATAGAATTTGGTGGTAAGGGATTCTGCATAACCAGTGGAGTTATCAAGTTGGAAAAGGATCCTGAATTTAGTCATGTTCTCACTCAGTTTTAGAAAATTAACCTTGATGTAATCTCTGCATACCAAAGTATTAGAAGACGTTGTTGGCTTCAGACGTCTGGAGAATTTGAGTGATTTGTTGTCCAGTTTGGTCAGACAGGAAGTGACAATTGGTGGCGAGCAAAGCTGTTTCATGTTAGTAAAGACCAAGTCCAGAATTCTATTGCCTCAGGTTGGGGTGTGGAGTAACTCAACCAGCATATTTGTACTGATGAAGTCCAGAAATTTCTGGGCATACATGTGTGAGGATGTATAAGTCTCCAGATAATGGAGGGGTACTTGAAGTTTTCTAGCAAAATGCCATTTGGATTAATGCATTGGGACTTCAAACTAGTTAGGTAGGAGGTATGTGCTGTGGGAAGCTGTTAGAAAAATGTGTAATAGTAATATGCATGCTTAGTGCATTTGAGGTTTAAAAGGTTAATACATTTATTCTGTTCACACTGCATGAATCTGCACAGCTATTAGAAACTTAACAAGAAGCATTTCATTTCTGCTAATGTCATGAAAATAACAAGAGACATTTCATTTCTGCTAATGTCATGAAACTTAACAAAGAGATATTCATTTCTGCTTATGCCATGAGAAAGTATGCAGCTGCTAGAAGCATTGATAAAGAAAACAATAGATGCTTGAAAGTTTAAACCATAGTCAGCATTACTTGCACCAAAGCTAGAAATGTACCTTGAATCTAGACAAAATGTAACACATGTATTAGAACAGTACAATAGAAGAATTGAAATGTTAAAATGGGCTAAAATAAGCCCAAGGCCAGGTTGTTTTTCTCAAAATGTTTTGCGAAACAGGAGATAATCTAACTTAGTCAGCAATAAGTCTAGTAACATTTTCTGTAGAACATACAGAAAGCTGTGTCTAACTATGTCAGCAATAGAATAGTAACATTTTCTGTGTGACAGGAACAGAACTGTATAAGAATAACATACTAATCACCAGTAATTCAGACAAACCTTGTGCCTACATGCTTTGTCTCCTTGCTGCAAGTAATAAAGGGTGCCTTGCTTGAACCTAACGTGAATTGGTCTCTTCACCTCGGATCAGACGGCCAGGTGGTTGAAACCATACGGGGAAGAAACCAAATTGGTTCTTCTTATATGGAAAGTGCTCTGACTGAATTGTCATTCAAAAGAGGCCAGCCACTTTCTGATCTGTGACTGAAGGATGGCTCTCCGCGAATCGGTGATCAATCACATGGGCTCAGGTAAGGTGAATCTATTTTTTTCTGTTTTCTGTTTTAGATCAGAGATTAGATGTGTATTGTTTTTGTTAGACTGTATTTTTCTTACAAGTCAGGGACAAAAAAGATTAGTGTCTTGTCATAGATCAGGAGGAACAGAATAAGTAGGCAGTCATTCTGAAGAGACTATAACAAAATCCGTGGTACCACATTAAAAAATTAAGAAAAGTTTCATAACGATCAAAGGGTAGGACAAAATGGGTAATAGTTGCGCAAAAAGACCCCAAAATCTGCCGTTAACAGAAGACGCAAAATACATGCAGTCGCAGCGCGCAGACAATATTAAATATTATTCAAAATGGGTTAATAAGTACGAATCCAATGGAAAATTAGAAAAATCCTCGCTTATCAAACTTATCAAACATCTCAAAACCGATTCCAAAGGTGGGGTGAAAAAGCAACGTCGATTAGGAATTCCTCAGGCACACAGGTGGATTGAGGAAGTAAACCGTAGGGAACAAAAGAACAAAAATTCAAAAGCAATGTTTTTAGATAAGGAGGATAATAACTTAGTAATAGCATCAGCACCTCCGCCTCCCTTACCAGAATATGAAGCAAGTGAACAGGTTAGTCCACCCCCACGATATCCTGTAGTCACTGAAGATAGAGATATTATGAAACTAAAACTGACTAAAATTAGAGATCCCATTGGGACCAACTCCCGAACAAAGGCAGGTAACTCAGATGAAGGCATTGAGTTATGGCAAATAGTTAAGAATTCATGATCTATAAGTGAAGAAGAAGAAATGTGCCCACTTATAGAAGTATCCAATCCTCAGGCAGGTCAAGACAATCAGGACACAACTATTTTAGTGTATAGACCTTGGACTCCGGAGGATATCTGGAAAGCCACTGAGGGAATTCCCCATCCAAAGGTTAATTTTAGAAAATTCTCAGAAGATTTACAAGGAATGAGGCTGAGTTATAACTTAAATGGAGAAAAGATAGAAAAGATAGTTAGAGAAATTGTAGGGCCAGATTGGTACATGATTAGTGGGAACTGGAATCCCCGTGACGCTGCACAAAGACCCCTCCCACATAGCAGCACAGAATTAGACACCAGAGTAAAAGGACTTACAGACCGCATCTCTGAAAAATGGAAACTTAGGCCAGATTGGACTTGCATTAATCAATGCATCCAACAAGAAGGTGAAACAATTGACCGGTAGTATGCCAGATTGTTAGACTGTTTTAATAACCACTGTGGAATGCAGGTTCCTGAAGATCAAACACAATATTCCCCATATGAACAGCAGTTAAAAAATGCATTTTTAAAGGGAAGTATTGCACTTATAAGCAGTTTTATTACAAAACACATGGTAGACCATCGTACAAGCAGGTTACAATCATTACTTGAATATGCTAGGCATGCCGAAAGGCATTTTAATAGCAAAAATAAAAAGAAAGCTCAAGTATTTTCTGTAGAAGACGGAGCAGAAGCTTACATAGTACAGACTGGGAAAAAGGGCAAGAAAAATACACAGGGAAACAAACAATCTGATCAATGATCAGAGAACTTTGAAGGGCGAAAGAAAAGGGGAGAATGTTTTAAATGCGGTAAAAAGGGACATTTGGCAAGGGATTGCAAGAAAAACAAGAAGGCAACAACGGAAGACAAGGAGGGTGAGGACTGACTATATGGTAGTCAGGAATCACTAGAAGGGGCTAGCGAAGAAGGGACAAATGAGAATGTGATAGAGGGAGTAGAGGAATTGCAGGAAGTTAGTGACAATGAAGAAAATGAAATATTAGACGTAGCTCTATTGAGCTTGGAGCTTTATTTAGCAGACACAAAACCAGAAGTTAAACTCTTGGTAGCAGGGAGGGAAGTCAAATTCTTGTGTGACTTAGGGGCATCATGAACCCTGATACATCCCTCCAAACTGCCAGAAAACACAGAGTCACCTGATTACATACTGGTCAAAGCAGCTAATGGACATCTATATCGGGAGCCTCTCTCCCATAACACTGCAATAACTGATCCAGTTTCAGGATTGACTCAGAAAAGCAAAATTGTAGTTTTTGCAAAATGCCCAGTAAATCTTTTGGGCAGAGACCTCATGCAGCTATTTGGTATAGCAGTAGTCCCAACCATGCAGGGTATGGAAGCACAGTGACAAATTGATACCTTTGCAGTGCAGTCAGAGGGTGAAATGTTTTATTGGTACAGCCAAGATTTGGTTACGACTGGTCCAGGGACTGTGACCAAAGAGTTAATGAATATAGCCATCAGCAAGTTCCCCTCCCTTGACATTGATAAGCAACACCTGTTGCACTGTACCCTGTATTATTGTAACACAGCAGGACCTGATAAGGAATATGAGCAAAAATTATTTAAGAATCATGCAAACAGATTGATATTGCGTAACCTGTACTGGGACACAGAAGGGAACAGTGTTGCCAGCTGTTCATTGTCCCAGGAGTTCTTTGCACTTTATAAATCTAATTGGTTACCACATGTTAGCTTAACCAAAAACAGAAATATAGAATGGGCAGACCTAGGAGAAAAAGTCACGAGATGGGAGAAACAGGCAGAACTAGAACTGTCAGAACAGGGAATATAAATACAGAAGTTGAATTGGATAATTCAGACCAACCCAGCTGTGCACTTGCAGTCTAGTGAGGACAGTTGATTGACACTCCTGTTAAAGGAGGAAGAAAATGCCTTATGAAATATACCAGAAACTCTCTGGTCAACAGGAAAATCAGATGTAGGACTCATTCGTACAGCGGGACCAGTTACTATCATGCCAAAGTCGGCATTCAGACCACAAAAAAGACAGTATCCCTTAAGAAAAGATGCAGAGGCAGGGATAAAGCCTATTATAGCAGCCTTACTTAAAGGAGGGATACTAGTAGAATCTCCCAATTCACCATGTAACACACCCTTATTTCCAGTTAAAAAGGCAAATGGAGAATGGCGTATGGTCCAAGTTTTACAAGTCGTAAGTGATGCAGTAATACCAAGGGCAACTACGGTGCCAGACCCACACACCCTGTTGAATGATTTGAAACCTCAACAGAAGTATTTTTCTGTGGTAGACATCAGCAATGCGTTCTTTTCTATACCGATACACCCTGATAGCCAGTATTGGTTTGCATTCACATTTCAGGGGAAAAGGTATACATATACACGACTCCCACAGGGATATTGTAAAAGTCCAACAATATTCTCACAAGAAATGGCAAGCAACTTGACGGGATTCACCCCACCAAGAGGCAGTCAGATTTTACTTTATGTTGATGACATCTTGCTGGCAACCCCCACTCAGCAGGATTGTAGAAAAGATACCATAGCACTTCTGCAATTTTTAGCTGTTGAAGGACATAAGGTAAATAAAAGTAAACTGCAGCTTTGGAAAAAACAAGTCAAATACCTGGGATATGTAATATCCAAGGAAGGTAGAACATTAGATGAGGACAGAAAAATAGCAATTTTGCAAGCACCAAAACCCACTACCAAGAAGGAAATTATGTCCTTCCTGGGTACAACTAATTTTTGCCGGAGCTGGATTCCAAACTATGCCTTGGAATCTGCACCTCTGACTGACCTTATATATAAGAAGCCTATGGCAGCGCAGGATTTGTTACAATGGACACCAGAGGCAGAATCTGCTTTCTGCAAACTAAAGCAGTTAATAGCGTCTTCATTAGTTCTGGGATTGCCAAACTACCATAAACGTTTTTTCCAAACTGTAGATTGTAAGCAGGGTTACATGACATCAATATTAACACAACAGCATGGGGATAAGCAATGCCCCATTGCTTACTATTCATCACAACTAGACCCAGTGGCATGATCCTTACCCCACTGTGTACAAGCAGTAGTTGCAGCTGCAATGCCAGTACAGGCTTCAGCCTCAGTAGTCTTGTTCCACCCTCTCACTCTGAGAGTACCTCATGCAGTTGCAATTATTTTACTAAAAGAAAAGGTGGCATATCTTTCCCCTGCTAGGCATCTTTCCTGTATGACTATATTGTTGATCCAACCTCATATGACAATTGAGCGATGCATGACTTTAAACCCTTCTACTCTGCTCCCGACCCCTGCAGATGGCACACCACACCGCTGCCTGCAGGTAATTGAGCAAAAGACACTACCTAGAAAAGATCCCACGGACGTCCCCTTGGATGATACCAAGGTGACATACTACGTGGATGGCTGGTGCAAAAGGGGTCCTGCAGGCCAGAACCTAGTAGGATATGCAGTAGTTTCTAATACTGGGATTATAGAAGCAAAAACCTTTACCACACAACTTATCTGCACAGGCAGCAGAATTGATTGCCCTGACACGGGCATGTACCTTAGCAAAGGGTAAATGTGTAAACATTTTTACTGATAGCCAATACGTTTTTTCTACTGTACATGTGTTTGCACAACAGTGGAAAAACCAGGGAATGATAACATCTACTGGCAAACCTATAAATCATGCACAGTTTATTTTAGATCTTTTAGAATCTATTCAGTTACCTCAGAAAGTAGCCATTTGTAAATGCACAGCTCACACCAAGCAACAAGATAGAATTTCAAAAGGTAATGTGAGAGCTGATGCAGCTGAGGAATTACAACCCTCTGAGATTTTAGAATTGGATATGTTAAAAACAATGCAGACACTCACTACGCAAGCTGAAAACAATGATGGATAAAACGAGGAGCAATCCTCGAAAAGGGGCTGTACATCTCTAGAGAAGGGAAACCGATACTACCATCTAATTTGTTTCGATACGCAGCTTTGTTGAGTCATGGGCAGTGCCATGTCTCAACAAGGGGGATGGTACAGCTGGTGAACCAGGTGTTCACAACGTACGGATTTACAAACTACTCTAAAAAATGTTTGTTTGATGTGTCAGATTTGTAACAAACATCATGCACAGGGGGCGATAAAGCCCAAGCAAGGGAGTTTCCCTACACCACCATATCCGTTTCACACTATCTGTATAGATTTCATAGAATTGAACAAATGTGAAAATAAGAAGTATTGTCTTGTCATTGTAGATATGTTTTCCAGATGGGTGGAAGCCTTTCCAATCAAAAATCCAGATGCAGCTATGGTGGCAAAAGTACTTGTCAAGGAAATCATTCCTAGGTTTGGTATTCCGGAAAGGATCTACAGTGACAATGGTACACACTTTGTAAATCAAACCATACAGCAGTTGAGTAAGCATTTTGGTATTTCTTTAAAAAATCATTGTGCATACCATCCACAATCTGCAGGGTTAGTTGAAAGACATAATGGTATACTAAAAAACAAATTGAGAAAATTAATAGCTGAGACAGGAAAAAAATGGTTATACTGTTTGCTCCTGGCACTGTTGAGCATGAGAACTGTCCTTACAGCAAAATGATTGACTTCTTTTGAAAAATTATTTGGAAGGGCTTATTATACACCCCAGTGGAAACTTCTCATGTCATCAGACCAGGAAGCTGATTTCACACTAGCTGAATATATGAAAAAATTGTTGAGTTCTAAACATTTGCTGCAGTCAAATTCTGTTTTAGATAGAAAACAAACCGAGACATCAGAAGTGGCAGTGACACCTGGAGATTGGGTGTGCATTAAAAAAAATAAAGAGGAAGAAATGGTCATCACCAAGGTGGGAAGGTCCCTACCAGGTGCTTCTTTCAACACCCACTGCAGTCAACATAGCCGAACAAGCTTCGTGGATATACCTGTCGCACTGCAAGCTAGTTAAGAACTTTGAGTTGGACAAAAATCTTACCTCTCCATCGGGGCCCTCAGCACAAACTCTGGCTACAAAGGGGGGGGGGTGTCAGATCAATAGGACTGATCCATCTCAACCACAGTGAAGAAACCATCGGTGCTGAAGGTCCTGTTAGGGCAGAGAGTAAGAGCACGTGTCTGAAATAAAGATGATGGAATCCAGTAAGATCCAAATAGACCTACTTGGAAGAGTCAGAGAAAACAGAAATGCAGAACAACCGTTTCCTCAGAAGTATTGCATAATCATCCTGTTGACTGTACTACTGAAAATAACCTTTTTGTTGTGGCCATTCCTTTTCCCAGCCATACAAATTGAACTGAACAAGTGTGCAGAGTGGCACGCAGAGTGGCACCCAAACTTTAACACTTACCAGGCAATCAAATATGTGTATGCTGAGACCTTCAATGTTTTGAATTGCTGGATTTGCACAGCTTTGCCAACAGCATATGGGGGGTTACTGTTAACTTCAGTTCCCCTAGGAGCCAACAAGACCTGGGAAAACTTAATTTATGATACATCAGATGTTACATCACAAGATAAAGTAGCATTGCATTTGTCTGTTCGACAGAAGGGAATTGTGTGTTTTTACAAGAATGATACAGTTCAGGTGGGTTGGAGCAATTGCAATGTGACTGTTCCCTATAGATGCTACACTAAACCTGATAACATTGGATCCTATTGCAACACAAGCTATGATTCATTTGTTGAACTGATGCATAGGACAATTGGTGAAGTAAAACATAATGTTTACCTCTATAGACAACTGTCTATAATCGACAAAAAAATGTTTCATGCAGAGCCAGGGCAAAGTAAAGTTACTACCAAAGTAGAAGATTGTCACTTTGTATGTGGTAGGAAAGCATATAAATGGTTACCTGAGAATTGGTCCGGCAGTTGTTTTTTGGGGTATCTGGTTCCGGCCATATGACACACAGCAGTTTTACCTCAAGGGAAAATTCGGAATGTTCGAGAAATCAAGAAGCCTGTCAATCCAGTGGGGCAAATCAATGTGCGCTGGAAAAACCATCATGCTGTGGGCTTAGGGAAAAATAGACTGTCGCATATGGACTTGAGTGATACTGTTATCTCATGGGCAGGTGTACTGTCAGCATATGGAGCAACTAAATCAGTCTGGGAACTGAGAAAATTGTCTAAGCTTCTCGAAATAATGAGCAATGCAACCTTTTCTACCCTAGAATTGGTGACTAATGAACTGACTGCCATGAGAACAGTGATGCTTCAAAATCGCATGGCTCTTGACTTCACCCTAGCGGCGAGTACATGTGCTTTAATCCAGGAGGAGTGCTGTTCGTATATTCCTGACCACAAACACAAGATAGTCAACCATCTTGAGGTAATTCAGCAGGTGTCAGCCATGACCAAAGCAGGGCCAAATCCATTGACTGACTTTTTCCAGAAATTGTTTGGGGGTGGGGCAGTATCCTGATGAACATTCTGATTGCCATCTGTGTAGGAATAATCCTACAGGTGGTATGTGTGTGCTGCTGCATCCCCTGCATAAAAAGACTGATTAAAGACTTTATAGACATTTCAGTTTCAGAAACCTTATACCAAGGTGCTGAACTTGAAGAATTTCTGAAAAACTGAAAATGCTTTCATAAGTTTAAACTGAATGACTCTCTTAACTGCAAATCCTGAGTGGGAAGAGGTTAGGGGAATAAAAAACTGTTTATGCTTATCGTGAAAGTAGAATAAAAGTATTAAAAGGGGGGAAATGTTAGAAAAATGTGTAATAGTAATATGCATGCTTAGTGCATTCGAGGTTTAAAAGGGTTAATACATTTATTCTGTTCACACTGCATGAATCTGCACAGCTATTAGAAACTTAACAAGAAGCATTTAATTTCTGCTAATGTCATGAAAATAACAAGAGACATTTCATTTCTGCTAATGTCATGAAACTTAACAAAGAGATATTCATTTCTGCTTATGCCATGAGAAAGTATGCAGCTGCTAGAAGCATTGATAAAGAAAACAATAGATGCTTGAAAGTTTAAACCATAGTCAGCATTACTTGTACCAAAGCTAGAAATGTACCTTGAATCTAGACGAAATGTAACACATGTATTAGAACAGTACAATAGAAGAATTGAAATGTTAAAATGGGCTAAAATAAGCCCAAGGACAGGTTGTTTTTCTCAAAATGTTTTGCGAAACAGTAGATAATCTTACTTAGTCAGCAATAAGTCTAGCAACATTTTCTGTAGAACATACAGAAAGCTGTGTCTAACTACGTCAGCAACAGAATAGTAACATTTTCTGTGTGACAGGAAGAGAACTGTATAAGAATAACATACTTATCACCAGTAATTCAGACAAACCTTGTGCCTACATGCTTTGTCTCCTTGCTGCAAGTAATAAAGGGTGCCTTGCTTGAACCTAACGTGAATTGGTCTTTGAAGTTTTTTCCTTTGACAGAAGCATAGATATATGTGATATAATGAAGGGTTTTGTTAGTAGTAAGTTGAACATGAAGGGATTCCAGGTTGTTAGCTTGTCTAATGAGTCTGCAGCTGCAATTTTTTTAAAGAATATGGAGACACCATTTCCTTTATTGCTTTCATCTAATGTGGTGGATATGAACGTATTGCATGCAATGAAACCTGCACTGATGGTGTGCTTTCACTGGTCTGAAATCAGGTCTCTGCGATGATGGAAATATCAATGTTTTCCAAGGTAAGGAATGCTTATATGGAATGGAGTTTTTTGTTCAGGTCCCTAACACTGAGCAACAATACCTTAATTTCATCCAGGTTCTCTTTTGCTCTGCTGGAAGCTTCAGACGATTGTTTTCTTCAACAGGCTCGATAGGAGTCAACAAGGATTTAGCCAATATATGAAAGTGTTGGTATGATCGATGCAGGACACCTGTGGCAAAGCATTTAAGACAGTCTACCATCTCCTCCCAGGATGATATATCTATTTATTTATCTATCTATCTATCTATATATATATATATATATATATATATATATATATATATATATATATACACACACACACACACATACATATATATCTATATCTATACATATATATATCTATATATATATATATATATATATATATATACGTGTGTGTGTGTGTGTGTGTGTGTGTGTATGTATATATATATATATATATATATATATATATATTTGGAGCTACTTGATTACATCGAAAGTGCATCTTAACAAAAGCAGGAAATAGACTTTCAATGGTACGAACCGTCAGTTGTGTGAAAATGCAATTCTCCAAAGTACATTTCAATGAAAATTGCATAGGTGAATGTCGAACCCCAAACCGAAAGTGACATCATGCAATATGTGCTAAGAAACTGACCATTTCCAGTATCAGTATTTTTAAGTCATCAAACACATTAAATAAAATATTCCCCCTGTGCTGTACATCATATACAAGTGAATCCCGTCGTACAAAATTCCATGCGAAGCAAATATGATATAGCTTTCATATACTCCACTGCAGTGTGCTCATCTCTACTAGCGAATCTAATTTGAAACTGAGATTCCCTCTGTACTAAAGCCCGCTTCTTAGGAGAAGGAGACAAGCAGATAACATACATAGATGAAGCTCATCCACTCTGTTTTGTTCTCTAGCAATAGTTAACATAACACTGTCAATGTCTGACACATGCTTCCATATTAAACATTTAAATTGTCGATGCCAAGCCTTAACATTATTCTGCATTCTGGGTAAACACAGTTCATTCAATATTGAGATATTCCAGAACGAGATGGGAAACAGTGGAGGAAACCTGAAATGACTGACATGTCGCGTACTAAATTTACGAGGCTTTCCCAAGATGTAGCATTCACCAAAGTAGCAAACAAGCTGTTCACCTTTCAATGGAAAAGTTTAAGTGCTTGAAATGCTGATATAACCTCATCCTCCTTTAAGAAAGCCAAAGCAGCAAACCGTTTGACTGCCAACTGAAAGCTCATACTTGAATTATATAAACTGCCTAATCCCAGTCTTTGACCTTTCCTCCACAAGTTATGACCAAAGTGAAAGAAACATCCCTTTGCAGTAACTGCAAACTACCTTTAATACTTTTAAGTGCGGCAATCTCGAAATCACAAAGTATGTAGGACACCTGATATTCAAGACTTTCTGTAGACATTAAATTCAGCAAACCACAAGAAAATTATAACAATTTAAAGATTTTTTTGACATTAAACAATAAACTAATGGTACACTTTTACTAAATGCTCCACATTTTACAAAAGCATGTATAGTGTACAACTGTCTGCATTCACTGCTCTTTACAAAATAAGTTCCATTAACAAGCCAAATGGTAGCAGAAGTAGGTCTACTAAGTTTTGTTTAGTAGTAAGTAACACAGCAATATTATCTGTACTGGAATCACTCAATGTTTTCTTTATAAATATTCCAGACTTCAAAGGACAGTTATTTGCATCTGTGTCAAGCAAACTAGCAGTCTTTCCCACCTGTCTGCCACTGCATTTTAAGTGGGCTCTTCTTACTTGGTGGAACATTGCCATTCTACTAGGCATTGCTGGTGCAAATTCTAATGAAGTGGATGCTAACGTATCATCCACTATGACACAAGCAGAATCTCTGGAAGCCATAGCATGCTGCTTCAAACTATCACATACAGAACAAGTATCAATATCGGCAGGATCTCCAGGGTGATTATGTTCCACAGATTTTACCAACTCTTCTCCAGCAGTGACAGAGCAGGTTATAGCTCGACCTCTACAATGTCCAGATATTTTCCTCTTACAGCACCAATACTTTTGAGTTTTGCTGCATTTTTCTATGACAAGGAGTTATTTTCCCCTCATAGATTTTACACTTTCATAAACTTTTCCTAGCACTCCTGGTTTGGAATCCACCAAATTCGCCATGTTTTTTGCTGGTACATAGTACATTTTCTACTAGCAACTGCTGCTATTTAAACTCTAATCACCAAGTTCCAATACCTAACTAACTTCGATCATTTACAATTCATACACTTGTGTTTTCACACAACTGATGGTTCGTACAACTGAAACTCTATTTCCCGTTTTCGTTAAGATTCACTTTCAATGTAAACAAGTAGATCCATACATATATATGTGTGTGTGTGTGTGTGTGTGTGTGTGTGTGTGTGTGTGTGTGTGTGTGTGTGTGTGTGTATATATATATATATATATATATATATATATATTTATATTTTTATATAGCTACAGATACAGATAGATATAGATGTTGTACCCCCTTAAAATGACCCAAGAAGTTAATCCAGTTGTTGAAGTAGTAATCTTTTGTTCATATTGTGGCGTCATTCTTGGTGATGCTAGAATACTGCTCAAGGCTAGGTTCACACCTCCCTCAGGCACATATTCTGAGAGCTCCATCATGTCTGTCTTTATATAGTCCACAGAGGTACATCTCAAGTCATTTAAACCCACATGCACTTTGACTGTGTTATATGTGGACCTGTGGTGCAGGGACTTAAAGGAGAACTGCACTCACAGACTCAAAAAACATGTTTATTTCATCATGGTTTGGTGTTTCCTACATTTTAACACCACTTTGGGACTATTTACAGTTTTTTTTTATATTTTTATATGTAATTTCTGAGTCTAACAACATGGGATCTAGCATCATGAAGTAATTCTGCTTGTTTAGTCTGCCTCTAGGTATTCCACAATACAGTGCTTCTCTGTAAAAAATTACATTAAGCAGGCCTCTTTATTCCTAAAGCTCCTGTCACTGCATTGATTTTAAATGCGCACACTGCTGTCTTTCAGTCAGTTAGTTTTAAGTAATATTTCATGCCATTCAATGACTACTTAAACACAAGCAGAGCAAATGCCACAGAACAAACTTTCAAAGTGCTTTTTACTACTCCTTCTTTTTATAATGGCTAAATTGTAGTTTATTGTGAAGCTTGAATTATACTACTATGACACATCTCCCATCCTCCTTCACACCTAACTTCCCCAGCTGTCAAAGTGCTAAGGGTAATTTGAGCTGTTACCTGCTGTGATCGACAGCTCACAGCAGGAGACTTGACTCATTTCTGACTTTCTGTATGAGTATGGGAAGGACCAGGCAACTGTGACATCACAGCATGGCTGGTTGTTTAGGGCAGTCGTGGTGATGTCAGTTTGGGGAGGGAATTGGCCAGAAACCAACCTGTATTCATTGGTCTTGGTGACCTTAATGAATTGGAGATGCCACAGTATTTATTATTTATTTATTGACATTTGTTTTCCGGGATAGTCCACTGGGCCAAAAAGAGACCATTTTCAGTGGAGGCCTGGGGAGAAAAGCTCCACAAAGAAAGATAGTTTAATAGTACAAAAATTCAAAAATGAATATTAGATACAGATAATGTTAACAAGGCAACAGGAATTATACAATAATGTAATAGAAAGCAAATAGGTATTAGAATTGTACATATAGGTTCATAGGTGTGTACTAGGCTAATGGCCCTGGAGCCTTTACAAGCCTAACCCATAGGATTACCCTGGCATTGTGCCACTTGACCTTAGTTCCCAGTGCCTCTGTCAAGCAGAGCCACTGGAGTGATCCCCCGGGTGAATTTTTTATTTCCCATCCACTCATCAAGATTTCTCTTGAAGAGGGCCACTGAGGCATTCTGCTTGATGTGTATGGGTAGTCTATTCCATAGCATGGGCAGACTCTGGGTTATGAACCTGTCCCTCCAGCTTGTTCTGTTGATTGTGGTAATGAGGTTGAGGTCTGTGGAGCATGTAGTGCGGAGGGATTGAGATTTCTTTAGATGCAGCATTTCTAACAGAGCTGGGTCAGATATGGCTTTGTAAGTCAAGCAGAGATCACCTCTAAGTAGGCGATATGAGACAGAGAATAGTTGGAGTTTTTTGAGTCTGTTCCTATAGGACAAGTGTTTAAGGCTTAAGATCCTCTTTATGAGGTACTTTTACAGCCTCTCCAGTTGTTGTAGGTATCTGGTGAGGTATATGCCAAATAGGGCATTGTACTCGATGACTGGTCTAATGAGGGAAGAGTAGAGGGAGACAATGACCTCACTCTTCCTGGATGCAAAACCCTTAGTAATGAGATGTGCTATATAGAAGGACTTTCTGACCACAGTGGCAATGTGGTGGTCAAAAGAGTGGTTGCTGTCACCCTGTGTTCCCAGATCTCTTATGATGCCTTTGTGTTCAGTGGAATACCATCAATGTGGTAATTCATGGGAATTGGGTTATTCCCAAAGGGGATGATGACACATTTTTTGGCATTGAGCTTAAGGCTATGGTTCTGACACCAGTTGTTGGTCTCAGTGAGGCCTCTCTGTAGGATGTCAACATCACTTGGGGAGTTAGTTATGGCACCCAACTTGCAATCATCTGTGAACTTTGTCAGCCAGTGTCTCCTCGTGTTGGCCTGGACTTGAGAGAAGTGGATGCCAAACAGGAGAGGACCCAGGGTCAAACCCTGTGGGACTCCACTTGTGACTGGTCGGCAGTCTGACTTGGAGTCAGCTACTTTCATACTGTGGGTTCTATTGTGATCCAGTTTACAACCCACCTAGTGATATAGGGGTTGATGCCTAGCTTAGTGAGTTTTTCTATGATTCCTGAGTGGGGAAATGTATCAAAGGCCTTGGCCAGATCGAGGTGGGCTGTATGAAACACCTTGCCTTCATCCACAGCTCTGGTGACTGACTCAAAAAAGTTGACCAGATTGAGCAGGCATAATCTACCCTTCACAAAACCAAACTGTGTGGGATCCAGAGTTTGGAGATTCCCTATATCCTTGTTTATTAGGTCCATGATGATGTGTTCTATAGCTTTGCATATCAGACTTGTCAGGCTAATGGGCTAATAGTTCCCAGGGTCTGTAGTTGCTCCTCCTTTGTGAAGAGGGATGACTGTATCAGTGTGCCAGTCGGTCGGGACAAAGTCTGAGGTGAGGCTGTGATTGAACAGGACACATAGGTGAGGTGACAGTTCACTTTGTAGCTCATGTAGAAATCAGCAAGGGATATTGTCAGGTCCCATGGAAGCTGCATTCTTGGCCTTGGACAGTGCTGTTTTAACCTGTGTAGCAGTAATACTGGGTGCCTGGCAATCTACTGGTATTGTGACTGGTCCTGTAGTGGGGGAGAGAGGGGTAAAGTTGGCACTGAATCTGTTGGCCAGTATGTTGGCAGTATCTCTTGGCTTGGTATAGGAGGTGCCATTGTGCAAGAGCTCCGAGCAATCTGGGTATTGCTGTGAAGATTCTTTAAGTAACTATAGAAGGCCTTGTAGTTGTCTTTACTATCTGCTGCAATTCTGTTTTCATAGCTAGCTTTAGAGGATTTGATGAGATATATAGATGTAGTATAGTGGGACCTAACGGACAGAAAATAATAATATACACATATCATACAGTTAATGTAGTGATTAAGCAGTCAATGGTGCTGCGGTAGCATTGTCGCCTCACGGTAAGACGCTGCCCGGTTCGATCCTCTGCTAGAGCGTCTTCTGCATGGAGACATGCGTGAATGGGTGTACCTTCGTTGAAGGTTGTGCTTCAGGGCTGGCAACTTGGCACATAAAAAATCTACTGCCAATCATTAGCAGACTGGAGTTCCGCTGTGGCGACCCCTAACCGGGAAAAGCCGAAAGACAAGACTTTACAATATTTACAATGTAATCAAGGAGTACAAGCCCATACTGTAGTAAAGGGCAGAGTGGGAAAGAGTTATTACCAGTACAGTAAGATATTGTTCTAGTGGAGAGAAACAGTTGATATTAAATATTTTAAATGCTGTGTTGTTGTTTATTCATAACAGGGACAGTAAACAGGGAGAAAAGGACAGAGAAGTTGAGCATTTAATAACAAAATCCCATTGTTGTCCTTTAAGTGCAAAGATGATGTAGTGATTCCTGGCACCTGATAGGCAACCAAATATGGCCATCTCCTTGCACTGCCTCGTGAGTGTCACATCAGTGTCTCACTATGGAGTCATCTATAACTTAGATATTGGAATGTGCAGAGGTTTAACTTATTAACTTTTGGACTAAGGCAGTTTGAGTCTTAGCTGTATGTTTCATGATTGGTGCAATCTGGGTTGTGTGTTAGTGAGGTTGCCAAGGGTACTTGTTTCCTAGGTTATATTTAGAAAGTCTTTGTGGATTAGGAAGGTAATTTAAATGCCTCAGTTTATGTAGGTCTATGTGTTTTGTCTGATCTGTGTATAAATGGTTTAGTGTGGTGCTGTGTAGGTATGATATAAAAATAATGTATCTGAATAATGCATTAGCAAAACATGTTCACATGTACCCCAACCACTATTTCAAATACTTGGTTATAGATAAAGTCAATATCAACATGAGAAAAGGTCCCTGGAATTATTTCAGCAACTATTTTTGAATGCTTGCAACTGGCTGACCTTGAATGACCATTGCTCAAGCAGCTGTATTTTAAAGTACAAAGCTTTAACTAGATACAGTACTATTATTAACATTTCCACACAGGTTTGTGCATATGTTAAAATCTTAATAAAAAATTGTACTTTAATTTTTATTAATTGTTCTGCTTTTTGTTGTATTATTTTTAATAAGTTTATTTTTTCATTATTTATTTCTTTCAGTATATTTCAAGGTTCTAGTGAATGAATATTTTTTACACATTTTTAGATTACTGTGTTTATACGGTTTGAATGGCACTTTAAATAGCACCTTGGCACTTTAAGAAATGTAAATGGGAGGGTTTAATGACATCATCCCTTGATCAGTTGATTGCTTTGGGCCTTATTTAAAACCTGTTGTTTGTGTTCAATTTTATCTGAAGTCCATTATTGTTACATGAATGAAAGTGCTAATAAGTCTATTTATTGTGGATAATAAAAGTTTCTTTAAGAACCTTGCGGCTTCTTCTTTGGCAGCTAATGTAGTTTATGCTCATTAGAACTATAACCTAATGTACATCTGTCAGTGTGTCGAACTGCAGTTCCTTCAATGGTGTGTTTGGGTGTGGAAATATGTCAGATGCACTGATTAACTATATGCATTATATGTCAAAAGTAGGACACTTGAATAAAGTAAGTGGGACTGGGATGGAGTTGTGGGTTTGTTGGTTAGGGTTAAAGTAAGGACTAGGTAAAAGAATACATTTAATGGTGTGTGTGTGTGTGTGTGTGTGTGTGTGTGTGTGTGTGTGTGTGTGTGTGTGTGTGTGTGTGTGTGTGTGTGTGTGTGTGTGTGTGTGTGTGTGTGTGTGTGTGTGTGTGTGTGTGTGTGTGTAAATGTATGGAAGTGTGTGTGTCTCCGTGTGTGTGTGTGTGTGTGTGTGTGTGTGTGTGTGTGTGTGTGTGTGTGTGTGTGTGTGTGTGTGTGTGTGTGTGTGTGTGTGTGTGTGTGTGTGTGTGTGTGGAAGTGTGTGTGTCTGAGTGCGTGTGTGTGTGTGTGTGTGTGTGTGTGTGTGTGTGTGTGTGTGTGTGTGTGTGTGTGTGTGTGTGTGTGTGTGTGTGTGTGTGTGTGTGTGTGTGTGTATTTGCCAGATAGGATTAGAGTAAGTGCTAGGTTAGGGGATGACTACTGGGTGCATGTGCTCTTTTATGTGGTGTGGGTCTGACTGTCCTATTTAGTGTATGGTATAGAGTTGACGTTAGAAGTAGAAGCAAGTTCATGCTTAGGTTTAGTATACATTAGTATGATGGGGTTAGGGGGCAAAGACCCTATACCTTACCTTACAAAAAAACTTTCCCTAACATTGTCATTATTAGGATAAATTCTGTCTGAAGTTAGTGTTATGGTTTTAGTTAAGCGATTGGAAGAGGAAACTATTTTTTTTTTCAATTATTTGGACACTCAGTGTTTTTTTTGTTTGTTTGTTTCAGTAACTATGCTCTTAAAATGGTGGCATTGATTTATTGTGCTCTGATTTTTGTGCACTTTGGTGAACTGTCGTATAATCAATTAAATGTAATGCCTGCTTTGTCATATATCACTCCAAATATATGGTTCAACTACAAAAAAAAAAAAAAACACACAGGGTTTCCTCACAAAACAAGTCACAGGTATAAGCTCCTTGACCTAAACAGAATATTTAAAAGTTCTGTCACTCTATTCTATCTCTTATCAAATTCTCTGTGGTGATCTGTACCTGACCTACAGGGTAGTAAACAACCACAAGCTGCTTTTCCTTCAGCACATTTCTAATACTGTAACCACTACAAATATCCATGGTAGGTGACTACTAATAAAATATAAATACCTGCTGACAAGGTAGATATCCCTACCAAAGGATTTCTAACCTCTAGAAAAAAGATCCAACTGGATAACAAAGCAAATATTTGGCTCTTTTTAAATCTAATTAAAAAAAATAGATAGGTAACCATTAATTCACCCTGGGTCAGACATCACAGTCTCTTAAGGACAGGGTAGTAAATAATCTGCAGTTGCTATCTACCTAACAGTGTTATGACTGATTGCCTATTATGAACGTATGAGTCTACACAAAGCCAGATCATAGCCAATTGGGGCCCTAGGCAGGGTGATGGACCCCTCCCCCACAGCCATTCTAGTGTCCCATTACTTGCCTGTCTCTCAACATCTGCCATAAACACTTAAACCTGTCAGTTTGCATACTATTTTTTTTAATTTTACAATGATTAGAAAGATTTGGATTTAATTTAATACTCTTATTTCAGATTTTAGAGCACAAACACTGATAGCCATTTGCTATACAAAACAGTCTCACAATGAAAACAGACTTAACACAAATAACAGTAAGCTTTTCTTCCCTTGATACCCATATTCATTGAAAATGCATTGAAATACACATTCATCGAAAATGTATCTGGACAGTGCCAGATTAAATGTACCATGGGCCCTATGTTGTTTTCAAACTATGGAATCTCCTGCACACGTTTAGGACCATGCATAAATGCATGGGTTCTTTTAGATTCACTTTCCTGATTATTTAATGCATTGTTTAATACAGCAACATTTGTTAGAGGGTGTTTTAAATCTGTAGTTTTGAACATTTTTTTCATAAACATGGAAAAATGCATGAACCAATAATGACAAAATTACCCGTTTCAGAACATTTCAACCATAAAAGGCCAGTCAAACTATTGTCATAATAAGCCATCAACATTTGTACTTAACAGTTATGGCCACCCTATCGACAGTGTACACCATAGCTCTCAACCGATCAGAGACAAATCTCAACAGAATCAGGGGCAAATCCTCAAATAATCAGGGACAATCAGGGACATATTTTAAATACTTGTACTATTACCTTGAAACATTTGCAGAATAAGAGAATGTGGATTAATATAGATTTTCTTACGTAAAACATTTATAACTCTGAATTACAATCATTATTTATTAAGGGCAATCCTCCACCTTTTCTTAAGCAGTCACCAGTTTTAAGAGGGATTAAGAGGGATAGACCTAAAATTGGAGTCTAAATAAGGGGCATCCCTGAAGATCAGGGACAGTTGAGAGGTCTGGTGTACACATCACACCTGACTGTGATAAAAATGGCCACAGTAAAGTATTTCAATTTGCAAATGCACACTAGTTCTGCAAAGATAGACTAATAACTAACTTCTGTCAGATCAGCAGGGTCAGTCATTTTTATCCACAGACAGCCTCCATCCCAAGAAGTTATAGCTGCATTGTTGACTGCATCACTCTCAGATATCTATGTAAAAAAATAACTACTACTAATAATAATAATAATAATGGCAAAAGTTGCATATTTCAAATTTCTTATACACAAATACACAGTAACCAAAGTATTCTAATTTAATTTTACACACACACACACACACACACACACACACACACACACACACACACACACACACACACACACACCTAGCCCTACAAAGCCAGATTAAACATCATTTAAAAATGACCAGGTGATAAAATTATAAGATACATTATTCCACAGAAAAGTCACCCCCATCCCCACAAGCAGTTATAGCCACTTTGTGTATACTCTTTATTGTTATAAATAAATAAATAAATTATATATGCTTTGTTGGTAGCATTGGATGAAATACATGAAACTGTATGAAACTGCACAAAGATTATTAGCATCCTTCCATAAAACACAACCATATAGACCTGGTCTGGTAGTTTTTATAGCTGAATCTAGAACAGAAGGTCCTGCTAAAAAGGGGTACTTGGGAGGGCATAGAAAATATTGCATGGCAACTATAGGAATTAAACATTGGAGGTTGGAAAAGATTGGGAAGAGACTGGACAAGCAATTCGCAAGGAAACAGTGGGAGAATGTATGCATGGCTCCCAAGTATGCAGCAAAGTCTAGAAGATTTAGGATTTTTGCTTGGAAGTGTTTACATAGGTATTTTTATACCGCAAGCAGACTCCAAAGAATTTTTCATCAGGAAGACTGCAAATATTGGATGTGTGATGAGGAAAAAAGAGGTTATTGAGAAAATATATATTTTGTCAGTTGGTAGACTTAAAAAGTCCCTACAGAGTACTCTGTAAGAAATATTGAGTGAGAAAATGGATGTAACTAAGGAAATTTTGTTTTTTTTTTGAGCTGGAATACAGGATCTGAACTATTCGTAGTAAGGCCTTGTTAAGTTTAATTCTGGTGGCTGCTAGAAAAGCAATTACTAGAAAATGGATATCAAAGTCTAAACCAACTATATTTAAAGTATTGAATTTTGTAACAGAGACAAATGAACTGGAAGTGGGATCTTTAAAAAGGGAAGAATCAAATTACATAGAAAAAAATGGAAATTGTGGGAACAATACATGCAGAATAATGTTTTGGAGGAGGAGTGAGATTTAAAGGAAGGCAGGAATTGGGCAATTTATGTAATGTTGGATTGATAGTACTTATTCAAAAAAACATATGTGCTGTATAATGGTTACAACTAGAAATGTGTTAATGTTATTCATTTATTTGTTTGTTTGTTTATTTATTTATTTATTGACATTTGATTACAGGGAAAGTCCCTTTGTAGGAGTCCATTTTCAGTGGAGGCCTGGAGAGAAAAGCTCCAAACTATAACATGTTTTCTTTTTCTTTTATATATAAATATATATATATATATATATATATATATATATATATATATATATATATATATATATATATATTTGTTTGTCTATGTCTTAAGTAATAAATCAATAGACATATTAAGCACAGTTTAAATAGTATTTATGAGAGCAGAAGAAATATTAGCCACCTGATAATATATGCTAAGTCAATATGCACAGTTTGTACAAAAGTAAAAAGTAATCTGAATAATTCCACATTAAAGTAGAATGATTGCTGATGCAGAGATTGCTGCAAACAACTTTGTATTTAAGTGCTTCATCTATAAATGTAGTACCTGTTACCTTTGAAAAATAAGCTGTATATATTAAATTTTCAAACTGGTGTGCTGGTGATGTTTCTCTAACATTTCCTGAAGTAGATCTACTATGCAATAGAGAATGATCAGCAAACAACAATAACAGGTTCATAGTTACTAGGCATACAGTCCTGGAGAGCTTGCAGAGCCTAGTCCGACTTCCCAGTTGTCCCAAGCACTGTCTATTTAAGTGGCTTGCTCAAGGACAGGACATACATATGAGACAAAATTAGAGCTGTTCTGCAAAAGTAGAGACAGATAATAGCAGACGACTCTAAATCCCTTGGTTCACACAACAAGTTTTGCTTCAACATGTATTATGTGAACCACAAAAAATATTAAAACTCTAATGATTGACTTTTGACTGACTGTAATCCTTAGTGATTCACCAAATAAATTAATTAATTAAATTAATTAATCAAGCAATCAATCAATAAATGAAAAATAACAAGAGTGTCTGGTAGTTGCTGTGGAGGATTAAGGCTCTTGCCTCCAGTACCCAAGGTACAGGGATTGACTCTAAGTAAGTCAGTTAACTAGACAACCCTCTGTAACTGGGGCATTACATAAACACATACACACACCTCTTGTAAGTCAGTCCCTGTTAATGCTGAAAATCAAAGCTTTTGCTAGTATCTGTGGTCCCATTAATGATGAAAAACATTTGCTAGTACTTGCAACCAACAGTGCATATACACTCCCTGCTGAAAATCTGCTCCATCCTGCATTGCACCATGAATGCTGCAACACAAACAGCAATTGATTGTTAATGCTGTAAACCCAGGAATGTGGCTTGGCTCCATCCTCCATAGTTAATAAATTGCCCCAGTTTATGGAAGTCTTTCATTGGTTCTGCAACCAGTGAAGGACATAGAGCCAATGAAAAAGCCTGCTGAGCTGAGCAGATTTCTTAAAGACCCTGGCAGAAAAATTCAACAGCTGGGCAGGAAATTAATCGCTTTTTTAAAAGTCCAGCAGGAAATTTAGTTTCAGTCTTTTTTTATTTTTAAATAATGTTGTATGGCTGAACTTCCCAGCCAGCACTGGGCACTAGGCAGTTGCGTAGGTTGCCTTGTGCTGGATCCAGCTATGAGCTTACAGTGACTGCAGAGTGTCTAGACATGGCAACGTTTATTACTCCCCAAACAGACTTCATAGAATTATAGGTTCATAGGTAGGTACTAGGCTATCGGCCCTGGGGCCTATACAAGCCCAGCCAAAAAGGTACCCTGGCTTTTGCCACCCAAGAAAATTATTTTCCTGTGCCACTGTCGAGCAGAGCCACAGAGGTGATCCCCGGGGTGAATTTCCTATTTCCCATCCAATCATCAAGATTTTTCTTGAAGAGTGCAAATGAAGAGCTTTGTTTGATATAGATAGGTAGTTTATTCCAGAGTATGGAAAGTCTCTGGGACAGGAATCTATCCCTCTGGCATGTTCTGTTTATTGTGGTGACAAAGTTTAGGTCCCTAGAGTGTGTAGCTCAGAGGAATTGGGATTTCTTTAAGTGGAGCATGTCCAACAGCTCTGGGTTTGACATAGCTTTGTATGTTAGGCAGAGATTACCTCTAAGTAGGCGATATGCGACGGAGTAAAGCTGGAGTTTTTTGAGACGGTGCGTAGGCCATCTGTTTGAGACCGGTAATCCTCTTTGTGAGGTATTTCTATGACCTTTCCAGTTGCTGTAGATGTCTTGTGAGGTACATACCAAAAGGGGCATTGTACTCTATAATGGGTCTAATGAGTGATGAGTAGAGGGGAACAATGACCTCTTATTTTCTGGATGAGAAACCTTTTGTGATGAGGTGTGCCATGTAGAATGATTTCCTGACTACTGTGGCAATGTGATTATCAAAGGAAAGACTACTATCTACCTGTGTCCCAAGGTCTCTTATCACACTTTCGGTGTTAAGTATACTACCGCTTATGTTGAGCAGAGCCACAGAGGTGATCCCCGGGGTGAATTTCCTATTTCCCATCCAATCATCAAGATTTTTCTTGAAGAGTGCAAATGAAGAGCTTTGTTTGATATAGATAGGTAGTTTATTCCAGAGTATGGAAAGTCTCTGGGACAGGAATCTATCCCTCCGGCATGTTCTGTTTATTGTGGTGACAAAGTTTAGGTCCCTAGAGCATGTAGCTCAGAGGGATTGGGATTTCTTTAAGTGGAGCATGTCCAACAGCTCTGGGTTTGACATAGCTTTGTATGTTAGGCAGAGATTACCTCTAAGTAGGCGATATGTGACGGAGTAAAGCTGGAGTTTTTCGAGACGGTGCATAGGCCATCTGTTTGAGACCGGTAATCCTCTTTGTGAGGTATTTCTATGGCCTTTCCAGTTGCTGTAGATGTCTTGTGAGGTACATACCAAAAGGGGCATTGTACTCTATAATGGGTCTAATGAGTGATGAGTAGAGGGGAACAATGACCTCTTATTTTCTGGATGAGAAACCTTTTGTGATGAGGTGTGCCACATAGAATGATTTCCTGACTACTGTGGCAATGTGATTATCAAAGGAAAGACTACTATCTACCTGTGACCCAAGGTCTCTTATCACACTTTCGGTGTTAAGTATACTACCGCTTATGTGCTAGTTCATGGGTACAGAGTTTTTACCAAAGGGGATGACAATGCACTTTTTGGCATTGAGCTTGAGGCCATGGCTTTGACACCAGGCATCTGTCTCAGTGAGGCCCTTTTGTAGGATGTCCACATCGTTAGGAGTTTCGATTATGGCTCCTAGTTTGCAGTCATCTGCAAACTTCGTTAGCCAAAGACCTTCTGTGTTAGCATGTACTTCAGAGAAGCAGATACCAAACAGGAGAGGACCCAGGACTGAACCCTGTGGTACTCCACTTGTCATTGGCCTGAAGTCAGATTTGGAGTCTGCTACTTTCACAGTGTAGGTTCTGTCAGTGAGCCAGTTGGCAACCCATCTTGTGACATAGGGATTTATACCTAGTTTAGTGAGTTTATCTATAATTCCAGAGTGGAGGATGGTGTTGAAAGCCTTGGCAAGATCTAGATTGGCTGTGTGAACCACCTTACCCTTGTCTACGGCTTTGGTGACTGCTTCAAAGAAGTCTATCAGGTTTAGGAGACATGATCTGCCTTTTACAAACCTGAACTGGGTGGGGTTCAGAGTTTGGAGATTACTGATGTCTTTGTTTATAAGTTCCATGATGATACGTTCCATGGCCTTGCAGATCAGGCTCATCAGGCTAATGGGGCGGTAGTTCCTGGGGTCCGTGGTGGCTCCCCCCTTGTGGAGTGGGATAACCATTGCTGTGTGCCATTCAGCAGGCACAAAGCCTGAGGTGAGGCTATGATTGAACATGGTACTTAGTTGGGATGCCAGTTCGTTCTGTAGTTCGTGTAGAACACAGCCTGGGATGTTGTCTGGTCCCACAGATGCTGTGTTCTTGGCTTTGAAGAGTGTGTTTTTTACCTTTGCAGCCATGATTACAGGAACTTTGCATTCTTCCGGTATAGAGATGGGCTCTTTAGGGGGTGAGAGAGGGGTAAAGTTAGCACTGAACCTATCTGCAAGGATGATGGCAATATCAGTTGGTTCTGTATATTTAGTGCCATTGTGCTGTAACTCAGAACAGATCTGAGTGTTACCATTGAGATGCTTGACATAGCTATAGAATGCTTTGTGGTTGTCTTTAGAATCAGTGGTGATTTTGTTTTCGTAACTAGCTTTGGAGGATTTTATTAGGGATCGCAGCTTCTTACTGAGGTTGACCAGGGAGCTCCTCCACTTGTGGGATTTTACTCTCTTTTGCAACAGTTTCTTCCTTCTGTTGTACAGTTTGTTTATGGCAGGGGACCACCAGATTGGCTTCCTTTTTTTGGAGGATAGCGTCTTGGTTCTGTTTGGGATAGCACGATCCATGCACTCATGTAAGTGCTTATAAAGTGCAATTGTGTTGGATTCAGTAGTCGTAACTGTATCGTCCATCTGCATAGGTGTCATGAAGTTCACCACTTCTGTCTTAAGAAACATGAAGTTGGCTTTGGAGAAATTTTTTACCATGGTTTCCTTAATGGGGGTGGGGGCAGGATGTGGATATCTAGGGTAATTAGCTTATGGTCGGATCGGACCAATGATGCGTTGACTTCAGGTGTGGAACACAGGTCACTCATGTTGGTAATGACTAGATCTAGGATATTGTTGCCCCTGGTGGGGGTGTGGATAAGTTGATCCAGGGCATTGGAGTTTATGAGTAGTTTTCCCAGTTAATGGTGGGGTAGTTGAAATCGTCCAGTATTAGGGTGTTTGGTTGAACCCTAATATTTTCCAGTACATCAAGAAAAGAGGAGAGGGAATCCTGGGGCATGGTGGGTGATCTGTAACAAGCCTGAATTTGGATTGCAGCTTTGCCCAGAGTTAGTTGCACTTGGATAGCCTTGGCTGCATTATGCTGAGCAACTAGCCTGGAGGTGTGGATATCGTTAATGAATATGGACACACCTCCGCCTTAGGTGTTCCGGTCCAGATTACATGGCCGAACAGTGTGGTATGAGTTATAGTCTGGTAGTGCAGGGCTGCTCTCTGGAGCCTTGAACCAGGTCTCAGTCACTGCACAGATATCGATGTTCTCCATTTTAAGGAGTGCCTCGAGTGAGTGCATTTTGAGATTTAGACTTCTAGCATTGAGTAGCATCACCCTCAGTTTTTGCTTGCCTGTTCCTGTTACGGTGGTGAATTTGTCATTTGAACCTTGCCTAAAAAGGCACTATATGGGTGGCAAGAACCTTAGCCAGTATCCGGAATCCCAGGGGTGACAGGTGCAGGCCATCTCTGGCAAAGCATCGTGGTCTGTCGACCATGTCATCCCAGGCACACAGATACTGAATCCCTTTAGAATGGCACCAGAGGCTTAGCCAATTGTTGAAGTCAATCATTTTGTCTTTGTACTGCGGCATCATTCTGGGTGATTGCAGAATGCTACTCAGAGCTAGGGTCATACCTGCCTGGGCTACAAGATCAGAGAGCTCTTCCATGTCTCTTTTCATGTAGTCCAGGAAGGTAAGTCTCAGGTCGTTCACACAAACATGGACAATGACAGAGTCATATTTGTACTTGTTGTGGAGTGACCTGAGTGTGTGTGTTATGTGGCGGATCCTGGCACCCAACAGGCAGCTTACAGTAACCTTCTTCTTGTTTAGCCTGGTGAGTGGGATATCAGTGTGCCTGACTATAGAGTCACCTATGACTAGTGTGTTGGATAAGTTGTTTTGCCTTATTGGCTGTGGTTGTGTGGCACACTGAGTCTGTGGGCTATGTGTCATTTGGGTTGTGTTGGGGGGTGGAGGTTGCTTGCATTTCTGCTTTGGAGGTCTCTGTTGCTTGAGCAGATTATTATTGAGAGCCTCCGCGAATGTTTTTGTGTTTCTATTTGTGGATTTTGGTGGTGTAGATTTAGTGAGACTATGTGATGAGTGTGGTGTGGTGCAAGTGTTTACTTTCTACTCTTGACTGTCAAGTTCAGTCTTGATTGGAGAGAGCTTTACCTCCAGTTTGGCTACATAAGTGCATCTCTCACAGGTTGTAGTGTTGGGTGGTAGGAGTAGAGGGTTGTCTGTGTACATGAGGCAATTTCTACATTGCCCCAAGATGCCCAGATTCATCAGATAGACAGGAGAGAACACTGGGAGCTAACTCTTGGACATGCCTGAATAAAAAATTTTCCTCTAGATAAGTGAGGAAAGTGAGTACAAGAGCTGTTTTTCTCTAAGCAAGTGAGGAAAGTAAGTACCAAAACTGTTTTCCTCTAGATAATGAGGAAGGTTGAATGCTGTAGTAATTAGTAGGTTATTTAGTGCTTACAACAAGTTCTGAACAAGTGCTGATCACGAATAAGCAAATTCAAGTGCTAAAACTAAGAATCTGTATCTGGACTAAATTAGTTACAGGAACAGGGGGAAACAAGTGCAAATGTGGGCTTTTAAATCAGAAAGTTGAGAGAGATGGAAAAACTGCCCAAACGGCCAATAACTACAATTTCTGGGCCAGAACCACTCCTTATGTGGTAGATAGATTACCTAGTGCTTACCACTCCCACTGATGAGCTAGAAGGCTTCCCTCCAACATAGAAAGCTTGGGGGGGGGGGGCTCAGAAGCTTACATACAGTCCTGGGTACAGCAAATCTGAATCTGGACTACACTAATTACAGGAAAAGTTTATATATATATATATATATATATATATATATATATATATATATATATATATATATATATATATATATAAAACAGTAGCTAAAACAGTAGTCAAATCAATTCAAATGCAGTGCAAGCAAGCACACTTGAGTATGTAGCAATGTTAGACCAAACAGTTTAAAAAATGCAATTAAATTAAAAATGACTAAAAACAAGTGCAGAAGGAGTCTATTAGGTAGAATAAGGTAAAGAGATGGGACTGGGGGGAGTGTCCCAGATCAAATCTACAGTGGGGTGGGTAACTGCAAAAGCCTCTAAATTTAAACAACAACACAGGAATAATGAGGGTGGGTATGGGAAAACCAACACCTTCAGCAGAGATCTGAAAAACTATACATTGAAGCAAAAATAACAGTGCACAACTCTGAAGTCAGCCAGCAATGATATAAAATTAGTCAAACAACAATTACCAGTACACAACTCTGAAGTGCCAGAAAAATATACTCAGCTCTGTATATCTCCATATAGTTTGAAGAGCACTCCGTCAGGACACAGGAAGGCTCCAACAATGATATGCAGACTTTTTTACTAATTTTCCATGAAGTAGACACCAAATGTCAGAGGTATGATGGGGAAGAAAGAGGTAACTATGAATATGTTTTTGAGAGTGTAATGAGTTGGCAGATGTTTAAAAATACCCTACAGAACACTGTCAGAAATATTGGGGGGCCAGATAGATATCTGACTTGCCTAGACACATTTCTGTACCCTTGTTAAATTTAATTCTAGTAGCTGCTAAAAATCAATTACTAGAAAATCAGATCAAAATCCAAACCATTTTAAAAGAGATAAAAAAAAGTGGACATGGGACGTTTAGATTAAATTACATAGAAACAAATGGAATTTATGAGAACAAAACAAAAATAAATCCCAGGATGAGTGAGATTTAAGGGAAGGCAGTGACTGAGTAATTTATGTAATATTGGACCTAATGAGAGTTGAAAGAAAATATACACTTACTTTAACTTTAAAATATATACAAATGCAAAATTAATATGGTTTATTTTCTTTCTATTAATGTATGTGTGCCTTTTTCTTAGGTAATAATTCAATAAAGGTGTTAAAACAAAACAATAGATAGATGAAATATCTATGCTGCATGCTATGATACCAAAGACTGAGCCATAGTGCAGTAGTATGTATTTTGCAGATTCTTTATTCAAACAAAAGTTGCCAGTATATGATGCAGTATCCACAGTCAGTTTATCTTTGCATTAACATTTAGTTTAAGGGGGAGGATGTGATACATACTGAAGTGTTACATTAAGTATCCCCTAAGGCTAGTGCATGTAGGATGTTACATGACTTTGTCTTGCTTAGAAACATGCCGCCATCTTGGTAAATGGAATGGATGCTTACTCTCCAGCTCTGGTGTATATTTGCAAGTTGTCGGTGCCAATGAACTGAGGCTAAACCCTTCCAACTTCCAAACAAGACAGCTGCTATTCATTTAAATTATTCTGGGATATGGAATTTGATAAAAGCTTTTGATTCTTGACTCGGCATGTGGCCATGTCAAAAAAAAAAAAAACCCAAAAACATTAATTTGGTTTGTAAAGTACTGAAGCAGAAGCAAATGCTCTGCTGTACCATGATGGTGCTGATATTTTCTTCCTCTGTTTACTAATTACTCTGACATTGTCTGTTATACCAAAATTTCTTGCTGTTCAAGACTCTACATTTGGACTTTTCAGTCTAATGTTACTAAGTCATCAACCTTAATTCTTCTTAGCTTATGACTTATGACTTCTGCTCTCACACGGTGTCAATGGGAAGTCATACTGCTTTCCACATCAGCTTACTCTGGATCGTGCATTTCCCCTCATTCCATGGTGAAACTGCATTCCAGAGGGTTTGTTTATGCATGAAAGAAGCAGGAAGGACATTGTTTCATATAGAGTTTTTGGAGCAATGGTGATGTTGGTTTGATGACATTAGTAGTGACCTTGTGTTTTGTATGCTTTGTATACCAAACTCTCTGCATATCCAGTGCTAAGGTTATGGTGATAAATACACTTCTGAACTATATATATATATAGTGACATGCTTACTGGACTGAAGGCAGACTACTATTAATGGGTAACATAGCCTCTTTGGTGGAACCCTGTTACAGCATCATATATTCAATGCTGCTTCAAATGAAATACTTTCGAAAATAATTGTGAACTTCTTAGTTATAGTCACAGGCACCACAGTATTCAAGACCATCCCTGATGGGTAACTGCTAAATGTACAATTAATAGCATATGACTGAAATGCATATTTGTCAGAGGAGGCCAAAGCCATCAGCTATTTATATTTGCTCTGAGATGCAGGGACCTTGGACTTGATTATATTTTGTCTGAAGGTGCAGAAATGTCAGTGCCCTGCAGGACAATGTGTGTTTATGGGGTGGGGGGCTTACCTACATAAAAGGTCAGGCCACTTCAGAAAGAGAGCCAAAGCATTTGTTTTCATTTAACTAGCCTTTTGAGGAACTGATTATTGCTCAGATTTCATAGATATTCAGGACACAGGACAAAAATACAGTCACACTCTGGGAGCACATGTAGCATCTTCGTGACATGTAGTTACTTGACACAAAAGATGCATATTAGTAACATATATATTTACATATATATTTACAGTTGTACTGTGCATGACTCCAACTGTCTCATAGTGGAATTAGTAAATGGTGTAAATTGGTATCCACTGGTTGGAACAATTCTTGGTGTTCATTTGGTTTTACTCTTCATCTTGCTTTTTTGTCTGATCTGAGTTTGTATTCATCTCACTGTCCATTGAACTGCCTAGAATGTCAGATTTGATATATAAAATTTCACCATGTCTTGTTCATTATTGCTGAATACAAAACAGGGGTCACATTTTTTGCAACTGTACGATATGGCTTACATTTATCAATTTGATAGTTTCCTAGCAATTCATAGCATGTCAGTGTTTTTTTCTTTAAGTAATCAATAAGTCTGGAATATGATCTATGTGATCAAGGCTAGATTCTCTGCTTTGAAGTAAAAAGAAAAGTTTCCAGATGGTGTGTCTCTGTCATATGATTCCATGTGCTCTCCTAAACTATTGACTTAACTTCATATTACTGCATAGATCTGATCTTCTGTCAGAAGGAAACTTCCTTGGGACACTGACACCTAGTGTGTGTGCGTGTGTGTGTGTGTGTGTGTGTGTGTGTGTGTGTGTGTGTGTGTGTGTGTGTGTGTGTGTGTGTGTGTGTGTGTTTTGGACGTGGTCTTGTAGTGCTGTTGATAATGTTTCTCATTTAGATGTCCTTACCTGCAGGCCACCAGTAAGGCAAGACTTGCATGAGTGAGTCATTCATTGTGAAACACCACATTGTTTTAATCTGTTGCTTTAATATCTGACTCTGGTAAATGACCCTGCAACCATTATGATCTCTGAAGTTGTACTAGAATCTCTCTGAAATGTGGGTGTCCTGGATACTATATTTAGAGCTGTTTCTCACTGTCAGCAGCCTGAGGGGCAATCCAGAAAGAATCCAATCTGCCATGTTTTTTCATTTCATTTGTGAAGAAACCATCAAGGCATTTAACATATTTTTCTTTTAAACAGGAGGAAAAAGACTAATATGATCATAGGATCATAGGAGGTTACTAGGCTAATGGCCTGGGGGCCCTTACAAGCCAAGCCAAGAATTTATCCTCCCAAAAAACCTCAGTCAACACCTATTACCCCTGTCAATGAGGGACACAGGTGGAGCCCCTGGTATAAATTTGTGGTTTCCAATCCACTCATCAAGGTTGCACTTGAAGAGAGTCAGTGAGGTACTCTGTTTGATGTGTATGGGAAGTCTATTCCAGAGACAGGGCAGTCTCTGTGAAACAAACCTGTTGCTCCATCAAGTTTTGTTGATGCCGCAGGCCTTTTGAGCGGTAATGCACGAGGAGTTAGACTTATGGATATGGAATATCTCTAGTAGGGCAGGGTCTGAGATAGCCTTGTAGGCGAGACACAGATCACCTCTGAGCAATCTGTAGGATACCAAGTAGAGTGATAGTGATTTGAGCCTGTCCACATAGGACAGGTGTTGGAGGCCATGGATTCTCTTTGTGAGGTATTTCTGTGGCCTTTCCAGTTGGTGCAGATGTTTGGAGAGGTACATACCACATGAGGCATTATACTCAATTATGAGTCTAATGACGGAGGAGTATAGAGAGGTAATAACCTGCTTTTTTCTGGATGCAATCCCTTTACTTATGAGATGAACCAAGTAAAAGGCTTTTCTGACCACTGCCACTACATGATGGTAGAATGTGAGATTATCAACCTGAGTACTCAGGTTTCTCACCAACGGTTGTGTATTTAGGGGGTTGCCGTTGATATGGTAATCGGTAGGGACCGTGTTTCTGCCACATGGCATGATGATACTTTTTTTGCATTTAGTTTAAGGCCATGACTTTGGCACCAGTCATTAGTTACTGTAAGACCCTCTTGCAGTATGTTAACATCAGCTGGGGAGTCAATGATGGCACCCAACTTACAGTTGTCTGCAAACTTGGTCAGCCACAGGCCTTTTGCCTTTGCCTGGTGCTCTGAGAAATAGATGACAAACAGTAGGGGTCCCAGGACAGAGCCCTGGGGAACTCCACTAGTGACTGGTCTACTATCAGTGGTAGATATGCCTATTTTGACCTTGAGAGTCCCGTCAATGAGCCAATTGACCACCCACCTGATGAGATAGGGATCTATGCCAAGTTGTGGTAGCTTTTTGATAATGCCCGAGTTGGGGATTGTGTCAAAGGCCTTGGCCAAGTTAGGGTAAGCTATATGTACTGAATGTCCCTCATCCAGTGCCTTGGTGAAAGTCTCAATGAAGTCAACCAGGTTCAACAAGCAAGATCTCCCCTTGAGGAATCTGAACTGAGTGCGGTCATGTTTTTGGAGATTGTCTATGTCCTTGTTTATGAGATCCATAATAATATGCACCATGGCTTATAGATCAGACTTGTCAAGCTAATGGGGTGATAGTTTCCAGGGTCAGTAGTGGCACCAACTTTGTGCAAGGGGATAACAATGGCAGTTCTCCACTCTGCTGTAATGAAGCCTGTACTTAGGCTGTGGTTGAATAGGGTGCTCAATGGCAATGCCAGTTCTTGCTGGAGATGGTGCAGAATACAGTCTTGGATACTATTAGATCCCATGGAAGCCATGCTCTTTGCCTTGGATAGGGCCTTTAACACTTAATTTATGGAGATGTGAGGTGCAGGACAAGTATCAGGGATGTCAAAAGAGCCTCTGGGGGGACAGGGTTGTGAAGTTTGCACTAAACTAATCTGCTAACAGGTTGGCTAAGACAACAGGATCAGTGTAAGTGATACTGTTAGGTACTAATTCAGAACAAACCTGGGCTTTGCCATGGAGGTTCCTGATGTAACTGAAGAAGGCTTTGTAGTTTTCCTTTGTTTTGGAGGCTAGTTTCAAGTCATAATTGGCTTTGGAGGTTTTCACTAGTGATCTAACTTGCTTGTTGAGGCTAAGGAGGGAGTTTTTCCGATTTGGAATTTGTTCCTTTTTACCCTTGGACAACAGTTTCTTCCTTTGGTTGAAAAGCTTGTTGATAGAGGATGCCCATCAGACAGGTCTGTGTTTCCTTGAGGAGCAGGTTTTAGATCTGTTTGGTATGGCTGAATCCATGCAGTTGTACGGCTGCTTGTATACTGCACTGACGTACTGTTCAGCATAGTTGTCTGCATCCTCTGAGGGGGGAGGTGGTCTGAAGCTATAGATACCCTCCCTTAAAAGGTTGTAGTCAGCTTTTGAGAAGTTTTTTTAGCTTGATTATGACTGGGAAGGGGGTTGGGTGGGATAAAAACTTTGAACAAGACAGTCCGATGATCTGATCTCACCAGGGAAGAACATACTATGGGAGTGGTGGAGCAGTCACCCATGTTGGTGAGAACTAAGTCCAGAATGTTATCTCCCCCTGGGGAGATGATACAAACTGGTCTAGTGTGTTAGAACTGATGAAGTCAAGGAATCATTAAATGAGTGCATTAGTGCAGGAATAGTTCACCCAGTCTATGGTGGGGTAGTTGGAGTCAGCAAGGATCAAGGTGTTAGGCAGTACCTTGATGGAGTCAAATAGAGCCAGGTAAGAGGACTGGGTGTCCTGAGTCATAGGGGGGGTCTATAGCTGGGTATAACTTGGATGGGTGTCTTGCCAACTATCAGTTGCACCTGGAGTAGTTCCAGTGCATCATGCTGGCAGACCAGTCTGGAGGTGTACCTGTCCTCAGTGAAGATAGAGACTCCACTACCCTTAGGCTTCCTGACCTTATTTTGGGGTTGTAATGTGTGGAATGAGGTATAGCCTGGTAAGGCAGGGGATCTCTCCACAGCCCTAAACCAAGTTTCTGTGACTGCACAGACATCGGCATCTTCCAGTGGAAGGAGAGCCTGCAGTGAGTGCATTTTCAGGTTAAGACTCCTAGCATTAAGCAGCATGACTTCAATTTGCTTTTTGACAGATCTTTTATGTTGGAAGATTTGTCTTTGGGACCTTGTCTAAAAAGGCTCAATGGAGGAGGCAACAGCGTTGGCCAGGATACAGAATCCCAGTAATGACAGGTGGAGGCCATCTCTGGCAAAGCAAAGAGGTCTGTCAGCTATGTCATCCCAGGCAGACATATACTGGATCCCCTTGGAATGACACCAGAAACTAAGCCAATTGTTAAAGTCAATTTTGTTTTGTTGGTATTGTGGTAACATTCTTGCTGAAGGTAGGATGCTGCTTAGGGCTAGGGTCATACCTGTCTGGGACACAGACTCTGAGAGCTCAATCATGTCTCTCTTCATATAGTCCAGGGTGGTATGTCTCAAGTCATTCACACCAACATGGACAATGACTGAGTCATACTTGTACTTGTTGTGGAGACTATGTGTGATGTGGCGGATTCTGGCACTTGACAGACAACTAACAGTGACCTTCTCCTTATTGTGTCTGGTGAGGGGGACATTGGTGTATTTCACAATTGAGTCACCAATGACTAGTATGTTTAATTTACTGTTATGCCTTATGAACTGTGATGGTTTATTGTTTTGCTTTATGGGGTGTGTTTGTGAGAACCCTTTAGATGTGGAGGGAAGTGGCGTGGGGGCCGCAAACATAAACATGGGGGTAGGAATAAACTCAGTGGAGGGTTTGTTACAGACCATTTTGAAATAACTAGGAGTGCTGGCCAGAATGTGTTAAACCTATCTGATGTAATACTAACTGATGAGCAAACACGATTATTGAATAAAGGTCTTGGCTTTGTACCTGGATTCTTTGTTGATGAATACAGTACAGTTACTGATGTCTATCAATTTTGTCGTAGACTTAAACTTAGACTATTTTTTTCAGATAATAACTCTAAATGATCTGATGAATTCAGGTTTCATAAATCCAACTTTCAACCACCAATGAACAAACATGTTTCAATCCTCTTACAAGCGGTATTGAGAGATCTTCATTTTCCACATAGAGAATCATGTATTTTGAGTCACAACCTTTCCTCAGAGGAAGCAGCTGCCTTGGAACAACTCAAAAACAACCATACCATAGTTATCTTACCATCTGACAAAGGAGGGGCTGTGGTCATCATGAATATGGGATACTATCTAAATGAGAGTAGGGGACAACTATCCAACTCAAGATGTTATATGTTAATGTCTATAGACCCAACCCCCATATTCAAGAGAGAGATCGATACATTTATCAATCAGGCAGTGGATGAAGGTATTATCAATAGTTCTACTCAAAACCATCTTACTGTAGTGGATCCGCAAAAACAAATATTATATTTGCTACCTAAAATTCACAAATCACTTATCCAGACTCCAGGCAGACCTATTGTGTCGGGTATTGGTTCTCTGACTGAACCCCTGTCAGTATTTCTGACCAAGTATTTAAAACCACTATTGACTTCAATCAGAGCTAGGATTCAGGACACTACACAATTTCTCAAAATCATATCAAACACACAACTAGAGCCTGGATGGCTGATGTGCACCCTGGATGTAAAGGCATTATATACTAGTATCCCCCATTGGGCTGGTTTACAAGCTTTACATTATTGGTTGGAACATGCTGCCTTGTACCCCCCTGGCTTCAATACTCTACTGGTATGTATGGCAGAACATGTTTTGAACAAGAATGTCTTTTACTTCAAGGGTGAATGTTATTGGCAGTTGCAGGCACTGCTATGGGGGCTTCTTTTGCCCCCATATATGCGAATCTGTTTATGGCTTTTTTTGAGGAATGCATGATTTATGATCCCCTTCATAACATCTACCAAGTGGAAATAGATATCTGGCGCAGATATTTGGATGACTGCTGGATGATGTGGCGGGCAAATGTGGCATATTTACAGGAATTTTTGGAGTATCTTAACGATAATTTGTGGGGTATTGAGATTACTCTTACATCACATCATGACAGTATACATTTTTTGGATGTAACTGTTTATAGGAACGAGGATCATACTCTTAGTACAAAGACGTTTCATAAATATCCACAATACAACAGCTTGCTCCATGCATCTAGTATGCATCCCCGCCACACCATCCGCAACATTCCAAAGTCACAATTTATGTGTATTAAAAGAATCAGCTCATCTACATGGGAGTTTGAACATGCCAGACAGGATTTGTGTAACAGGTTTCTGGATAGGGGATACAGGGTGTCCGATATTGCCATTGCCAGTGATTGGAGTTCCGCTCAGGATAGGCACACATTGTTGGAGTATAAACAGTGTAGGCCAACACAAGCAGGTCAAAATCTTAGGTTTGTGACAACCTATGGACGTAATAATAACGTCATTAATGTCATTAGAAACGTGCTAGGTACCCATTGGTTGGGGGTGTGTATATATAGTTTCATCATGCATCTGTTATGTATATACTCATGGCCAATGACCAACTTAGGGAATGTTTGGGCCTCAGATGCCAATTCTCTTATAGACGTGGAAGAACTTTAGGTGCTCATTTTTCACACTTTAAGCATAAGGAGAGTGGGGAAGCAGTATACAAATAATTGACCATATCTGGTGATCAATTATTGGAAATGTTCCCCTGTGGACATTGTGGGTCATGCCAATTTGTGAGTAAATTATAACAATTTACTAGTGCAAACACCAGCAGGGTATATGATCTCAGGGTCTTTGGCAATTGTGCCAGCAGCTGGATAGTATATTTGGCCTCATGTAAATGTTCTGCTTTTTATGTGGGCCAAACTTCACGCTCATTGAGAATTAGGATGTCGGAGCACAGAAGTGATATCCGAAATAAAAGGGAGACAAATGCCCTATACAGACATAGTATTAAACATGCCACTGCTGACTTCAGGTTTATGGTAATAGAATTATTGGAGACAGGAGTAACCAACAAGGCTGGCACACTATCCTTAATCACAAAGAAAAATATTGGATCATTAATTTAGGAGCGCTATTTTCCCCAGGACTCAATGACCACTTATAAAGGACACCACAAACCATTCAGACCATTGTGCTATTTTCTGTTGTGTTCTATATACGTGTATATATTTATATCTATTACATTTTTTGTGTGTATATATATATATATATATATATATATATATATATATATATATATACATGCAGTTTGTTTGTATGTTTATATATGTATAAAATAACTTTTACTGCGGTGGTGGTGCTGTGGTAGCATTGTCGCCTCATAACAAGATGTTGTCCCATTCGATTCTCAGCTAGAGTGTCTTCTGTGTGGAGGCATATGTGAATGGAGCATGATTTTGTTGAAGGTTGTGCATCAGGGCTGGTAACCCGGTACGTAAAAATCCACTACCAATCATTAACGGACCGGAGTTCCGCTGTGGCGACCCCTAACCGGGAAAAGCCGAAAGACACAAACAATATGTATTATTGATATATATTTCTAACTTACATTCATTGTTTTATATACATATTCTACGTACTTGCAATTTCTGGGTTGGACCATGTCTGTTATTGGCTGGGGGTGTGTATATATAGTTTCATCATGCATCTGTTATGTAATGATTTTTCACTGAAGAAGGCTGGGTAGCCGAAACCGGTCTGAGTAAAGTATTTCATGTGAATTATACTTGATTTTTATTTACAAGTGCTTGATGTACTCTTTATGCTGGCCACTGGTGTTTTGAAATGTGTTTGTGAGACACTGATGTGTTGTCTGCTATGTGTGATGTGTTTGGTGTTATGTGTGGAATGTGTATGAGTGTGGTTTGGAGGTCTCTGCTGTTTAGGTAAGTTTTTATTGACGAACTCTACATAGGTAGGTGTGTGTTGTGCTTGGCTATATGATGTGAGTGTTGTGGTGTTTGTGCTGGCAATCTCATCCTTATTAGGAGTAGTGGCTGTGGCGTGAGAGAGCATGGACTCCAGGTTACTGATGTGCATGCATTTCTCACAAGTAGAAGAATTAAGTGCTAGGAGAAGAGGTCTGTCAGTAAACATGAAGCAGCTGTTACACTGACTCAGTATGCCCCTGTCAACCAGGCTGGCAGGAGAATCTGATGGGAATTGTTCAGACATAGTGTTCTGAATACTTGGGCGGACTTATGGAGAGAGGGTTTTGATAGGGTTTGTCCACAAGAGTGTAGACCACAAAAACCTTAAATGTAAAGTAATTGGCCTGAAGCACAAGTGCTAAAACCATGGTTACATGTTTTTTCATGTCTCAGGTGAAGCAGCTATTAAGGCATTTAACTCACTTTTCTTTTTAAAAAAGAGGAGCAGTGCAATCTTGCAATATTAAAAAGTAACTTCCTGGCAAAGTACACAAAATACCGAGTGTTCAGCATAGAATATGAGCAGTAATCTGAAAAGGTATGTTGGTGCATCTGAAGCTTAGAATGCTTGTAGGCTGAATAAATCCAAAAGATACAATCTGAAGGAGTTCATTTATTTGTGCTTCATGTATTAAAGCCACTGCACATAAGGTTAAAACTGACCAGTAATTAAAGTGTGTGAAATCATTAGGAATAACAATTAAGCAATCAGACCTACAGAATGGGTCACTAGTATATGGTTGCCCAAACAGGCTAAAGACAGAATGTGTACTCCACAAGATCTTAATAAAAGATTTACGAAGGAGTGCTGTCTCTTTGAAATACTATGGAAATGGTTGCAACTATGTCTAAAGGCAAACTAAAGTTGTTGTTGTTGTGTCTTTCGGCTTATCCCGGTTAGGGGTCACCACAGCGGAACTCCGGTCCGCTAATGTTTGGTAGTGGATTTTTATGTGCTGAGTTACCAGCCCTGATGCACATCCTTCAATGAAGGCACGCTCATTCATGCATGCCTCCACACAGGAGACGCTCTAGCTAGAGTCTAGCTGAGAATCGAATGGGACAACGTCTTGCAATTGGATGAAACCACTTCCATGTTGTATAATTTTAATATGCCTGTAGATAGACACAAATACAGCTACCTTGCAGAAGCTCTTCAACATCATAGGCGATCCAAAGAGCTGTAGCAAACATGACTGAGGAGCTAGAAGGAGTTGTTAATATCACTGATGATATTCTATTCTGAGTGCTGCAAAGCAGGAACGTGACAGTTGACTAAGAATCTGCAACTGAAGTGACATGATTTGAAATGCTACAATGTCAAATGTCAAGTTAGCATCACTAATCTGAAGTAAAAGGTACAATCATTTATTTATTTATTGTTACTGATTAACAGGGATAGAAGTTAATCTCTTAATGAACAGTTTTAGGTATAGTCTAGGTGGTACATTACAAAATTATTATTCAACATACAGCTAGTAAGTATAACACAGTGACCTGAGCTAATATATAAAATTTGCAGTAAGTAGTAGGTTCTTGAACACAGCATAGTTTTGGAATACATTTGAATACACATCTAGCTAATAGTATCATCTGACTATGTCCATTATATATGCAGTATTTCCACAACATGTACAGCTAGAGTCAGGGAGAAGCAATTGGTTGCTGTATAGTTTAAGTAGTAAATTTCTAATGCAATTTCATCTGTTGGGGAAAATAATGCTGATGCAAAAGATAGCGCTCTCCATACTTGGCAGTGAATTTAAGTGATATCTGGGTATGAAAATAGGTACATTTGTATTTCTTTGCTGAAGGTGAAGGAAGAGCTTTGTTCTGAATTCATTAGCAAAGGTGCTGATTCTAACATTTGTCTGCAATCTGCCCTATAGTTTTACAGCAATGACAGAAAACTTATGATTACATGTAAATAGTGAGTCAGTCGTTCTTTTGAGGACATATGTGTTGCCTGATCAAAAACCGAGTATATTGTGAGAGTGAGGTATTTTCTTTATAGGGGTGTTTGAATTGCCAGTGTTCCCAAGGAATTTGAATATGAGACTAAGGAAGAGAAGTTATACTGTTCATAGACAGGCAGTCAGTTTGTACATCCCAGTGTGAGACAGCAGTGTTTACAGAGTCACAAGAGGAGCATGACTGCATAAATGCAGCTGGAGTTGCAGTATCCAATTGCCAATGGAAGTTATGTCTGTGGCTTAGAAATCTTGAGCTGTGGTGACGTGATCTCATAGTCCCATTTATTTTTGGACCTGAGGAGAACAATTTATGAGGTCATTTTAAGGAAGGCCCTAAAATAATACAAGGTAGTTCTGGGGTAGGACTGTGTGGCATGTATAGCCTTACAGCGGTGTCATAGTGCATAAGTTTGTCCTTTTCATGCTTGCAGAGGAGTTGTTTCATTTTTAATATTTGAGACAGGTTGCTAATGTCAGTTTGAAGTTGTTTACAGATGGTGTCATAGCACACAGCTGATCTGCAAAGTAAATTTCCTCAGCATAGAGGAGAATGCTATTAGTGTGATGGTGCATGGGAGACAATTAATGAACAAGGTGAAAAGGAGAAGCCCAAGCACCATTCCATGGATTACTTCATAGTGAGTCGGGTAGGTTGTGGTGAAACCTGCCTGTGCAACAAGTGCTTGTTCAAGAGGTAATCAGCAAAGAGGAGACTGTAGATGATCTAAAGCTGATATAAAGTTTCATAGGTTCATAGTTGTGTACTAGGCTAATGGCCCTGGAGCCTTTACAAGCCTAGCCCATAGGATTACCCTGGCATCGTGCCACCCGACTTTAGTTCCCCATGCCTCTGTTGAGTAGAGCCACTGGAGTGATCCCCAGGGTGAATTTACTATTTCCCATCTACTCAGCAAGATTTCTCTTGAAGAGGGCCAATCAGGTGCTCTGTTTGACATGTATGGGAAGTCTATTCCATAGCATGGTCAGTCTCTGGGTTATGAACCTGTCCCTCCAGCATGTTCTGTTGATTGTGGTAATGAGCTTGAAGTCTCTGGAGCATGTGCTGCAGAGGGATTGGGATTTCTTTAGATGTAGCATTTCTAACAGAGCTGGGTCAGACATGGTTTTGTAAGTCAAGCAGAGATCACCTCTAAGTAGGCAATATGAGGCAGAGAATAGTCATGGAAGCAAATTAAGGAGAAAAGTGTGGTTAACAGTGTTGAAGGTTTTAGATACATCATCAAAGACAGTGTGAGTAAGAAGGCCTTTGTCGGCCATGGTAAATATCAGATCTGTTAGGATTATAACAGCTGTAAACATGGTTCTACATTTACTAAATCCACATACCTGTGCAGACAAGAACTGCTAGCAATAGTCTTTGGATGTCAGATATTTAATTACTACATGCATAAGAAAATAATTACTGTTGAGTTTGGTCACAATTTAGCTCAAAGTATATTTAAAAACTCTTACATAAAGCAACTACAAGATTTCAAAAAATGTTATCGACATTGCAAAAGTATGCAATAAAAGTCAAGAAAGATCAGGCACATAAATAATACTCTCAGCAGAGCATATCTGAGGAAGAATAAAGTATATCTGCAAGGGAAAAACTTAAAGGTACAATGGATTATAATATAACTACAAATGATTTTTGAGAAGGTGCAAGAAGTCAAACATGGAATGGGTGACAAGTTTAACATAAGGGTTAAGGTGTTCACCTCATAAACAAAAGGTATATGGTTTGATTCTGACCTGAGATTATTGACTAGACTTAAAATGGTCTTTTAGAGCAGTTAATTTAGCATTCATCTATGAATGAGAAATGATATAAAATCCAAATTATCATAAACATCATCACAACAAAGTGACCATTTTGTGGAAAAAGAGTTATATTCATTACTTAAGACTTTCATTTCAAGATTAAAGGTGATAAAATGATATTGTTACTTAACTGTATAGTTAAGGGGAAATTAGTTGCATGAATCACACAATAGGATGACAAAGTGCAAAGATAGAAGACCACACAAAATAATCGTAAAAATATACAGGTTGAACAAATTATTATTTAATGAAAAGACATGTAATCTCTTCAATATTTGTAGTAATTGGATTCCAGTTGGCTGGTATTGTTTTGCATAAGCTTATTGTTTTGCATAAGCTTTTTCAGCTATAGGTTTACTAACTATGGTTTCACTATTGTGAAATAATTGTTATTTGATTTACTTAGACTACATGGGGAGGTGTTTGGATTTGATTTATTGAAAAGTAAGAAGCAGTAATTGTTGTGATGTAATCTGAAAGCTAGTGATGAAAAAGTTAAAGTTGTCCTGGCTATGACTGGAAACCATTCTGTTTTTCTTTTTTTTTTTTCTTTTCTTTTTTTTTTTTTGTGCTTCACGGTAATGGTCCTTTTGGTGAAAGGGTAATAAAATAACATATTTTGTTTATTGTTTATGCTATCCCTTTGTAAGAAGACTGCCTAATCCTACATTATCCCATTATATAAAAAGACTATCCTATCCTATGGTATCCCATTCTATAGAAATACCATCCTGTCCTATGTTATCCCATTCTGCAGGCAGATCTGTCAGATGCTTTTCCATTGAGTAAGAAGACTGTCCTTTCCTACGCTATCTCATTCTATAAGAAGGCTCTCCTTTGTGATTTTATCTCATTTTGCAAGAAGACTACCTCATCCCATGCTGTCTCATTATAGTGTATATCATAAGAAGGCTCGCCCATTCCATAAACAGGCCACCCTATCCTGAGCTGTCTAATTCCATAGGAATGCCCTTGGTATGATACCAAAACAAGAATAGCTAGGAATTCATAACAGTAACTAAGAGATCCTAGGTAGAATAATGACTGTGAAACACTGTTAGATCTAGCTGCCTTTAGCACAGCCTCTATTTGCACAACAAATCAATGTTTTCCTTTGTAAAGACATTACATTTGCCTTAACTGAATGAGTGTAGTTAGCAATGGTGATCACTGCACACAGTTGCCCAGTGCAGTTCATAGCTGTGTCACCTTCTGTGTGGAGCTTGCATTTTCTTTCCTTTTGCCATGTGTGCTTTTGATGGATGCTATGTTTTCTACCCAGATCTAAAAGTCAATTTATAGGTGTACTGCTGAGCCTCCAAGTTGCCTATAGGAGTGTGTGTGTGTGTGTGTGTGTGTCTGTGTGTGTGTGTGTCTGTGTGTGTGTGTCTGTGTGTGTGTGTGTGTGTGTGTATGCGTGTATGCGTGTGTGTGCATGTATGCGTGTGTGTGCATGTGTGTGCGCGTGTGTGTATGCGTGTGTGTGCATGTGTGTATGTGTGCATGTGTGTATGCGTGTGTGTGCATGTGTGTATGCGTGTGTGTGCATGTGTGCATGCGTGTGTGTGTGTGTGTGTGTGTGTGTGTGTGTGTGTGTGTGTGTGTGTGTGTGTGTGTGTATGCGTGTGTGTGTGTTTCTGTGTGTGGATGTTCAATAACAGACTTGAATCTTATTTGTGTCAGGCCTTCTGCATGCTTGAATGTAGCCTATCTCCTCTTGCATCACTGAAATGGATTAGAAGAATGTCAGAAATATATGTATTAATGTATGTGTTTAGTGCTTATTAGAAGCTAAAAGGGTTAACACATTTCATTCTATTTTATGTACAGCTTAGTTTTGTATGAAACTACAAGATGCACTCTGACCTAGTATTTGCTAGCACAGCAAAATTCATGTTTATGCCTTTTGGAAATTTACTGAGAAGCAAGTGATTATCTGGTAGGTCAGGAAAATAATGAATAGAACAATACTGTTTTCTATAACGTTATTGAACTTGAGCAATCAGCTCCGTTCATGTTATGAGAACATGCACAGCTGTAGAAAAAGATAGATACAGTTGAATAAAGACTGCTTGAAGAAATGAACTATAATCTGTACTTGCTTTGTGCTCGAATTAGCCATAGTACCTTGAATGGTAACATCACATAGTGAGAAGTTGTATGTAACCGTTGGTCTCCAAGGCCACGTTATTTTTCTTAGGAAGTTTTTTCATAAACTTGATAGTGTCAGCAGAAAATCATGGACAAACAGCTGCTATTAAATAATATTGTAAGAACTTGTAATTTATTATGTCAGCTTAGTAGGCAATGTCTTGTAAGAAATGTATAAGAATGGCTTCACTTCCTGATTCTAGTTAGACAAACTCTGTACTAGCACGTTTTTTGTCTCCTTGCTGCAAGAATTAAAGTGCCTTAACCTGAACCTGCTATGTATTGATCTTTTTGAAGTTGTTTTTCCTTTGACAAAGAATAATCTGGAAATAAACGAATGGATGAATGAATGAATGAATGAATGAATGAATGAATGAATGAGTTACACTGGCTCCATGCCTTTCAAGAACTAATTTTACATAACTCAGATGGTGTTTATTATTGCCACTAATCACCAGTATGTGGTCCATGTAGTAATATGTGCGTAGAATATTCTGTAACCTTTGGTCTGTAGCCCTTTGCCTTCATTTTAGCACAGACTCCATACCAAACATCCGTATGTTATACTTAAATTAGTTTTGGTACTTAATCCAAATTTGTATTACATTATACTTGTGTCAGGTTAATGTTCATTAAATCCCACCTGCAGCCATCTATTAGCGCATAATAATGACTTCTTTGCTGTGATGTGTGCACCGTGTAGTAGACATCACTGAATTTATGGTGAAATTAAAATTACCCAGGAATCCTAACTTTTCATGACTTTCATTTAACATAGATATACATGATGCTGCATGCATACTTTTTTCAAAATTAGGAAAGATTCCTCCAGTCTACAGCACATCTAACTATGGCTTTGCCTTATGCCTTAGTACATGGATACCACCTGACCATGAAATTTGGGGTGCCGATACTTTGCAGCTTAATTTTGGCTTCACTGTTTTTCATTCTTTCAATTTCTTAGTTAATAATGTCTTGGAATCTTACACTAGCATTATAATTTTTCCGCTCTGACAATATTCCCTCCTCTCTGACCAACCTCTTTTACAACTTTATCGAGTGCCATTTTAGTTAAACCTATTTTGGACATTTATCCAACTGAATGTCTGCTATTGCTGTCCCTCCTTGGCCTACAGTCATTGAGTTCAACTTGCCTCTGCACCCAATCTGGCATTTGCCAGGGATCAGAAAGTAAACTGAAGTGTCCAGCTCAGCATCATCATTGTTGCTATGGGAACTTTTGTATTGACCTCATATTGCTTAATCAACAAGCTATGTGACTTAAGTCCCATTTTTCCATATCTGAAATGTGATGTTTTCTTCAATAATAAGGGTCCAACATGAATATCTTGAGCATCTACTTCCTCTGTTTTGCTCACGGGATGATCTAATGTTTACACTGTTTTTAAAATAATCTTCTACAGATGTACACAATATATTCCACACATAAATATGGCCCTTAATACATCTGATAATCTTCACCAAACTGCCACTGCCAAGACAGTCTCCACAACTCATCTATTTATTCTGAAATGCTTTCTTTTTTTCTCCTTTTTGAAACATCAATCATAAATGTATTAAAGACTTTGTACTCGTGGTTTTGCAAACTAACATTTTCATGAGGCCCAGTCATCTTAGTGTGATATTAAATTTGTCACTGGCCATAAACCTTGGCAGGCTTGCAGTTAAAGAAAAAAAATAGTCAAAAAGAGAGTTAGTCGTCTTGCTTTTTTGATTTTGAGGAACTGGTTTTCATTCCGCTGACATGGAGTAACAAGCAGTTCATAATGGTTTCAGTCTGATATTTGGCCCACTGCTTTCACAGAACTCAACCAACATGCATCACTTGAGTATAACATCTAACAATATAAAAATTATATTCTTCTATAAGAATTTTTATGCAGATATTTTAAGCCTTTTAAAACACTGACAAGCCAAGCTTTTGGGGAATGTACAGCAGCTATACAAATAGCAACTCTGTGGAAATGAAGGATAAAACTATGAATCAGGATCCACTAGCAGTTTGTGACTTGGATGATCCATCCAGCAAAGGTAGGATTGCAGGGCTCACGGTGTCTCACTTATCCTGTGGGATGGAGGGAGGGAGAGAGGTGAGATGTCTGTCTGCATTACTTGTAACTCGCAACAAACCAGGTATTAAAACAGACTAGTAAATAGACGATGGTATGTGCTGTAGTTGTGTAGCAGAATACTAGTGCACTGTGTGGGTACTTGTGCGTGTGTGTGTGTGTGTGTGTGTGTGTGTGTGTGTGTGTGTGTGTGTGTGTGTGTGTGTGTGTGTGTGTGTGTAATTGGACCCATATCATATGCTCTGCTTTGTTGTCACACATATCAGGTGAGCAGGGATGTCAATTGAGCAGAAAACCTCCCTTCTCTGCCGAATGACAGCTTTAATCCTTGGCTCTTGTCTTCCTCTCCCAGTGTCTTAAGATGCCTGGAAGGAAGAGAGAATAAATGGACCAGTGATGAATGGTGGCTTAATGGTTACAGGAATGCAGGAGAACAAAATGATCCAAAGAAATAATACTGGTATTTTGCATGTATTTATACAGCACTCTATTACGAACACTGCCAGAGTGCTTAAAAAGCATCTCTTCTACCCTCTTCTCCCTAACTACCAACATCACCACCTTACATAAAATGCTGTCTTTAAACTCCCATGACAGATTACTTTCTGATAGAGTTAGTAAATTAATTCACTCACTCTGATCCTAATACTAGCATACACCATAAAATAAATACAGTTAGAGGCAACAGCAGCAATGGTTAAGACTATGGATGTGTGGATGACTTAACTGCTCATTCTCACCTGACTGTCTTTTATAAAAACAGCTTTCCTGCAAAGGGCTTAAAATGAAAGGCTGACGTCTTCACCAACATAAATAGTGTCTGTGGTCTAACAGAATGGTTTTGGACAGTACCCTTAATATTCAAATGTTCAATAAAAGTAACATATTTGGGATGGGAGAATGCTGCACCTCCACCCGCACCTCCACCCCACAGTATCTCATCCTCCCTGATAAGGTCCGACCATAAAGCTGTCTCCTTTGAGATTTAAATCAACTCCATAATCCCATTAAAACCAGTAACAGTTAGGAACTATTCCAAGGCAAATTACTGTGATGATTTGTCAAAATTCAATGTCCCACCAAACACCAAGAACACAACAGCCTATGCTGAATTACTCTCAGAAACTCTGTACAACCATGTCACTGGCTGCATAGAGCCTGCTATACCTACCAGAAGTAAGTCCAAAACTAGCTGCAGAAGCAAACTGCAATGCTGACATCCCAAATTAAACAGCATATACAACAAAATGAAAATAAAATTGGCAAAAAACAGGAAGGATATTTCCCATATGTATGGAAACTATCTCATCAAACTAAACAGGCAATTAAGAGGGCTAATTAGGTCAAGCAAAGCTATCTTTGAGGTTAAGATAGCCTACCAGGTGAAAGATACAATAACTACAAGGTCTTCTTCAGCTATGTCAGAAACCTGAAGGGTAGCACACAGCAATGTGCTGAACTGGTGGTTAATGGTGCCACATTCATTGAGCCTGGTGATATAGCAAATCTGTTGGTGGACAAATTCTGTCCCAACTTTATACTCCTCTCATCTAACCATTCCCCCCAAAATATCTTCAGATATAACCACTCCAACTATAACTAGGGAGTGTATACTGGCTGCATTTGCAAAAGCAAAGAACACAGCCTCATTGGGCTCTAATAACATCCCAGGATGCCTCCCGAACAGTCTGAAAGATGACTTATCAGGACCCCTGGAGTCATTATTTAACCATAGTCAAAAAACAGGCTTTGTGCTACATGAATGGAGGACTGTAACAGTCGCGCCCTTCATAAGGGAGGACCTTCAAAAGATCCTGGGAAATGCAGACCCATTAGTCTGACTAGTCTTATATGCAAAGCCATAGAAAAAATGATCATGGAAATTATTAACAAGGACATGGGAGACTTCCAGACACTGAATCCACCCCAGTTTGGCTTTATCAAAGGAAGGTCATGCTTACTGAATCTTTGAAAAGGTCAATATGGAAATAGATGATGAGAAAATGGTACATACTACCTACCAAGATCTGGCTAAAGCTTTTGATACAATACCCCAGTAAGGCATTATCAACAATCTTATGGAACTAGGTATAAACCCCTTTATAACACACATTGGATAGCTAGCTGGCTCACTGAAAAGACCCAGGAGGTTGGAATCTGTGAGACCACCTCCATAAAGAAGCCAGTCACCCGTGGAGTCCTCTAGGGTTCTGTGCTAGGTCCACCCTTCTTTGGCATTTACTTCTCAGATGTCAAAGCCAATGTCAAAGGACTCTGGCTGACCAAGTTCACAGATAATTGCAAACTGAGAGCAGTTATTGAATCCTTCCAAGACGAGAACACACTTCAGGGAGGTCTAACACAGACAAATGCTTGGTGCCAAAGCCATGGTTTAAAACTCAATACCAAGAAATGTATTATAGTATCTTTTGGAAAGTTGCCTATCCCTGGTAACTATGTCATCAATAATACACCCCTAAACATGAATTCATTAGTCTGGGATCTAGGAACTCATGTAGATGGGAATCTAGCCTTCGACCAACATGTGTACAAGGTAGTAGAAAAACCCTTCTATGTTGCTCAACTTATAAGCAAGGGCATGGCATCTAGGTCCATAGAGGTCATCATACTACTATACTTTGCCCTCATCAGAGCCATCATAGACTATAATGCCCCATCAGTATGTACCTGACCAGACACATGTAGCAACTGGTACATGCACAAAGGTTCCTTACAAACAGAATACAGGGAGTAAACACAATGTCCTACACTGATCTCTTCTTTACTCAGTATCATACAGCCTTCTGAGATGTGATCTTTGATTGGCATATAAACAAACCTGGACCCTGTTTTAATAACCCTTTTGCACATCTATAAAATAAACAGCATCAGAACCACTAGATTAAAAGACCTAAATTTTGCTTGCAACATAAAAAGGACATGTTGGACAGACAGATATGTTTCTCAGAGAATTCCCATTCTCTGGAATAGGCTTCCCATCTATTTGAAGCAGAGTTGCTCCCTATCCCTAGTTAAGTGTAACTTGGACCAATGGATAGGTAATCCGAAATTCACCCCGGTCTGTCATCTGTCTCTGATGGACAGAGGCAATCAGTAAATCACCCCTATATAAATCAAAACTATAGGTCACATTTGGGCTGCACAGCTAGTGTATAGCTATGAACCTAAAGAAAGCACCTCAACTGAGAACCAACCTAGGGAGCCTCTTGCTTTGAGGCAACAGTGATATTCACTACACTACTATGCTACCCTATGCACAGGCACACTTTCTCTTAAACTAAAATCAATTATTTTCTTCCTTTGCTATAATGCTTTCTTGCATTACTATTAATGATTTGTCATTGCTTTCCCGAATAGAGAAAAGTCCTACAACCATCACCAAGCAGAGACTTACAGACAACAAAAATGTAGTGAGGAGCCAGGTACATTGCAATGCATTCTAAAGCCACCGATGCCACGTCTCACTGTACATGTGAGGGAACAAGCACACGTAGGGGGATGCATAGGAGGCAATCAGATCAACCTTCATGGCTAGAGTTAGGGTTTAATTAGAAAAATCATCTGTCCAAATGTATGATAACTTTGCTGCAAGCTTTAAGCATTAAGGTGCTCCAGTGACAGTGATAAGCAAGTAGCAAGCCATAAGTCACTAGGTAGGTTTTAAGGCTACAGGGGAAAATCTGTTGAAATCTGCTCTCTCCTGGGAGTCCTCAGTCTGCCAGCTGGTGCACTGCTACAGTATTCCCTCTCCATAAAGGGGGGGGGGGTGACTACAGAGCCTGAGAATCATCACCCCATTAGCCTGACGAGTCTAATATGTAAAGCTATGGAATGCATCATCATGGACCTGATTAACAAAGATATAGGAAATCTCCAAACTCTAGACTCCATGCAATTTGGCTTTGTAAAAGGGAGATTATGCCTGCTCAACCTGGTTGACTTCTTTGAGTTAGTCACCAGGGCTGTGGATGAAGGTAAGGCACCGCATACAGCATACCTTGGTCTGGCCAAGGCCTTTGATACCATTCCTCAATCAGGAATTATTGATAAACTCACCAAACTAGGCATCAACCCCTATATCACTAGGTGGGTTGCAAACTGGCTCACAGATAGAACACACAGTGTGAAAGTAGCGGACTCCAAGTCAGACTGCCGACAAGTCAAGAGTGGAGTCCCACAGGGATCAGTCCTGGGTCCTCTCCTGTTCGGCATCTACTTCTCAGAAGTCTAGGTCAACACAAAAGGACTCTGGCTGACCAAGTTCATAGACGACTGCAAGCTGGGAGCCATTCTTAACTCCCCAAGTGATGCAGAAATCCTACAGAAAGGCCTCACTGAGACCAATGACTGGTGTTGAAACCATGGCCTTAAGCTTAACACCAAAAAATGCATCATCATCCTCTTTGGTAAAACCTCAGTTCCCACTAATTACCACATTGATGGGAGCCCACTGAACAATGAAGGCGTATAAGAGATCTAGGGATACAGATTGACAGCAAGCTCTCCTTCAACCATCACATTGCCACTGTGGTTAGAAAGTCCTTCTATGTGGCACATCTCATTATCAAGGGTTTTGCATCCAGGAAGAAAAAGGTCATTGTCTCCCTCTACTCTTCCCTCATTAGACCAGTCATCGAGTATAATGCCCCATTTGACATGTACCTCACTAGACACCTGCAACAGCTGGAGAGGCCACAGAAGTACTTCATGAAGAGGATTCTAGGCATTAAACATACGTCCTACACGGACAGACTCAAAAGACTACAGCTATTCTCTGTCTCATATTGCCTACTTAGAGGCTATCTCTGCTTGACTTACAAGAGCCTTGTCAGACCCAGCTCTGTTAGAAATACTACAGCTAAAGAAATCCCAATCCCTTCGCATCAAATACTCCAGAGACCTCAACCTCATCACCACAATCAACAGAACATGCTGGAGGGACAGGTTCATAACCCAGAGACTGCCCATGCTCTGGAATAGACTTCCCATAAATGTCAGGCAGAGCACCTCGCTGTCCCTCTTCAAGAGAAATCTTGATGAGTGGATGGGTAATAGAAAGTTCACCCCGGGGATCAGTCCAGTGGCTCTACTTGATAGAAGCACTGGGAACTAAGATCGGGGGCATGATGCCAGGACACGTCCATGGGCTAGGCTTGTAAAGGCTCCAGTGCCATTAGCCTAGTACACACCTATGAACTTATTATTTAGTGATATCAACACTGAGTGATTTTCCAGAAAACCACAAGTTTTATGAGGAGCAGACCAAAAATATGATGCATAAATTTGGACAGTTGAGAGGTATGTAGCCTCCCCATCCTGACAGTTGTCTTGAGTCAATATAGAAATTCATGTATCTTACCCAGTTTTTAGCACAAGACAAACACTATGAAGCAACAGACTTAATGTTCATTGACAAGCCATATAATTCACATCCATCCATCCTCAACCCCATTTCCCATTTTGCACATGGGGTCAGGGTGTCATTTCAGCAGTGACAGTCATCTCAAGCCAAGGTTTACACTGCCAGATGTCTAGCCCTGCCACAGAAGCCATGAAATGATCATGAACTATGAGTATTTTTTTAACTCATTCACCAAATAAAGAAAAAAAAAAGTTCATTCTTAGAGTCCCTTCTTTGGGATTTACCTTTCTGTCATTCAGCTATTATGTAAACAGGCAGAAAAAAATGAAGAAATCAATTTAACTTTTCCATCTAATCTGGCCAGTATTCATGTTAGGCAACATTTAAAAATGTATCGAGTGATAGTGGAACAAAATAAAAAAAAATGCATTCTCCACCTAAGTTACATACAGCAGCAATTAAGTCTCTCAAGGCTTATTCATATTGAGAGCTGTTAGCAGAATCAATTAAGTTTTAGCAATCTCACCTTCCTTTCCCATGAGAGCGTGGAGCTAAATTTGATTAAAAGAATTTTACCAGTCAGCCTTCCCCTTTCAAACCATTCAGCTCAGTGGCTCTGGATTAGCAGAGGAACTGGCAGATTAATTATTACAGATGACTGCAAGTAATGCTGAGGAAATCTCTTATAATTTTCTCTGCTTCCCCCATGTGGCTAAGAAGGCTGCATCTGTATGCACTGAAAAGGGATTACAGTGTTATAAGTACCAGAAGAAATGGCTAGAGAATGTCTTTTATGAATTAGTAGTTGCGATGTATGAGTTGTCAACACGTGTTCTACGAGTTGCACATTCTCAAGCATGTTCAAAATATGTTACTTTAGATACGTGATAAATTATGTTTTTGCATCAAGGTAAAGCTTTCCCTGTACTGTTTAATGATTTAGTGTGCACAAACTGTTATTTCTGAAAGAGTCATTACAGAGGTACCGCAGTTTATTTTCCTTTTGTACTCTTTTATACAGAAAAACAATAAATTATCCATATAATACTTCTGATTTTAAAAGGAAATCTTTTGCCTTTAAGACAAAACTTCTGGCAAATTCTACACTGATTCATCAAGTTATTGGTTTAACAAATCTGCCATACAGTACTTGTTAATAGCACAGATAGTATTAACAAGAAAACATAAATTAGTTCCCTTCATTTAAGAAATAAAACTTGAAAAACTGGCAATGACATTTGCAAAGAAGGCAATGTTTTGTTTTCCTATAAATTCTTTGTTTGAGACAAATATGAATAATTATCACATAAATAGAAATTGGATTTGTGACCACATAGTGCTGTAATTAAAAGTGAATTACTTTTCATACCATCAAAAGATGATTTTAAATTAATTTATTTGTTAACCCTGTCAATAATTTAGTCCTTTGTGAACCCCTTTTTATCACTGCCTGAGCCACATAGGAAATGTATTCTCTTATTATTAATAATAATAATTGCTAATAGTAATAATAAGTATTATTATTAATAATAACAGTTTCATTATTAATTAAATGCCAGTCACTGGAGAAGGAAGTCAATAAACCTTTTGGAGAGGTGCTGTAGCACTTCAAATGTTATCTTATTTCCATAGTGCTGCTGTTGGCTACTTTAGTGTAACTGTACACATATGGTGGGGGGGGGGCTTGGCATAGGTGCAAAGTACAGGGTTTGATTCTGACCACCGGTTATTGGCTAGGTTTGTTATAGCCTGCAGACTGATAGCCCAGTATTTACTTTTGAACCTATAAACACATTTCTGGTGTGGATAAAGAAACCAGAATACCTAGGAAAGATGGGTCTATATTAGAACATCGAAAGTTTAATGGTTCGAATAACTAAAGGTCGACCTTTAATGATCGGACCATTAACATTTTGAATGTTCATAAAAAATAAATTAAAAACAAAAAAGAAAATCTCAAGGGAGTAGGCAAGGGGGCAAGCCCCCCCTGCACCCCCCACTTGGGAGGCTGCGCCCCCACACACCCCGCTACTTAAATATACCAACTCCGAGACCACACTACATTGAAGTAAATGGAAATCTCTCCTTACGGATATTTCTGTTTACCCGTTCAACGTTCTGCACTTTCGTTATTCTCATGACAACAATGATGGATTCGACATTGTCAGCTTTTGAGAATATAATAAGTAACCAGGAAAAACAGACTCTGCATACACAGTACCAGATGTGAAGAGTGAGACCAGAACATGGTAAACCACCTTGCATTCTTACTGATTTTCATAGGAATCAGGTAATGATGTTTATGAGAACATTGGGCATCTAAACTTACATAAAAATTGAGACTCAAATCTGCCATTTTATCATCCATGGCTTTTTTGGATAGAGAATGTCATGCAAATTTGGATTAACGTCCAGATCTTTGCAGGGAAGTATTTTCTTTTTCCATAGTTGTAATACTCTCTAAGCTGAGTGTTAAAATTAGGTGGATAAGGAAAGTATACTTCCTTCAAAGGAGCAATGTGCTTTTAAGCCAAACAAAAAACAGGACTATTTTCAGATATACTGACTTCAGTGAATGTACTTTTCAATCACTCATTTTTCATCAAAACATATTTACTATCATTTGAAGTAAACCATTGACTCGAAACATTTGCTAAAGACAAAATAGACCAGCTATTATTGAGTGAAAACATATGAGAAGAAACATATTTTGCTATCACAAACTATTCTACATTAGTTCATACCAAAACCTGACATTTTATTCTGTTTGATTGTCCTTTTATTTCCTTCCAACCTTTCAAATTATATTTTTGTTATATATTTCCTAAGATGGAAAAATGCTTTCTAATACAACATTTAAAATATACTTCTTCAAAGAATTTTCCCACAAGGAGAATTAGAGGTCACTCACTGATCCTCTGGGACATTTTTTCCCAGGGAAATCAATGTAGACTTCATAATTATCAGTTCTGCTTTCCTTCCATGATGGGGTATTAGACCATGAATCTCTTTTAGAGTGGTGAAATAAAATATATACTTCACTCATTACATAACAAATAATATACCTTATTTGAACTCACAACAAGTCACTGTGACTTTTAAACAACATGATTTTAAAAGTGATGCTTGGTGGAAAACTCATTGAGAAAAGCATAACCATTAAGAATAACAGACATAGACTGCCTTCAGACTTGGACAACAATGGCAGATGTAAAACCTTAAGGATCTGTGACTTTTCTGCAGAGCTACAGGGGTCTAGCTTGCATCAATCCCTCCAGAAATTATTTTCATTTGGTTTAAACATATAGACATTCAAACTTTAGCCTGATGTCTCCTGTACAACATTCTTACCAAAACAATAATACTAAGGCATCTACATTAAAACCCTGGGTGCAACAAAAAATAAGTGCCCCCCCCCCACCCCCCACCATTTCCGTTATCCACACAAACTAATATATATGCAGGACTGCTCCCACAACTTAAAACAAATGAGGAAGCAGTGTTCTCAGTTAAGCTGTTGCTTTCCTTTGCAAATCTGAGTTTTAATTTATTGTATTAAACTAAATGTCTATCTATCAAAAAAACTTTAAGTTTGGTACAGTAGTATTTGCAGTCCATCGGGTGAAACTTTAGGTTCTACAGCTTCCTTTGAACGACATCCTTTAACTGCAACTCAAAATTAAGAGAAGAACGGGGACTGAACCCTGATCCTGTACTGCAGCTGTTGAAAAAACAAAGCACAGCTCCTACTTGTTTGTTTGATCTGAACTAATGTCTGGCATAATAAAAATTCTGTCCCTGGGATGTTATAAACTCCATGTAGGCTGTGCGCAAAGCCTACATGGAGTTTACATGTGTGTGCGGTGGTGTATGGTGAGCAGCAGTTCATGTCCCACTCCATGTCTAAGAGAGGTTTCATAGCTGGCAACAGTGTTGCTGGCCAGGGAACCATATAAGTGAACAGGGATAGCAATCCTGTTTAAAGCAGAGCACTTATAGTCCATGGTTTTTGGTGAAATGCCACAATGATCACCAGGGCTTCACAGACAGCTCTCAATCTCTTAGTTCAACACATCTGCACAAAGGCCGACATAATGCAGGGACAATGACACAGAAATAAAGACATATTTGACATAGATGCCTTATAGAAATGTGATAAAAGTACATGTTCTGTAGGATTTGAAGTATGAAACTCAAACATACCTTTCAACTTCTTGCAGCAAGAAAAGTGGACAAAGCCATAAATAACGAGGGGACAAAGGCCCAAAAAATATGGACAGATTTCTAATAATGCTCTTACAAACTTAGAAAGTTGATAGAATAATAGGTTTTACATTAGCATGAATTTTCTGAACAGGATGAAGTTTGAAACTCAAATGTCTGTCATTATTTTCTGATTTCAATCTGCAATGACATGCCAATGATTTGCCAGAAAATCAAGATTTTATGAGGAAAAGTGCAAAAATACGAGACAAAAATCTGGACATTCAACAAAATCTGGACATTTGAGAGGTATGCACTCAAATGTAAATAATACAGACTCACATCAGTCCTGAGATCATCCCAGCAATATGGCAGAAAGCCACAAATTTGATAAGGAACACATCTGGACATCCTGTGAATATATGGAGAGTTGAGAGGTATGAATGTGAAATATATGGTCCAAAGACACTACAGGACTGTGTATCGACAGTGCAGAGTATTGTGATATCCCATTCCTGGCATACTGTACTGAAGCTGTGTAAATGACCTGTAATGGTACATGGACTGCCATGTAAAATAAACACACGGGGAAGTGTGTGTATTGAATAGGAACACACAAATTAACTGTAGGAATGAACACAGGGAAAGAGGACAAGTAAAACAACCTAATATACAACAGATGAGGGCATGTCAATGGAAGATAGTTGTAGCAGCAACACCAATCACACACACACATATATATATATATATATATATTTACTGCAGCAATGCTTTGTTTTTCTACAAAATGTAACCTTAACATTTTTATTATACCTGCTTAAATCTTAGTGTTTCTACAAAATGAAAAAAAAAAAAATTCCTTTGTAAATGCTTAATCTTTGTTCTGTCTTGAACCCACAAATTACCACAATTGTAAACTGCTGTAATCTTTTTTGCTTACCAATGTTTTAAAGCTTTGTCTTTAACTTACAAATGATTGAAATTGTAAACTGCTGTAATCTCTTTTGTAACCTTTGTTTTGGAGCTTTTCTCCCCAGGACACCATTGAAAACGGGTTCTTATTGGCCCAATGGACTATCCTGGTAAACCAACTGCAAATAAATAAATAAATATATATATATATATATATATATATATATATATATATATATATATATATGTATGGTACAGGAGAGAGGACAGTGAAAATGTGTATTATGTGACTGTCACACAAGGTGACATAACAATGGGGAACATGTCTGTGTGAGATAAGCATCCCTACATGAATAATGCAGAGGACATCTATCAGTGATCTAACATGCAATTGGTGTAGGGTGCTTATTGTGAAACTGTGCAAACTGATTTGCCTGAATATGAGTGTAATCTCAGCAGAAGTCTCCAGCAAGTGGGCACAAGTAAAGGCCCATGGAAAACCTTAAAAGAACCAACCACAATCATTGGACAGTATCCAAATAATATCACTAGGAATCCCATGTCTCTGACATAACATATGTGATGTAGAGTGATAAGAGATGATTCTGAACAAACACACTTGAACAACTATTATGATATATCCACACTATATGACAGCAATCATGCATGCTGACCTGGCACTGTAACATCTGTTGGAGGTGTTAGGAGGGACACTGATATACCTTTATGCAACATTATGATCAATACAGGATAGTTGAGTGGTGTGCATGACATATACACACACACACATATATATATATATATATATATATATATATATATATATATATATATATATATATATATATATGTATGGGTCTAGGACTATTAACTGAAAGCCCATTTCACTGAAACACATTTGACTGTGCACAAATCGCTGAAAGCTCAATTCACTAAAACTCAATTCACTGAAACACATTTCACTGAAAGTTATATATAGCCTTTTCCCCACTGTTGTGCGATCCTGGAGTTAGTATATATAGAAAGGGGGGGTGTGGGGGGAGTATCCCCCCACATATTTTGGATATATATTAAGTTCAGAAAAGAGTAAATTATTGGAATTGCAAGTATCCATGTATATAGTTCAAAATATTTAAAATAGGTGGAGGCTATGCCCCCCACACCTCCCAATATGGGGGCAGTGCCCCCACACCCCCCTTACTATATATACTAACTCCAGGGTCGCACAACAGTGGGGAAAAGGCCATATATAACTTTCAGTGGAATGTGTTTCAGTGAATTGAGCTTTCAGTAAATTGTGCACAGGCAAATGTGTTTCAGTGAAATGTGCTTTCAGTGAATATATATATATATATATATATATATATATATAGCACAATCCACACTGTCACAAATGATATACATGACATTAATGTTGTCAGGCATCTATGTATGTATTGTGTGCATCAGGTAGCACACATACATCTGGTGTAACAGCTTGATTGGTGTTCTGCACCATCAGACAGCCATGTATATGCCACAAAAAGAATACCTTGGTATAGTTAATAAGCTGTGAGACAGCTCACTGTGACAAAGGTGGCACACTTCTGTTACATACCACTGGAAAATGTGTAGAGAGGTCCATGAAGAAGGGTGCATTGTACTAAGTTATTGTTGTGATGAGGGCTGGGAACTATGGAGGTATTATGGCTTCTGAAGTGGATGTCCTTCACATACTTAGTACTTGTGGTACATACAAAAGAGTAGTCAGCACTGTGACCACATGCTGGTGGATGTTCCATTTACCATCTACCGCAGGACACAGGTCACATACCTATTGGCCTGATTATGGGGTGTGATGTTCACATTATTCATGGTTTGTGTGTTTGTTTTCATGACTTAACAAACCCCCCCCTATGTTTTCTTGTCATTCAAGGTGTTGTCATGGCTGTGTCAAAAATCTTTGGTATGTGTTGATATTGTCTTCATTATACTAATATCACAGTTGCAGTCAATGATTTACCATAATCCTTCAGGCAGCTGTCTGGACACAGGATGTGTATGTCATCTGTGATGTCCATCAGTTAAATAATTGACAGGAAAGGGCCGAGTAGACAGCCCTGATGAACAGACCTGATTGCTGGACCTGAGATATAGGTCACTTCACACATTTCACATAGTGAGATGCCACATATGTGATACACTGGTCTACCCATTTGGTGACATAGCTGTTTATAGCCACATATGACAGTGTTGATTGAATTTCTCAGTGTAGATTTGTGTCAAATGCCTTAGCCTGGTCAAGTTATTTTTATTTTATTTATTTATTTATTTCATTTGTTAACCGGGTAGTGTCAGACTGGGCAAAAAGTCTCTTTTTAGTGGACACCCGGGGAGAAAAGCTCCAAAATACAATCAAGCTATGAGGTAGACATATACAGATGATATAGTACTTGCAAGAGATGAGTTACAACATATTACAGATGATTCAGTACTATCTAAGATGCCACAGAGACATACATACAGTATCATATGTTCAATACAATAGGTTAAAACTTACAGAGTAAACAATAACTCAAATTATTTGCAAACATGGTACAGATTCAAATTACAGATGATACAGGAACAGAAGACTATTTACAATGAAGTTAGACTTATGTATATAAGGTCACGCTAAAGAGGAAGAGAGGGGAACTTGAAGTTGGGTAAACAGTCCCTGAGATAAATACAGAGATTACATGTGGGTTGCAGTAAGTTAGCAGAGCATAACAGTTGTGAGCAAAGTTTTGAGAGAGAACTGATCCCTACAAAGCAGTAGAGTGTTGTCTTATTAGGTGTGCTAACACAACATAATAGGTAGCATAAAAGGAGGGTACAGTTGTGGGATTCTTGGACAATATTAACCTGGATTATGGCAGGAGCAAAGCCAGTGATTTGCTAGGTGCTCTTTGAGAAGTTTTTTGAACTCATGGTTGTTTTAGTTTTTTGTGATTGTCTGAGGAGGTATGTTCCATAGCTTGGCAATTTTGTAAGAGTAGAGGGCATCACCATGAAGGTTGTGGGAGTGGGTGACATTTAGCATTAGTTTTATGATGATCTGAGGGCCTGGGATTACAGTTTGGTTGTACTAGGTTAGCCAGTGGAAGGAGGTTTTTGGGTTGGTGGATAATTTTACGGACTATGGTGAGTTGATTGAGGGATAAAAACTTAGGGAGTTCAAGCCAGTTTAGTTAGAGAGGGTTGTGCAATGGTGAGTCCTATATGGGTGACTGGTGGCAAATTTTGCTATTCTGTTGTAACAGGCTTCTAGATTATTGAGGTCAGTCTTACGCACATTATTGAAAATGTGATAGCCATAGAGGAGAGTTGAGAGCAGGTGAGACCGGGAAGTGGCCAGCCTGGTGCTGTTGGTTAGGAGGAATGGTTTTGCTCTATAGAGGGCACCTAGTTTGGTATGCACTTTTTTTTGATTATCAATGAAATATATTTATCAAATTTTAGATGTGCATCAATTGTTACACCTAGAAGTTTAGTTTAGTTAGTGGGAAGTAACTTGGTTCCATTGGAGGAGAGGATTGAGAGTGGGGGTTGGCAAGGAGTGGATGTCTTATTTGTGAAGACTATTATCTTGGTTTTGTTTGGGTTTAGAATAAGTTGATGTTTGGCTAGATGTTTTTCTATGTCTTGAAAGGAAGACTGCATTTTTACCTGATGTTCTTGGGCAGTTGAGGCTGAGCAGATAAGTGTGGAGTCATCGGCATATTGGACAATGAAGGTGTGATTCATTGAAGAGCTGAGGTCATTTGCAAATATGCTAAAGAGGAGAGAGCCAAATATGGAGCCTTGGAGTATGCCAATAGTGATGGGTAGAATGGGGGAAGATTGTTTTCCAATTTCGTAGCTTGCTGATAATTGGATAGATAGCTATGGAACCATTTCAGGGATGTGGAAGAAAGCTTGTTTAGTAGTAGCGGGTAGGAGATGGTGTCAAAAGCTTTGGACATATCAAGGAAGATAGAGGAGACAAGTTGTCCTTCATTTAGTAGGTGATGAATGGAGTTGGTGAAAGATAATAGGGCAGTGCTGGTACTATGTTTAGGTCTAAAGCCATGCTGGGAGCTGGTTAATAGGTTGTTGGTTAGAAAGTGGTATAGGAGTTGATTTTGGATACATTTTTCTAGTATTTTTGCAAGGGGTGAAAGGATGGCTATGGGCTGATAGTTTGTAAGTTCATTGGATGGCCCACCTTTGTGGAGGGGAATGATATGGGATATTTTTCAGAGAGTTGGGAAGTATTGGTCAGAAATAGTTTGGTTGATCAGGATTGATATGGAATAGGCTACAGTGGGAGGTGCTATTTTTAAGAACTCATTTGATAGTAGGTCAGCAGCGACACAGCAGGGTTTTAGCTTGGTTAGGATTGCTTTAATGTAGCTAGTTTGTATGGGAGAAAAAATAAAAGGGGTGGGATGATTTACAGCTGTTGAGGGGAGAATAGGAGGTTTGCTGAGATGGTCTTCTAGCAGAGAGCTAATGGTATTAATAAAATGGGAGTTGAATTGTGTAGAAATTGGGTCAGTGTTGTTTGAGGAGGTAGGGGCTGGTGTTGAAGAGTGGTCAGGATTGAGGAGACAGTTGATGCTTCGCCAGAATTTTTGGGGGTTGTTTTGGCGTGACTGTTGACCAGACAGGAAGTAGTCTTCTTTGTCTTTCTTGATTTGTTTTTTAGCTAGATTTCTAAGCTGCTGATAGTTGGTGAGGGTAGAATTATCTCTGGTAGTGCGGTAGGCAGTCCCTGCTTTGTCCCTGAATTTTATCAATAGCTTGGTATCTGCAGTTAGCCAGGGCAGGGGTTTGGTTTTTGATCTAAACTTCCTGACGGGGGCAAGATTATTAAGTATATTAAAGGACATTATTGTTGAAGTATTGTACTGCCATATCTAGTTGGAGGTTTTTGAGTGGAGCCCAGTTACATTGTTGTAGCAGGTGATTGAATAAAAGGGGGGAGACATTTTTCTTGCATCAGATGTATTTGTAGGTGATGTTACATAGGGTATGGACTCAATTTCTGTATAGGAAGGTTGGTCTATGGTCACTGAGGGAATCAGGATGACACCCTGCTAAGTAACCAAGATTGGGCTTGTTTGTTAAAATCCAGTCTAAAGTTGACTGCTTTTTTGTGTGCTTGTCTACGTGAGTTGGGCAGGTTATGGTTTGGGTGAAGTCAAATAGATTCAGAAATTTGGTGGGGGTGTTGGATGAGCAGGAGTGCCAGTCAAGGTTGAAGTCACCTAGAATGATAGTTTATTGATTAAAATTGCTAGTTGCCCAGACTAGCAGACTTTCTATGGTGGGTAGGTATTACCAGGAGGGAGATAGGTGACTATGATGATTATTGATTTGTTTGGGTTGATGTCCAGGCGGGGAGTTAGGATTTCTGAGGTTGGTAGATCAGGGGGAGTGCAACTTAGTTGAATGACCTTAAGGGTGTCCTTGAATATAATGGCTACCCCATCCCCTTTGTATTTAGTCTGTCTAATCTAATGATGTCATAACCAGGTGTGATGACTTCAGTATCTTTTATGTGGAGCTTTAGCCAGGTTTTTGTAATTACAGCTATATCAGGATGGTATGTGGTGAGGGCAGCATTGAAATCAGTAGCTTGCTTGATTATGCTATGGAGCTTAAAGTTGGTGAACAGCAGGTCTGAATTAGAGGCATTGGGTAGGTGGGTAGGGGTGGGAGTGGATTGAAGAATTAATGGGAGTAGTCAGGATATCATGGGGAGAAAGGTGGCTGGGTGAGTAGTTGTTGTTGGGTCCTGGGTAGGGGTGGATGTCGGCATGGAGTTTAATTTGTTTTAGAGAGTGCAGTAGAATGAGTCTAATTTGATGAATCAATTTGTGGTATCTTATAGTGGGTGACTTTGGGTAGTGAATGTGTAAGTGTTTGAAAGGCTGTAGTAGTGTGGGGCAGTAGTTATAGAGTTGAGGGCTAATGTTAGTAAAATAATGGTTGTTAGGGGAGTGGTAGTATAGAGGGAGTGTAGGTGAGTGACAGTGATTGATATGGTATGAGTTTACAGAGGTGGAGCTGTAGGTGAGATAAAGGAAGAGGAGTAGAGGTAATTTGCATACTACTGAGTAGCACAGGTGCATGGTGGAAGGTAGATAGGATAGTAATACAGTTGGATACATGTGGGGGTGGGTAGGATAGATCGAATGAACTGATTATGGTAGGGGAGGGAGGAGCTAATGGGTTGGGTGAGACGCATAGGTGTTGAGAGAGGTTAGGTTGTTGAGAGTGGGTGTGATCTAGTTAGGTATAAATCTAATGTAAATGGGGGTGGGGGTGAATGGGGGTAGGGTAGGGGAGCAGACTGAGCCTGAGTGGAGTGAAGGCGAATGGAGCAGGTTGGTCCAAGAGGCAGAGCAGAGCCAGAATTTCCAAAAATTATGAGTAGGAGGAATTATTTCTACAGGCCAGTGAGAGCCTGTGAGCAAGTTAAATAGTAGAAATGTGTGGGAACTAGACCTGTATGTTAGCATCTTAGAATGGCAGCTAATCTACACTAAAAAGAACTTTATATGCTTATACCCTTTATTATTGGTAGTACAGAATGGTTGCTAACACAGAGTGAGATAACTTATGTTATTTTACTGTAGGTTTGGCGGTATAGACTGTTCGCTATCGCAATAAACTTAGTCAACTTATTGGCTATGGGAATGCTCTATCACTTTGGCTAGTATAAGGAGGAGGGAGAGAGAGCTAAAGGTATCAGCACCCTCAGTTTAGTGGGCACTCCATGAAGTTAACTCTAAGTCAAAAAACTGACTGAAAACTTAGCACAGGGCTATTATTTTAAATTAGTTTAGACATACACTGCAGACGCTAATTTTATTTTGGAAAACGGGACCCTGATATATTTTGCTGGCTGTGCTGCTACAGTTCAGGCTAGCAGGGGATTCAGTCCACTAAGGTTAGGGCTGAATGAACTGTAAGAAAGAACGTAAAGGAAATATTGGTACAGTGGTCACCAAATATACAAAAGAATGTATACAAGTATTTAAGTATACCTCCTAACAAATACACACTATACTACAGATTGCTGAAAGGAATCCTTGAAATGTGCGTGCATTGCACATATGTGTGTTCCAGTTATACAGATTACAGTTTACAGTAGGGCATTTGTGCCACTGGTATATAGTTCTTAATTTAATGTAAATATTATTGAAGAAATAACAGTATTGTAGAATCGTGAATTGTGATATTTGAACCCACAACCTCTGACTAAAGTCTAATATTGGACTCTTACAATTGCTTTGTGCTGCAGACTAATGCATGTATACTTTCTTTTCCAGTTAGGATATGCATGCACAATTTGATATAACTCTATAAAACAGCAAAAAAGCTATCTTTAATTTTTAATGGTACACTAACACTTCTCTTCTGCTGCATACATACCACTTGTTTCTCTCAGTCTCTCTAATCTAGCCTCATGGACCCAAACATTGAACTTCCAATCCCTGGGGAAAGAACAGAAGAGAACAGAAGAGCATTGTGCATGCCAGTCTTCCCTATAATTAAACTTTCTAAGTCTTACAAGTACTTTCTTTACTTATTGGAAGGTAACTGTAGGTGAGTTAGATTTGCAGACATGCACTCGGGGCATAAATGTTATGACTTGACACATTTGTTTTTATCTTTATACACAAGAACATTGATTTTTACACTGTGGGGTTCAGACCTAGACATAAGGGACAAAACATATTCTTCCACAGCATTGATTTTCCATTTTTGCCGCAGAAGAAGTGCTGCTCAGACATCATCAGGAATCATATATAAATACAAGGTTATTTGATATAGATCCAGTTGTGTGCGTGTCTTAGGCAAATGTGAAGGCTATGCAAGTCCAGACAGCAATATTATACTTACAGAAATATAGTATGCAACATACCCACAGTCATGCATCTGAAAACACAATAATGCTGTCTCATCCCTCAGAAATATAATTCATCTCGGCTCCACTATCTAAAGCATTATAAGTGAGACTGAATACAATGGGAAGTGGAACAACAGTAAAAGTATATGCAATATCCTGTATTAGAACCCAGAACCATGTGTATAGCAGACCTACACTTACACCAGGTGCCACAAGAAAGTTGAAATGAAAGTACTCTATGTTTCAGTCCATTGCTATGAACTGTACTGTCACAGTAAAAAAAAAAAAAATTGTGCACTCTGTACTACAACCTAGGACCATCTGTACCCCAACACTAAACTTTCATCTGATACAACAGAGTTACATGACATTCCCTAATTTACTAATCATTCTTAAGATCTCTGTGTTAACTGCCACACAATGCTGCTTTGCTGGTATGTGCAGTGCCCAATAGAATTAATTGAATGTATCTGGTTTCTATTTTTGGCTGACTGGGTCATTTCTGCTTCCTGGGTGGGTCATGGGTGCCATGCTTTGTGCAAACAACATAAGCACAACCAAACCTGCCATTTATTTCCTCCCTTCCCATGATTGCACTAAGCACTGCATCATGCAAAAACTGCCCCCCCCCCAAAAAAAATGTAAAAAAAAAAAAACACACAAGACAGAAAAGGAAAAAAAGGGTCAAGTAGTTGAAATGAGGAAAATCAGTTTAAGACATGCACACTAGAAAATGTTGGTTTATATGAGATATGTCTACATAAATCTGGATTTGAACTCTCATTCCAATGGACCTTTAGAACACAAGAGGGGTGCCTTATCCACATTTGCCGCACAAACAGCTTTCTAGGATGGAAATTAAATCATTCTGCACACATCCAACTGCAACATCATCTACAGTAATATGAAACCATACAACTGTTATTTGTACATTTATTATTTTTGGATGTAGTTCACTAAATGATCACACAACCAGTTATTGATTATTGCATGCAAATATATATCTCTAGCTTACCTGTCTGTGTTTTTTTTTTGGTCATTCTTTAGTTATCTGACCAGTAATCTGAGCCATTTTATATCATTGGCCTTAAAATATGTGAGGATATTATATCATATGCCATTGTCAACAAATGAAGAGGAGGTTGGATGTTAAGGAACACAACCTGTGAATTGTGTGCTGCTTACTTACATTTCCAACCTTACATCTAACACATTGTAAGACCTGAGACACTTACTGGATATAAGGCAGCCTGCAGTGCTGTTGTGTTTTGCTTCTCCCAAACAGTAATCATTCACAGTTGTAATCCATTAAAAATTAACATTGAGGGGAGTGCCTAAACTATGTTCACATCTTCTCCACAGATCCAAGTATTTGGGATTCAGCAATTTTAATCAGTTCACACCCCACTTGCATCTTCACAATGCTAACAGCCCTGAATCTGCACCATATAAAAAGGCAACCATATAGCTAGGCAAACTGAAAATGAGGAGACTTGTTTATTTGGAGAAGACTGAACATATGTCATTACTTTGGGATATATCTGCACAGAGGATTATTGCTCTTCAGAAGGTGTGTTTGCATTTTGTCAGCTAAATACTACATATGGTGGAATGTAAGAAAAATCTGAAGCAAAGTCTTTTACACTTTTATCTGTATGCATTAGTTAGAAGTGTACTGACTCCAAGGAAGTCATTGTTCCACTGTATTCAGCATTCATCAGACCTATCATTGAGTACAATGCCCCCTTTGGTATGTACCTAACCAAGCATATCCAACAACTGGAATGTCCACAGAGGTTCCTCACTAAAACAATATAGGGCTTAAGTAAAATGTCCTATGCAGACCACCTCAATCCTCTATCCCTGTATTCTGTCTCCTACAGGCTTTTGAGGGGAGATATATGCCTGACATACAGGGCATTTTCAGACCCCCCCCCCGATGGACCTCCTGTATATCTGCAAAACAAACAGCACCAGAATTAGCTTTTCAAAAGATTTAAACCTTGCCTGTGATATAAATAGGACCTGCTGGAGAGATAGGTATGTATCCCAGAAATTACCCTGTCTCTGGAACAGGCTCCCCATCCACATGAAGCAGAGGTCCTCCCTAACCCAATTAAAGTGCAACCTAGACAACTGGATGGAAACAGGAAATTCATCCCTGGTTTGCCACCTATGTCTGTAATGGACACAGGCAACCTGTAAATGGTTCATCTCCCAGGCACTAGCTCATAAATGTGCCATCTCTCAAGTCTCTGCTTACACTTATCAAGGTTGTCAGAACTTGTCAGAGATTTGGGATACATTGGCAGGCTGAAAAAGGCCCTTATGGTCATTAGCATAGTAACCACCTATAAACCTATGAGCTATGGCCATGTTTGTCAAGGCATTTCACAGGTATAAATGATTGCCAATACCTAAAAATGGAATGCTGTGTGATAAATATGTACAAATGTTTTAGGGACAGTTCATTTGATAGCACTTTCAGCATTTCAGAGATGGTTTGTTAGCAAAAATGTGTCATTTGCCTGTTCTTCTGGAGAGAGCAAAGCTGTATTTCTGTTATGGCAGAAACAAGGATATATTGGTATTGTTACTCTCCTTTTTTTGCATCCAGCCTGTTGTTCATATTTCACATCTCTAGAGTGTTTTATGTTTCTCTGGTGTGAAATACTGATATGCTACCTTTTCTGTTTTATCTGGGAACAGTTATTTTGTAGTTATGTGATACTTATGTGTATTATCCTTCTGTTGTCTTTTAGGACACCCATGAGCATGTCACCTAGGCATTTCAATCCTTGAAGACCATCCTTCATTGATGCTGAAAATCAAGTGATAGTGGATGCTTTTAGGCAACATGGTGCCTTCCTGTTTGAAAAGGTATGGGGAGATATGGCACACATAATGCAAATTTGGGGGAAGATCATGGATGATATGAATACTGTGGGCGGCCATGGCAGGACATATAAGCAGGTACACCATAGCACCACTGACATGATCACATCTGCACGGTAGAGAGCAGCTGCAGTGGGCCATGATGGGATGGATACCAGGGGAGGGCCTACTTGGAGTCACCACTAACACCAAATGAAGAGTTCCTATCCACTGTCAGGGATCCAGAGACCTCCCAAGAAAGTGCAGAACAGCATGCACTGGATGTTGGTGCAACAATTTCAGGGGCAGCAAACATGTCACAGGAGGAGCTTCCAGGTAGGCTTCAGTATCTCAGCTGTTGAATACTGTTGTACAGTAATACAATTCAAATCAGTACATTACTTCTGTGTCTCAAGAATATTTTTGTGGGGGGAATTCAAGATTTGTTACAGTAACAACACACTCTGATTGATTAGCTTAGGTTGGAGTTTTTAGCCAAGTTCTTGTTGAAAGTTTAGTTAATGGACATATAAAGGAGTAAAAGTATTACCCCGTGTGTTAATTGTGATTATGTTGCCCTTACCTTTTACTTAACTTCTTCCAGTACCATCTGGCCTGCAGAGGAGAACCACATCTACAGATGGTAAGCCAAACATTTTTATGTCAGTACTGCTGAGCAATTTAAAGAAATATTTGAATGTGTGATGTTGATGTCAGGACTGTTGTATGTATTGCTGTACTATCTGTAATAGTGGCACCACTGTTAGTTTGTTAACATATATTGGACTATAGTAATGTAGATATTATTTTTTCCTGTGTTTGTTGCTGTTTATCAAAAGTGATCCTGACAGTGGAAGTGTGGGACCTCTGCCACCGATGTCAGTGTATCAGTAGACTCTGATGATGATGATGATTGTCAAACAGAGGCACATTTGGTGGGTGTAGTGGCTGAATCTGAAACTGAGGTTGACATACAGCCAACCCCTGCAATTCCATCAGGCACAGCCTGTAGGCCTATGCCTACCCATTCCAGTGAGACCTCACATATTGACAGCTGGAAGGTGAAGTGATTGATCAGGGAAGTGTGGTTACTGCAGCTTCAGTGCCTGTTGATTCTGGCCATAGTGTAGACAAGGTGCCATGCAGGATGGCTGTTTGGGGTGCTCAGAGAACGCCTGCTATCCCTCTTCCACCTGATAAGGTGTCTGTTCCTGTGCCAATCACCATATGTTTAGGGCCATCATGGAGGAACAGGCACATTCCCATAGGTGTTCCAGACAAATGTTCAGGGTTGTAGCTGTAGCACAGGGTGACATGCATGACTGCCTCCAGCTTGTTGCCAATTCAATGGATCGAATGAATGACATGTTGGAATGAGAGGTGTCTGTGATAGAACGAGAGGTGTCTCATGGAACAAGCATTGTCTGTGATGGAACATCTGCTGGGAGGGGAACCGCATCCTCTTGAGCTTAGGTCAGCTACATCATCTGCTGTTAGCCAATGTGGCCTTGCCCAATCATGCTCCCATAGTGGCAGTACTTCCACTGCTCAGCCAGTGGGTGAACCATACTACAACATGGCAGGCCAAGGGGCCATGGTCCTGGGTGTCCCTGTGAAGGCAGATCATCCAGCAGACATCAGTCACATTCACATAGAAGAGCATCAAACTGTGGGCATGATGTGCCAGAGTAACACTAGGCAGATCCATTTCTTGTGGTCAAGCACAACAATGAACTGCCACCTCTGCCATGCACAGCTCTCACCTCTCCAACATACCAAGACAAAAAGGTAGCATGAACTTTGCTGTGTTCATGCAGACACTCACACACCAATTTTACCTGGAGGACCACATACAGACACACCCATAACAGTTAAATGATTCAGCCATACAGCTTAAAACTCATTTTGTCTCAGTGGCCATTTGTTGGTTTATCCAAATGTCTGCCTGCTTCTCTTTCTTACTCACACATACTCACTCACCTTTTGTGTCAGCCTAAGCATCTTGTCTTCCCCACACAACACTTTGTGCAAGTGATGATAACTGTGTCATACCCCTGTTTTCTATCTTTTGGATTCAGGGATAGATAAGCTTTGTGTCTGATGCTCAGAATGCATAGCTGACTTAGTGCTTAGTATATTTGCATTTGTGATGTTGAATTGGTAATTGCACCTTTGACTTATATTGGCCTTAGAAAGTTAGACAGTTGATAACTTCAAAATTTCCCAACTTTATTGTGCATGATCTTGTGAGGATTGTGCAGTCTGAAACTGCAATGTGTATCATTACTTTCTAATTTCTTTCTTTAATCATTTTCCACTACAAACGTATGGTACTAAACTGAGGGCATGCAGTGATCATCAATACCTTTGAGAGGTATGACTGTGAACCCTTGACTTCCTACTCCAGGCCAGCAATCAAGGACACTCAATCCTCACCACTGACTCTGGTGAGGGATGGTTACTAAGAGCAAAAATGGATTCAAACAGTCATATTTTCAGATGCAGCTCCCTGCACCAAGCACAATTTCCCTGAAAAGCACACTGGGAGTACACTCCAGACCTGGGGCTGGACTCATCCAGACACACACAAAACTCCACACTGAACACACACACACACACACACACACACACACACACACACACACACACACACACACACACACACACACACACACACAAACACCTGGGAAAAGATGGCACAACTTTACTAACTGTGTCCCTTTCTGCCCAGACTCTGAGGTAATCATGCTGCCATCAGTCTGCTACTCTAAAGCTCCTACAAAGGGTACCCAATTATACTCTGTTAAATTAATACTAATAAAAATGGTAGGGCATGACCAAAGCAGAAAGGCTTTCAGGACTGGCCACAGTGTCACTAAAACAAGCTCAAATACTCTCAAGATGTTAAAAGTATTCTCTAAAGGACCAGCCACAATGAAAGGTATTAAAATATTTTTTTGATAATAAAACATAAAACAGGACAATACTGAATGTAATAAAAGTTTCAACCACAAAGATATAAAAAATAATACAGTTAGATACTTTCTCACAGATGCAGAAAACAGTACTAAACTATTCTCATTAAATGTCCCTGACCGAGTAAATACTTACTGTTCCCTGACTACTTGCTAAAGCAAAGCTAGCTGATTTGTGCTAAGTGTTTTACCACAGCAAAAGCTGGATGATGTGTCTCTCTTTGTCTGTGTAGATGTGTGAGATATATATCTTGTCAGAAATCTTTCCTGTCAGATTCTAAAGGTCTGCTGTGAGGTTTCCAAAGAAACCAGATGCTGGCTAGAGGATAACACCACATCCAGTCACCTGACTCTGGTACAATACACACACACAGAGCTTTCCTAAGATCTGTGGCAGCATCTGAAAGCTATAACACAGTTTCAAACTTTCCACCGTTCCACGGTACTCTGATAAACATACACATTTGATCAGTTACAACAGTACAACCTAACAGGATTATAGGATCATAGGCTATAGACCCAGAGGCCATTTAAGTCTAGCCTTTTCATCCCAATGTAATACCATGAAAATGCTAGTCAGTACACAGGATTGCATTTACTGATGACTGCCCATGTGTCCATGAGGGTTGTGGGCACTATCCCAAGTAAGGATTTATGTTGCCCCAGCCACTCGTCCAGGTTCCTCTTGAACAGTCTCATAGAGGTGCTCTCTTTCATATGAATTCATAGCCTGTTCCAAAGATGCAACAGTCACTGGGAGATAAAGCTATCCCTTCAGCATGTCCTCTTTAAGTCACAGGCCATATTTAGGTACCAGGAATAAATATCCTTAGTCCTGTTTGATTTACTGATATGCAGCAAGTTTATTAAGTTTGGGTCTTGGATTGCTCTGTAGGCCAGGCATAAGTCTCTACTAAGAGGTCTATATGACATGAGTACACTGACAAGGATTTTAGTCAGCCTGTGTAAGGCGTATGTTGGAGCCCCTTGATCTTCTTTGTTATAAACCTTTGAGGTCTCTCCAGTTGCTGTAGGTGCTTTGTACAGGGTCTATATTAGTTTGCCGAAATATGATTTCAGAGAACACCTAATAATCGACCCCAATTCAATGAATATCACTACTGAGATTTGCTGAATTTACCAAAGGCAAAGAAGTAGTTGGCCAGCTACACAACTTTGCCCTTTTCTCCACTGTAGTGCGATCTCGGAGTTGTTATATATAGTTAGAGGGGGGGGGGTGTGTGCAGCCCCCCACTTGGTTGGGTTCAATTTACTTAGATGTTGGTCCGTTGTGCTGCAGGGCAAATATTGACTGGCCCTTGGTAAATTCAGCAAATCACTGAAGTGATTTTTGCTGGATAGGGGTCAATGATTTGGTGGCCGCTGAAATCACATTTTGGCAAACTAATATAGACCCTTTGTATGGTACATGCATACATTTTTTCTGTCCAGCAGGACCTACTGCTGATGCATTTTTAACACAAGTAACTTTACAAATATGTTTTTAACTCAAACATCTGTACAAATCAGTGTGATAGTCAAATAACATCAAATTATTTACAAATCTTCAGCTAGCTATGCTGGCATATGTACACATGTATTGCCCTACTCTCCCTGTCACAGATGGCACTACCTCATAACATCTCATTTCTCCCCCCTTTGAAGACTCAAGCTAGTTTTTCAAGTGATCCTGGAAAAATGTTGCTTGAGATAAACTGGCCTGTCCGGGAACATATGAACATATACCCTGTCTTGAGAACCCATCTGCATTGACATTGCTGACCCCACTATGCTCACTATGATGCCACACTGTAATGTCATATCCCTGCAACCCTAGGCTCCACCTTAATAACTTGACATTTTGCTGGCCAGCATGATGTAGTCCTGTTAAGGGATTGTGGTCTGTAACCACAGTGAATTTCCTTCCATACAGATAGGGCTGAAGTTTCTGCAGTGCTCATACTATGGCTAGACTTCTTTTTCTACAGCTGCATAACATTCCTCCCTGGGTTGGAGTCTACAGCTGAGATATATAACTAGGTGATCTTCTCTCTCTCTCTCTGAGCAAACCTTGTTGAGTACAGCCCTACCCCATGGTTTGAAGTATGCACCTGCACAACAAATTGTTTGTTGTAATCTGGACTGGCTAATACAGGTGGTTCTCCCAAAGCTCCTTTAAGCTTTTGGAATTCCTGCTGGCGGGCTAATGTCCACACTACCCTATTTGGCCTGATTTTCTTCATCAGGTCTGTGATCACAAGACAACCCCCCCCCCCCAGACTCCTTCAGTCACTCACTGCAAATATTCAGCACAAGGGCCTCCCTGTCATGGTAAGGCTTCATCATGTTAACATGGTACAATTTGTGCCCCTGCCTCCTGCCTAGCAGGTTTACAATGTAATGAACATCACTGACCTTCCTTATCACTTCAAAGGGACCCTCCTTAACTGCCTACAGCTTATTGTGTCTGACAGGAATGAGCACTATAACCTGCTGTCCACCAGCATACTCTTGAGTTTGAGCATTCCTGTCATACCAGACCTTTTTCTGCTGTTGGGCTCCTGCCAAGTTCTCCTGTGTCAAGCCCATGAGCTCCCTAAGCCTTGTCCTGAAGTTTAGGACATATGTCACAACAGACTCCTTGTGGAATTCACAGTCACCATCCCACTCATCGTGAATCAACTCTAAAGGCCACCTCACTCACCCTGTGCCCATACAGCAACTCAAAGGGTGAAAAAACTGTGGATTTCAGGGCTACTTCTCTGTATGCAAACAGAAGATGGGGCAAATATTTGTCCCAGTCTCTCTTAAACCGATCTGCAAATGCCTGTAGCATGGTCTTTAATGTAGAGCTTAACCTCTCCATAAGACCTTTAGTCTAGGGGAGGGAGGGCATGCTATTTAGGTTCTTCACCCACAATGCATCCACAGACAAGCCAGCACATTTGACATGAAATTTGTGCCTCTGTTAGTCAGTAATTCTCTTGGGAAACCTACCCTGCTGAAAACCACTAAAAAAGCATTTGCCACCTTCTCTGCCTTGATATAAGACCGAGACACTGCCTCAGGGTATCTAGTAGCATAATCTACTACCACCAGGATCTACTTCTTCCCTGTGGAACTTGGGGTGCCCAGAGGCCCAGCAATATCAATAGTTGCTCTCTGAAATGGCTCCTCAATCACAGACAGAGGCATCAAAGGAGCCTTACCTTGTGTCCTGCCCTGACTACCTTTTGGCACTGCTCACATGTCCTGCAGCACCCTGTTACATCCCTTGCAATCCCAGGCCAATAAAAGTTCTGCATAATATGTCCCTTGGTATGCTTTATGCCCATATGACCTGCAAAAGGAATGTCATGGGCTATGGCTAGAAGTTCCAGATGGTAAGTTCTGGGCACTACCAACTACTGTATTACCTCACCCTCTAGCCCTCCCTCAGGGGGTCCACTCTCTATAAATTAACCCTTTGTTCCAGTATACAGTTTCCCCTTTTCCTTGAGAATCAGGTGCCTCCTCAGCTACCTCATCAAGCCTTGTAATGTAGGGTCTGAAAACTAAGCCTGTCTCAGTTCTACCTTTGTGACCCTTCCCAGCTCCCTTTCCACCAGAATCCCAGTCTCTTCTGACAGTGGTGCCTCACTATCAGCCTGCGTATTACCACTCACCTTTGCCCTTGCAGTCATCCTGTCCATGGGAACATTAGTACCTACTAGCAGCTGTGGATCACTTTCATGCTCACTGCTGTAGGATACCTCCCTCCCTGAATAGCCATCTCACTAGCCCCAGCTTCAGGTGTGAGGTCTATCTGAGTCTCTTCCAGGCTACCTGACCCACATGCCTGTCTCCAAGCCTGACTACATGTAACTGCATGCACACAAGGTACTGCATTATCAAAATCATTCCCTATCAAAACATCTGCAGGGATATCCTCAAACACACCTACCTGTTTGCTTCCTTTTTTACCCTCCCAGTCAAGGTGAACCCTGGCCTAAGGTATTTGGAATGGGGTCCCTCCTAAAGCTGTGACTGGTGTGGACTGCCCAAGCAAGTACTGCTCCTCTTTAACCACTACAGGCTTCACAATGGTTATGTCAGAGGTTGTGTCTCTCTTAGCAGTGGCCTGTCTTCCATCCACTAAGATAGGATACAAACTTTGGGGATAATTTGGTACCCCTGTTTTCTCCAGACAACTTACAACTGGAATGCTGTTATTTCCACCTTCTCCTTTTGTCTCCACCTTGCCCCAGTGGACATTTGTATGCTACATGGCCCCTCTGGTTATATTTAAAACATCTAACCATTGGTCCTGGCTGGGTGCCTGAACTAGTGCTTTCCACTGTTACTGGTGTACTCTGTTGGGGTGGTTTAGGCTGCCCACCATGTGTTCCCCTATAACCATGTGTAGTGCTGGGTATCCCCCTCTTGTGCAATGATGCCCTGCTTGCTCAGTAGAGATCCCCTTTTCTCCCCAGCTCATTTGCAGAGTTACACTCCTGATCTGCCGACCAGATTCTCATGTCCTCAGCCAAACTGCTAAAGGCTTGTTCCCTCACCAAAAGGACTGCCAGCTCTTCAATAGTGGTGACCTCACACTCACTCATCCACCTATGAAAATAAGTGCTTAACTCAGCAATATAATCACGTACACTTTCTTCACCCTTGTGCCTATGCTCATGAAACGTTTTCTTTTTTCAGGTGTTAACTTAAAACATTCCAGTAAACATTATTTTACTTTATCATAATTTAAACAATCAGTATCAGACAATTTTGAAACAGCATTAACAGCTTTACCATGGAGTAAGAGAGTCAGGGACCATACCCAGAGCCCTTGGTCAGCATTATAGTCTTTACATACCCTTTCAAATACATGAATAAAACTATCAAAATCATCACCCTCTGTAAACGGTGGAAGAAATTTACTGATCTTTATTCCTTCTGAGGTTCAGTTATTCCTTTCCCAATTACCTCTATGAACTTGCTGAAGTGTCAGCATCTCCCTCTCATGTTGGCACTGGTTCTCATTTTCTTCAGCCTCCAAACGCTGCAGTCTCTCTTCAACCTCCAAACACCAGTCTGTCTGTTGATTCTAACTCCATCTGTTTTGCCTTTCCTTCAGCCTCAAAATTCCACAGTCTCTCTGCTGATTATACAGCCAAACATTTGGCCTCCAGTTCAAGTCTAACTCCAGATGGATTTTTAAGTCCTCTAAGGAAGAGGTGAACTGTCCTGTTTCTGAAGATTGCACATTTGCACATCCCCATCACCAGACTGGTTGCCTTCTGGGTTCCTAGTCCATGCTGCAGCTGTGATCAAGGCTGAAATCATTTCCTCTTTAGTTAGTTTGGCAGACACCAGTCCTTTGGCTTTGCTCACCTTGGCCAACTAGCTTTTTGTCAGGTTGCTGTGGTCCTCTGCTGATATCCTTGCCTGCTTTCCCTGACTAAACTAAACTAATACAAATAAATAAAACTGTTGTGAAAATGAAACACTGTATGTTTACCTTGTGGCTGCTGAGTACACACACCTTCAGTGACCAGCTTTTAGCTTCTGGTATTTAGTCCCTGCATTTGAGCAGATTTCTGCTTGTTTCTGCATTGTGCAGCACTGTGCACTTCCGTACAGTTGTGTGCCAAATCCGGACAGTTAAATTCAACAAATGTTCCCTAAAACTCTGGTAGAAATATCTATCCACTGAGCTCCTCCATGATCAATTCTGAATAGCCACCCCTAGTGACAACAGTCTTCAACCTACCATTATGGACAGTTGGACTACCCTTGTTTCTCCTGCCAGACTTGTTGACTTGGGTCTCTTGAGGCAGTGTACCAACTGCCTCATGTACACAGACAATACTCCACTAATAACACAAGCTAGTACAGAGTGCGAGAGATGTATTTACACCAAAATTCTAGAATCCATGATCTCTCTCACTCAAAACAGTAACACAGAGAAGGTTGTCAACTCGCCCACCACTAGATATGCTCATAGTACCACTACTCATACACATAATGTGCATCAAACATGTAAATCCACATACACTGAGGTTCTTTCTAAAAACTTACCAAAACACCAGAGACCTCCAAAACACAAGACTGCTGCAACTAACACAGTTCCCACAGCACCCATAACACATAGCAACACTAGTGTCTCACCCACCAAGCCAGTAAGGCGTAACATTAAAAAAAACAAATTTTCTTGTCATTGGAGACTCAGTAGTGAGACACATGGATGTCCATCTCTCAAGGAAAGAGTCACAGTCAGCTGCTGTCCTGTGCCAGGATTTGTCAGATCATGCATGCACTCAGGTCTCTGAGCAATAAGCACTGCTATGTCTGTCATACTTAGTGTTGGTGTGAATGATTTGACATGCACCTCACTTGACTATATGAAGAGCTACATGGTTGAGCTCTCTGAGTTTGTGTCCTAGGCAGATATGTCCCTAGCCTTGAGCAGCATACTACCATCACCTAGAATGATGCCACAGTATAAACAAAAAATGATTGATTTCAATAATCGGCTACGTTTTTGGTGTCATTCAAAGGGGATCCAGTTCCTGTCAGCTTGGAAAGTCATGGTTGACAAACCTCACTGCTTTGCCAGAGATGGTTTGCACCTGGCACCTCTAGGCTTTTTGCTGCTGGAAAAGGCTCTTGCCTCCCCCATAGTGCATTTTTTAGGCAAAGTTTTTTAAACAACATTAGTAACATGAAATTAACCAGTCAGGACAAAATAAGAGTCATGCTGCTAAATGCTAGGAGCTTAAACCAAAAACTGCACTTCCTGGAAGCATTTCTATCACTAGAAGATGTAGATGATTTTAAATGAAATAGCATTTAAAATGTTGTAAGTATGTTTAATAACCACAAATAAAGACAGTCACAAAGAAAAAATAGCCGAACAGTCAAAAAGAGAAGCCACAAATTACTTGCAATTCCGGCAGCGCAAAGCAATGACAGGAACAGCACTAAAATGGCCTTAGTACAGACTCCATTCCATTCCAACATTCAAAAGGACACATAAAAGTGATCAAAAAACCCACAAAAACTCAGAAACATCTTAACAAAGCCACAGTATAACTTATACTGTAACATAAATGAGATTAATATTATTTTCCGCTTTATTAAACAACAAAAAATAAATCAGCCGAATAAACTATTCAAGCACGGAAAGAAAAAGGAGGGAGGACAGGAGTGTAATGAAAAGGAGTGTTTTACCTGAGCTTGGCAAAATCCATGAGATCTTTAACTGTGGGACAAGAGAACAGAAAGGGTACTTTGCGTGTGATAGGCTGTCCTGCTACTGCCAGGGAATTGGCCCTTCTCATTCACAGACAGGCAGTGGGAGGAGTTCTGAGCTTTGGGCTGACAGAGAGAGAGGGAAGGTATAAAGGCACTTCTACCCATACGCTAGTAATCCAGTGTATTTGTTGAACATTAAGTGATTTCACAGTGTAAATATTTAAATTGTAAACAGCTGCAAATGGGTTCCACCTGATCGGCTGTATTAAGAGTAACTGAGCTGTGAAGTACTGTTTTTAAAAACACGGCAACCACCAGGAAGAAATAAACTATACCACACATAAGAAATACACCAGATGCTGAGTAGCTATGTTTCTGTTTGGGGAAAAACAAAGAACAGCAAGCCATAATTTAGGACAATTGAAGTGCACAGCAGATGGGTTGCCAACTGGCTCACTGAAAGAACCCACACTGTGACTCCAAATCTGACTTCATACCAGTGACAAGTGGAGTATCACAGGGTTCAGTCCTGGGTCCTCTCCTGTTTGGTATCTACTTCTCTGAAGGACAGGCTAACACAGAAAGTCTTTGGCTAACGAAGTTCGCAGATGACTGCAAACTAGGAGCCATAATCGAAACTCCTAATGATGTGGACATTCTACAGAAGGGCCTCACTGAGACATATGCCTGATGTCAAAGCCATGGCCTCAAGCTCAATGCCAAAAAGTGCACTGTCATCCCTTTTGGCAAAAACTCTGTACCCATGAACTACCACATAGGTGGCAGTCTACTTAACGCCCAAAGTGTGATAAGAGACCTTGGGACACAGGTGGACAGTAGTCTCTCCTTTGATAATCACATTGCCACAGTAGTCAGGAAATCCTTCTACATGGCACACCTCATCACAAAAGGTTTCTCATCCAGAAAAAAAGAGTTCATTCTTCCCCTCTACTCATCACTCATTAGACCCATTATAGAATACAGCGCCCCTTTTGGTATGTACCTCGCAAGACATCTACAACAACTGGAAAGGCTGCAGAAATACCTCACAAAGAGGATTACAGGCCTCAAACAGATGCCCTACGCAGACCATCTCAAAAAACTCAAGCTTTACTCCATCACATATCGCCTACTCAGAGGTGATCTCTGCCTAACATACAAAGCTATGTCAAACCCAGAGCCGTTGGACATGCTCCACTTAAAGAAATCCCACTCCCTCCAAGCTACATGCTCTAGGGACCTAAATCTTGTCACCACAATACACAGAGCATGCTGGAGGGATAGATTCCTGTCCCAGAGACTTCCCATACTCTGGAACAAACTACCTATTTATATCAAACAAAGCCTCTCATTAGCACTCTTCAAGAAAAATCTTGATGATTGGATGGGAGATAGCAAATTCAACCCGGGGATCACTTCTGTGGCTCTGCTCAACAGGGGCACAGGAAAATAATTTTCTTGGGTGGCGAAAGCCAGGGTACCTTTTTGGCTAGGCTTATATAGGCCCTAGGGCCAGTAGCCTAATACCTACCTATGAACCTATGAACCTATGTCTGTGCAGTCACAGAAACATGGTTCAAGGCCTCAGAGAGTACCCCAGCCTTGCAAGGCTGCAATGCTTTCCTCTTCTTTACACTGCAAAATGAAAGTGTGAAAACCAATGGAGGCAGTGTTTCAATCTATATTACAGATAAATTCACCTCCCATCTAATTTGGCTGGACAACTCCATGGAGTTACTCCAGATCCAGGTTATGGTACGTAAGACCCCCATTCAAGTAATAGCCAGTTATAGATCCCCCTCCATGGGTCATGACGCCCATGAAGCCTACTTGACCAGACTAGAGACAATCCAAATTTTACTGAACACACTGGTTATGGGGGATTTCAATTATCCCACTATCAACTGGGAAACCTACACTAGTCCTAACTTGCTAGTGCAAATGTTCCTTGACTTTGTTAATTCAAATGCCCTGGAACAAATTGTCCATACCCTGACAAAGGGAACAAACATTCTGGATCTGGCCGTCACCATGTCAAACAGATGCACTGATGCAACTGTCAGACCCTCATTAGTTAAAACTGACCACAAATCATTCACCTTTGAGCTGGCACTAACACCAGAACTCACAAAGGGTGAAATCAGACTAAAAAAAAACATCACCAAGGCAAACTATATCCTCCTTGGTTAAGGTATAAATGCATTCCAAGCCCCACTCCAAGCTGGAAATGGTACCTACACTGAAGTTTACACTAAAGCCTTGTACAATCACTTGCATAAGTGTATAAACTCAGCAGTACAAGAAATAATCAAAGCCAGACTCCCAAGTAAAAACAAGCTGCCATGGTGGACATCCAGCATCAACAAACTTTACAATAAATGCAAAAAAGTTGCTATCCAAGAAAACAAAGGCAGGGAACCAACAATGGAAAAGCACCCTCCTCAGCCTCAACAGGAGAATAAGAGAACTTGTTAAATTCTCCAAAGGCTCCTTTGAGAGAAACTTCGCAAATACAGCCAAGGATAACCATAAGGCGTTTTACAGCTATGTATGTAACCTAAAGGGTAGGACCCAGGCATGTGCAGAACTAGTGGCCAACAGTATCACACACACTGACCCCAAAGAGATAGCAAACCTGCTAGTGGATAGGTCTGGTGAAAATTTCACTCACTTCCTTATCCTCTCCTAACTTACAACAAACCTTCCCCCAAACTTCCTCCCCACCATACATATCTGAAGAGCAGGTCCTCAAAGCCTTGTCCAAGGCAAAAAACACAGCCTCTATGGGACCAGACAACATCCCACTCTGTCTTTTATGCAGTCTAAAACATGAACTAGCATCACCACTAAGTACCCTTTTCAATCATAACCTAACCACAGGCTTTGTTCCTCCAAAATGGAGAACAGCAACAGTTATTCCCCTCCACAAATGTGGCCTAGCAACAGACCCGGGAAATTATAGACCCATAAGCCTGACCACCCTATTCTGTAAGGCCATGGAACATATCATTATGGACCTCATAAATAAAGACATAGTTGACCTTCAAACCATGGATCTTACCCAATTCAGCTTCATGAAGGGCAGACCCTGCCTGTTAAATCTTGTGGATTTCTCTGAAATTATGACCAAGGCCATTGACGAGGGCAAATCTGTGCACCCAGCATACTTCAACCTAGCAAAGGCTTTTGACACAATCCCACATTCAGGCACTACTCATAAAATTAGGAAACGGAATGTAAACCCCTTCATTGTAAGATAGTGTGTCAACTGGCTCACAAACTGGACACACGCTATCAAAGTGGATGACTCCACATTAACCAGCAGTCCTGTTAACAGTGGAATGCCACAGGGGTCAGTGCTGGGCCCCCTACTGTTTGGAATATACTTCTCAGAAGTTCAGGTCAAAACTAAGGGGGTGTGACTGACCAAGTTTGCAGACAACTTCAAACTAGGTGCAATCGTTGAATCCCCAAATAACGTCAGTATACTCCAGGCAGGTCTCAAGCAGAACAACCACTGGTGTATTAGTCATGGACTCAACCTGAATGCAAAGAAATGCATCATCATTCTCTTTGGCACAAACAATGTCCACTCACACTATCAAATCAATAGCAATACCCTAAGTACCCCATGAAATGGTAAGAGACCTGGGATCATAAGTTGACTGTGACCTTAACTTCGACCACCATGTGTCTACTGTAGTAAAGAAAGCTTTCTACATAACACACTTGATTGATAAAGGCATCGCCTCGAGTGGAAACAAAGTTATAAATCCCCTATACTTGGCACTTATCCGGTCCATAATTGAGTATAATGACCTGTTTGGTATGTACCGTACTAAGTACTTGCAGCAATTAGAGAGGCCTCAGAGGTTTCTAACAAAGAAGATCAAGGAGCTCCAGCATGTGCCTTGCACAGACCTATTAAAGTCCCTGTCACAATACTCCATATTGTATAGACTTCTCAGGGGAGGATTATGCCTGGCCTACAGAGCAATCCAAGACCCAAAGCTAATAAACTTGCTGCATATCCATAAATCAAATGGGACAAGGGCTACCCATTCCAGGAACCAAATTATGGCCTGCAACTTAAATAGGACATGCTAGAGAGACAGATTTATCTCCAAGCAACTGCTGCCTCTTTGGAACAGGCTACCAGTTCATATGAAACAGAGCACCTCTGTGACACTGTTCCAGAGGAAGTTGGATGAGTGGATGGGGCACCATAAATTCTTACCAGGGATAGAGTCCACAACTCTCCTAGACATGGGCAGTCATCACTAAATGCAATCTTGGGTACTGACTTGCATTTCTATGGTATTACATTGGGATGAAATGGCTTGGCTTAAAATAGCCTCCGGGTCGATAGCCTAATAATCTTCTATGATCCTATGATCCTAACTGCCCACAGGCTACTGAAGTTCAATTAATATCCCAATCACCTCTCACCAATATGTGATGGGTCCCTACTCCAGGCCAGCAATCAAGGAGACTCAATCCTCACCACTGACTCCTGTGAGGGACGGTCACTAAGAACAAAGATGGATTCATACAGTATTTTCAGATGCAGCTCCCTGCACCAAGCACAATTTCCCTTAAGAGAACACAGGGAGTATGCTCCAGACCTAGGGCTGGACTCCCTTTCTCTCTCCAGAACCACACAAAACTCCACATTGACCACTTTGGAGCTCTGTGTCCCTGCTCCCAGTAGCTGACACACATATTTGAATATCTGAGTTTCACACACACACACACACACACACACACACACACACACACACACACACACACACACACCTGGGAAAGGCTGGCACAGATTTCCTAGCTATGCCTCTTTCTGTTCAGACTCTGAGGTAGTCACACTGACACCAGTCAGCTACCCTAAGGCTCTTACAAATGGCACCCAATTATACTGCGTAAAATTAATGCCAATACTAATGGTAGGGTGTGACCAAAAGAGTAAGGCTTTCAGGACCAGCCACAGTGTCACTAAAACAAGCATAGGTACTCTCAATATGTTAAAAGTATTCTCTAAAGGACCAGCCACAATGAATGATGTTTGCTGAGTGTCTTAGCACAGCAAAAGCCAGATGATGTCTCTCTGTCTTGTGGATGTGTGAGATATATATCATGTCAAATTCTAAAGTGCTGCTGTGCAGGTTCCAAAGAAAAGCAGATGCTGGCTAGAGGATGACATCACCTCTGGTCACCTGACTCTGGTACAATACCTACACATAGCTTTGCTAAGATCTGTGGCAGCATCTGAAAGCTATAACACAATTTCAAACTTTCCACCCTCCTAGGGTTCTCTGATAAACATATACATTTGATCAGTTGCAACAATACAACTTTATATACATGCATACACTTTCTCAGTCCAGCAGGACCCACTGTTGATGTATTTTTAACACGAGTAACTTTACAAATTTATTTTTGACTCAAACATCTGCACAAATCAGTGTGATAGTCAAATAACATACAATTCTTTACAAAACTCAAGCTAGCTATGCTGGCATATGTACACATGTACTGCCCTACTCTCCCTGGCACAGATGGTATTACCTTATAACATCACATCTGAGACCTACTACTTAATAATGAACACATATATGTCAAATAAGTACCCGCTGTCACATATCTCTCACCTTTTGCTTGCTTACAGTACCAAGTAATGAAATACAAGGATATGCCACTCATTCATATTACACAATACCTTGTGACTTACCTTGTAAATGCAGCAGTTGCAACAGTTTTAGCTCAGGACTGACTCTGTCTGATGCAAGGAGTACACATCCAATACATGGGATGGTAAAGACTGTGACAGTTGCCTGGCATCAATGTTTATATCTATATATATATATATATATATATATATATATATATCTATATATATATATATATATATATATGATTAGGGGAAGGTTTTAGGCCCCTATAAGGTGAGTGAGTGTGCTATTTGCTGTCTCTTAGTCAATGCAAGGGCATATTGAGCAAGCCTATGTCTGCCTACACCCACAGCAGCTAGTCGTTCCCCCTCTGACTCCTCATCTGCATGTGGCTATGGTGACCTTGGCATTGGTGGTGGGATGTGTGCTCCTTCCCCTTTCTGATCCTGCTGATCCTGTTTTCTCAGGATGATGTTGTATAGCATGGCACATACTATGAATATTTCAGTACATGTCCATGGATTCTACTGCAGGGCTCCCCCATATGTATCTAGGCACTGAAACCGCAACCTCAGCAGCCCAAACACACGCTCTATGATATTTCTGGTTTGAGCATGTTCCTCACCATGGCATTCTTCAGTGGGTGTGTGTGCATTTCAATGGGTGTCTTCAGCCATGATTCCAGTCCATAACCTGCATACCCCAGTAAGTGACTCTGTGGGATATCCCCTAGCAAACATTTAATACAGTCGGGAGGTGCATCAGATATGCGAGTCGTAGTAACTGCCACGGATGCCAGCACAGATATTCAAGATGATTCCCTTGGCATTACACACAACTTGGCAGTTAATAGGGTGAAAGCCCTTTCTGTTTATGTAGAGCCTACACTGTTCCCTGGGTGGTGCCTTAATTTCTATATGTGTGCAATCTATGGCACCCAGTACTTCAGAGTAGTGTGCTACATGGTAGAACTCCTGCATATTTCTGGCCTATCCTTAGGAGTACAGGAAAAATATATGTGCTCACTGGTCTGTTGGAGCAATGCATTCAGGAACTGATGGAGGACCCTGGATGGTGATGCCTGTGACACCCCCATCATGTCCTCTGTTGGTCCTTGAAAGGTACCTGTAGCTAAGATTCTGATGGTACACATACCTTTGTCTCCACTGGGATGGGCTTCCCTCAGTTGGCCCTGGCTCTGAGGATGACAGAGGTGGCAGAGTTCTTGTAGTGTGTCTCAATCCTCCCTGTAGCTGTCTACAATTTCCACATCATGTCGGTTGTAATAAGTTACCCAGGACCTGAAAACTCTTCTCCTTCTTGGCCTTGGTCTATTAGCAACAGCAGAGGCATAGACTTTAGCCTGTTGCACTTACAAATGAATTAAAGCAGCAGCAGCCCTAACATTCTTTCCATGTAGACTGCTTCCCATGGCTGTATTCCAATATGTTTTGGAATTCGCAGGAAAAACCATCACTGAGTCTACACAGTTGCTTTATAGTTTGTTAAATAGCATCTCTATGTTGGATTTGTTGATTAGCTTACAGTTCAGCTGGTTATGCTGTAATTAGCATGCCACGATGTTTACCTTGTTTGCATGGTGGTGCAAGGCTCTACACATCGTGTAGCACCGCTTACTGACTATAAAACACTGTGCTATTATGCGTGCAACCATGTAGGTTTTATTGAATTTTGCTGTGAAATTACTCCGTGTATGTTTCATCCATTTGCTGACACCTTTACATGTATTGTGCATTATTTTTAAACAGTGATATCTCAATAACACAGCATAATATAATTGGGTTTCAGATACTTTGAGCCAAACAATTCACCATCTGTTTGATTTACTTCAGCAACCTTCCACATCCAAGTGATTATTCATCCTAGCAATCTGGTTCAACTACTCTCTTTTAGTGACCTAAATATTCTGGGCATACATATACTGTGGGGAGTAACATTCTCATCAATCAGAGTGAAAAAAACAAAATATTTAATGACATACAACAGGAAAAATAATAATAGTTAACAATACTACCCCTTTATTCATTTCCAATCCTACCTCTTTTTGCCTCTTTTGTCATTGTTTTTATGTGTGGGGTGGGGTGGGATGAGGGAAATGCAGAGTTAGCACTTCATATACTTGTAGAGCTTTTAAAATCATGTGCATTGCAAAGTTAATGCCGTTGTTGGTTTTCTTTTCTTTGGTATCCACCTATTCATGCATATGAATCACAGACAACTCCTTTAGTGATTCTGTAAACAGCTACAACCATCCACAAAGTTTACTAGGCATGTGTGTGCGTGTGGGTGGGGGAGATAGTTGCAGGCCTTTCATCTGCATTACCCTCACACACGTGCAATTCAGTAGTCTCCAGTCTACCTCCCACATGTCTTGGGATTGTAGGAGGAAGACCCTTGCAAATACAGAGTGGACTTGCAGACTCCACACAGAAAACACAGCAGCTGAAAACTGCACTGGAAAGTCACTTGCTGTTAGGTGATGAATCCTATCCACTATGCTGACCCTCTAGAACAGAGAGGGGAGAGATGATGGTCAGCTGAGGATGGAAAAACAAAATCAAAGATAACATACAGTAGTAAATGACTAATCCTAGGAAAGCTTTCACCTACCATTTAGTAATGGGTATAACTCAGTTTCATACTGTTTCAACCATCTCTGTCTGTAGCTTTAATATCCCTCCACCTATTATGTAATCCAGATAATGATCTTCGCACATCTCCAACTTATATTTCTCTGGATTTGTCATCAGATAAGATTTTTGTAAGGAATTCAATACAGCACAGACATCCAGGATGGGATTTTCCTAGTCCTGTAAGAAGATTGCTGTGTCATGTTAGACAATAGTATCTCTGATGTGTGGTTTAGCTATCCTATCCATTATCCTCTGGAAGGTCACTGGTATCCCATGAACCTCATATGACATTGCTATGTAGACAAAGTGAGAACTGGGTGTGGAGAATATCATTTTCCCTATGTCATTTTCTCTTTTTCTTCTTTGGTAATGATACATGACAATATCACTTTGTTAAGTCCAAAATGAATACAAATCTTTACTGACATAATCTTTTAAATACTTTGTCCAGTCAATGCATAGGGTAGAAATCAAATCTGGAAGTACTATTGATTTTTCTGAAGTCATTACAAAACCTTATAGACTCGTAAGGCTAGGGGACCAATACAATGTGGTTATTCTACTCAGTCTGGAACTTTTCCATAGTTTGGTCATTTTCTATACCTGTTCCTTAACTGTGTTGTCTTGGGAGTCTAGTATCCAGTATCACTTTAGAGTTGCTTTTTCACCAATGTTTCAATATAGTTCTGGAATAAATTGGTCCTGCCAAGTAACATTAAAAACTCCCTGTTTTTAAGTACAAATTCTTTATTTTATTGACTAGCTGAATTATTATTTTCATTTTAGCTGCTATCTTTTTTTGTTGTTGCATTTATATAATGACTATAATGTGGTATTTTTCTGGAGTGCTTGTGTGTCAAATAGTATTAAATGTTTGTGCATAATGTATCTTATTGTAGTTTTGTCATACATAGTTGCTTCATTTTATTTTGCAAAAAGAACTTAGGATTTAAGGTCTAAAATGAAGATGAAGATGAAGTTTATGGGATACTAAGAAAGTGACACCTATTTTAACAACAGGGTACATTGTGGGATATTTCACTTCTTCTGTGAATGTACTAAATAGAAAAACGTACATTTATTTCAAAGTTTTTAAAATATGTAAGTGGTATGTCTGCCCTGGTTTGATTTTTCCAGTTTGTTCCACTTTATGGTTTACTTCAGTTGTCTTCTCTATGGCTTCAAAAGATCATTGTCATTCTGTGAGGAACTTGTTCATGGCAGTGGAGACCAAGACAAGTACTTTGTACCCTGCTTTGAATTCATTAGGATGAACAGTTCTGTATGCCCTACCCTTTGTTGTGCCTCTTGTGCTCTTCTCTTCGCTCTCTCTTCTGTCTCAGTTCCTTTATTTTGGGCATTGTAGTGTTTATTTCATGCAGGTAAGTACAGTGTTGTATCACAGTCTTAAATGTTTATTTTTTTCCACTTCCCATGTTCTTTTTGTTATGTCTTACAAGCCATGAGGATGACTGCCATATAACAGTTCAAATGATGTGAGCCCAGATGAAAGTCGGGATTCTTCCCTTACAAAAAAAGATGACAGGAAGTAGTTGACCCAATTTTCCCCATCATCTGCTTTCTTTCGAATGGACTTTCTGGTTCTATTACAATGTTCAACTAGCCCATTTGTTTGAAGGTTGTACACTGCGGTCCTTAGCTGTGTCATTATAAATAACTGGCAATGCTTATTTATTACCTTAGGCATGAATAGGATGCCCTCATCAGTCAAATTGCCTTGGGATATCCCTGCAACAATACAAAGTAGTAGTGTTTATTTTGCATTAGTTTTAGCATTCTGTCTCCATAAGGCTACTGCTTGAGGAAATTTGTTGCAGTCATTGATTACCAGTATGTACTGGAGACCCTTACCAGACTGTACAAGTGAACCTACAATGCACATTCACTAGAATGGGAATTTTATTATTATAAGCAGGGGTGTCCAAGGGTAACTGAAGCCTGTGTTAAGCTCTGTTTTTTGACATTCTGGACAGGTTGCACAATAATCTTATGCTTTCTTCATAATATCAGGTGAGTAAAATGTAGTTCGAGTTTTAATTTTAGACCTGATTTTGTTCATGCCCCGATGACCCCCCCCCCCCCCCCCCCAGTGCAGTGTGGCTATGAGCAAACTTCATTCCAAGTGTTCTGAAAGACTTTGGCACTAATATTTGGCTTAGTATTTGCTCTCTTTCTTTGGTCAACCTATAGAGCAAATAATTTCTTAGTTCAAACTGGGAATATGAAACGTGGCTGTTCTGGTAAGCTGTTTCCTTTTCTACTTATAATTTATTCACTTTAGCCCTGCTAAGCATACTGTCCTCCCACTAGGATTTCCTAAAATTAGTATGGCTTACCTGTAGAGCTGCCATGTCAATGGTTCTTTCCTCAGGATATTGAAATGGAGTTGGGTGTAGCCTCTTCTCCCAAAAAAGACAGGTATAACTTCTTCCCCTTCATCTAACCCATCCTCTAAAAGGGGGAACTCATGAAAGTAGTTTTCTTCTGCTTGGGATACTTGCTTTTTCTTTCCTTTTTATGTAGTTTAATATTGATTTATTTTATTTAAAGTTTGATGACCAGGTACAAGGACTGATTTTTTCCTCTTGCAGATACGGTATTGTAATGACTGAAGAATTATAATACCAAATGTTCCCTCTATATAGGACCAGCCACCTTAAGCTATGTGTCTAGGTATTGAGTAGGCTGAGATGAAACAGTCTAATGCTCACAGTGAGATATTCATCTTTATTGACTTTACAAATGTTGTTTTCATAGGTTCATAGGAGTTTACTAGGCTGCTGGCCCTAGGGTCTTTATAAGCCTAGTCATGTTATACCCTTTCTCCCTTATCAACCAAGTTGTATGGTCTATATTTGCAGAATGAGGGTATGATCAGCACCAACTGTACTTATTCAAGAGGGACACAGGTGACATCCCCAGGGTAAATTTACGGTTTCCCATCCAGTTGTCTAAGTTATGCTTAAATAAGGTAATTGAGAAGCTGTGTTTTCCATGAATTGGGAGTTTGTTCCAGAGGACTGGCAATCTCTGCGAGGCATATCTGTCTCTCCAGCATGTCCTGTTAATATTGCAGGCTAGGTTAAGATCCATAGAGTGAGTGAATCTTGTCCCATTTGACTTCCAGATGTGCAGCATTTCCATTAGTGCAGGGTCCAAGACTGCTTTGTAAACCAAGCACAAGTCACCTCTCAGTGGCCTATAAGATACAGAGTAGAGTGACAGGGGCTTCAGTCTATCCATGTAGGTCATGTGTTGAAGGTCTTGAATTTTGTTGATGAGAAACTTTTGAGGTCTCTCCAACTGTTGCAGGTGTCTGGTGAGGTACCTACAGAAGGGAGCATTGTACTCTATTAGTGATCTGATGAGGGATGGGTACAGGGGAGTTATAAAATCCTTACCTTTGGATGTGATCCCCTTACTTATAAGATGTGCAACATAGTAGGCCTTCCTTACCACTGTGGATACACAGTGATCGAAGTTAAGGTTGCTAGCAACCTGTGTTCCCAAATATCTCACCACAGGGTATGAGCGAAGAGGGATACCGTTAATACTATAATTTGCAGGGACTCCCCCTTGCAGAAAGGGATAACACCTTTTTTACATACTTTTTTAACCTATATTTATAAAATAAATGCATGAATAATAATAAATAAACAAATAAATTAGTTACTTGGATTATTTCCAGGTTTGGTAGTATTTTCACTTAGACCTGGGAATACTGGGAAGAAATTATGAATTTGTACTTGATTTTTTCCCCCTTTTACCTGCCTCATATAAACAAATAAATACTGTTGTTAACAGGGTAGGCCCACTGGACACTTAGTTCCTTTTCAGGAGTGCCCTGGGAGCAATAATTGGTTAAGTGGCTTGTCAGAGTCACATGGCAGGCAAACAAAGGCTATGGTAATTAAATTCCTTGCTGCTGCTGCAAGGTCTTGGCATAGCAACAACACAGTCTTAAAACCTCTGTGCCAAGTACTTTTAAGTGAGGCTAGTGCCTTTTTATTGCGACTAGAACGTTTGAAGTACATCTCTGTAAATTATCTTTCAGGCTTGTGGCTTACTTTTCATATCACGGTTGTTCTTCATTATTGTTTATTCATGTTCTCGTTAACTTACTATGGACAAAATGGATGACAGGAATATAAAAGGCATTTCCTGCATAATAGAATGACATAGGAAAAGCAACTTCAAGAAACTCACATGCTTAATAACAACTGGAAAACTACTGCTGATGAAGTTTCTAAAATAGTGACAAAAGTTGCAACCTTTATTTAAAAATATTTTCC
>NC_056749.1:689654681-689697181 GCF_019279795.1 Protopterus annectens | reverse complement strand
CGAATAAGGTAATACTCATGTTTCTTTTCATAAGTATACACATAGTATACACAAATAAATGATAAGAATCCAAATAAGTTCTATGTATGGTATAAAATCTTCATAGCCCTTCTTGAAAATTCAGACTGACTGTTTCTTTCGAATGCGTCTTGGTCAAACTTAAAAGGCAGAAAATGGAAAAGATTGAAGTGGCTGTTAAGTGAATTCTTTCCCTGGGAAAGAATTTGCTTGGCCGCTTTGGTACTTTGCTGTTTTCGGCACTGTAGTGCGGTCTCGAAGTTGGTATATTTAAGTAGGGGGTTGTGGGGGGGTGCAGCCCCCCCACTTAATGTAATGTTTAAATTCATTTTTTTGTTGGTTGGAACAGCGATTTTTTTTCCCTTGGAAAAGAAAATCGTTGTTCTGACACTTCGGCATTGAAAGCTTTCACTTACATAGGGTCGATCAAGCACTGTTCGCTTTTTAAGCATTCGTTGATTTAATATAGACCCGTTTTAAACATAATTCACTATTCATCTCTGTTGTAATATATTTTACGTGAATAAAAATCTATCTTCCCTTATACAGATAACAGTGGAAATGTTATTGCAGAGAATGTTATCTACTACGCTATACAATATGGTAGCCCAGAAGGAACATAAAGACAACTCTGTACTGATCCTCCTTCATGAAAATGGAGGCCCAGATGTATGCAGTCCTTATAAGAATCAGAACTATAGCAATAATTTTCGCAGGCAAAAAATAAAACACAGTTTAGAAAAATTGCAATGACAAAGAAAGTCTAACAAGCTGAAAACACTACTTGCAAATACTAAACTATTCAAAGCAAATCACTTCCATTTTCCTTTCAGTGCTTTGACCTACACCCAGGATTTCCAAAGTGGAATAGAATCCTGAAAGGAGACATTAGCTGCTAAACACTCTGCATCTCCAGGTTAGCAAAAAACAAATTGAGCTGGATTCAGAAAGTATTGCCACATCGTAGTAAGTGAATACGCATGACCAGAAGTCACTCACAGGGTGTGTGCAATTCAGAAAACCCAGCTACATGACACAGCCAGCCAAAATAACATGGTCAGCTATGTTATATGCCAATGACTGAATAATGAAGAGCCACATATACTAATGAGGCAAAAAAATGGGTCTATATTATAAGATCGACGGTTGAAAACATTGAACACCATATGGTCGACACCATATGGTCAATGTCTTCAAACATCAAACTTATAAAAACAACAAAAAAAAGAAAAAAGTACCCTAATGGGTTTAAGCAGGGGGGCAAGCCCCCCTGCACCCCCTACACCCCCCCCATTACTTAAATATACCAACTCTGAGACTGCACTACATTACGGTAAATGGAAATCTCCCCTTATGGAGATTTCCATTTGCACGTTCGATGTTGTGCACTTTCGCTATTCTCATGTCAACAATATCAGCTTCGATATTGTTGGCTTTCGAGAATATAATATAGACCCCAAAAAAAACATGGTGGAGAGATTCAGAAACATTTAAATGCCATAAAGCGACACTGGGTCCACTTTTTGATATGTTTGCGTTCAGACAGAGTAAAGTAGTGTATCATGTTAGGGGTTGTCACAGCTGTTGGAAATGCATATCTGCAAGAGATTCTCATTGTAGCTGAAGCGACCGTTCATGTGTACCCTTGATGCCAGAGGGTCTGGGTCATCTGACTACTCTTAACATTTCTTGGCCTCCATCACACTGAGATAATGGATTGGTACCATGTGGACAGGGAGTTTCACTTTATAATGTTGAAATACTGAAATATCGAATTTCAGTATTTCGAGACTATAAAGCTGAAAGTGCAGTTACACGAAACTGCATAAACTCGAATGCGGAAATGTTGAATCCACCTTTGTGTTGTTGCATTTGTGACGTTTGTAGATCTAGGTGGGAATTCAGGTAAGTGGTGTTCTTATAAGGATATTGGGTAGGGATTTTAGTGTGTGTGAGTGTGTGTAGTGGTGGGTTTTATGTGTTTGTGTGTGTAGTGCGACCTCAGAGTTAGTAAATATAAGTAGCGGGGGTGTGAGGGACGCAGAGAGAAATTGCATCCCATAATTAACCATCTGAAGATGGAGTCTGTTGAAATGGTATTCTCAGGTAGAAGTTCCTGCAGGTGGGCTATACTGGGTCACAGTATAAGGCTGATGCCTGAAATAGTTTGATCAAGGCTTTCACCCATGCTACTGGCAACCCACATAGGGGAACAGTGCCATCTCCTCTACAATGACTTGAGGCACAGTAAGCCTGACTTCCTTGGCTGATGGGAGGCAGAAGTCAGAGTGCAGTCACCACCTGTGTACTGTAAGTGTACCGTCTTTTAATTAAACAAATAACCTGTTAATGCATGCCACCATCCAGTACCATGTTATGCTCCATTTATGTCTCTAGCCTCTGCAGTGATTGAAGGGAACAGAAAGATGTACAAGAGCAGACTAGAGCACCCAAGAAAGTGTCAGGGTAAGTATACCTGTTGTGGAAGATGTGTCCATTTGCATAGTAGCAGTTGTAGCCATTAAAGGAATATAATGTGTTTATAAAGCAGTAACACATCTCTCAGGACCAGCATACCCTAATGGAATTAGTACGATGGTGTAGTGTTAGAGTTATGTGTCTGCATACCCACCCCTCCCCATTTAGGTGTGCAAGTGGCTCAGAACGTTAGATCTGTGTACACTGACATTGTTAGGATGGCTGTGTGTTCAAACCCCCCCCCCCCAAAAAAAAAATAATTTTCTGTCATGGCAGAGTTTATATAAAGAACATTACTGAGCCCAAGTGGGTGTCAGCCATCAGCCTTAATAGCCATCTACGATCTACTACTTACAACACACTTGAAAGTGTACCTCCTAAGACAACTTTTTAACACATTTTCAAAGAACTCACAAAGTAATATCCCTTTTGTGTCTCTGCCCATCCCTGTATGTTGTTCAATCCTCCCATCATACGATCATAGGAGGTTACTAGGCTAATTGCCATGGGGCCCTTGCAAGCCTAGTCAAGAATTTATCCACAAAAAAGAAACCTCAGTCAGCACCTGTTGCCCCTGTCAATGACAGACAAAGGTGGATCCCCTGGGACAAATTTATGGTTTCCCATCCCTTAATTATTGTCTTCCCTCTATTTGTCTGCACCACTGCAAGGTACATATTTATCATAGCCACAAGTATTAGTTGGCTGGGCACTTCACAATATACAGTACACATATCTGTCCTTTATCTGTCATGTGTGCGTGAAATGTATTTTGTGTGATCAGCATGTTTCTTATCTATATGTACACTTGTAACTGGAATACCATCACTGGCCGTAAGCACAGATATGGTGTCATGATAAACAGCCCCTGCAATTATTGTGCTCTTATGTCAGAGTCCATGTGAGAATGACTTTTGGCTTAGGCCCCCTACCCAAGTATAATTCTTTGGCAATCAGGCTGATGACATACCTGTGTATGTCTTACTATTAAAAGGTTATTTTCCTTCACTGTGTGAGTATCAACCATAGTTAAGAAAGCAATTACAATTGTTTTTATATGTTTTTTACCCGCCATCTTTGTCACTCTCTTTTCTCTGTCATACATCTTTTTCTCTAAGTTCTGTTACTATTATATGCAGCAACGTATTAATCAACCTCACCTACATGGCCTGTCATTCCCCCTCAGGTGGCAGCAGCAACAGCATTGCTACCATTACCACCACCAGAGACACCCAGAACATCTGCGTCACAACCTGCTGTAATTGCATCCACACCTCCTACTCTAGCTATATTACCTGTGTCAGGTAGCCCTGTACACATCTGTAGCAGTGCAAGTGGAGGTGATACTCTTGTCATCTGTCAGAAGCTGTCAAAGCTTGTAGGGGAGAGAATAGAAAGGAGGTTGGATGCTTGCATTGGGCACATACAAATCATGCACTAACATCTCCTTGAGTTGCATACCTGCCAAGCTCTGTCTCCAGGTTCATTGACAGTACCCATTGGTGATAGCCAGCAGACACTGCATCTCTGAAAACTTAATCCATTCTCCTAACCTGGTGTTCCTCTTCCTTTTGTGGGTATGACCACACCTGTATGTTGTGCAATCCTTTCCACACTATTGTCTTTCCTCTGTCTGATGTCTCCTTCACCATTATGCTACCCCTCGCTCATTGTGTTTTCTCATACTCTATCAGTCATGTTTGTCTTTCCTTGTGACCTACCCTACCCCTATTACCCACCTCTTACTTTCTTGACTTCCTTCACTAACTTTCCCTTTTCAAGAAAAAAAATGAAAGGCCCCAGACAGAATACACCCATCCATACCTCTCATCTTCATGTATATGATTGGCTACAAATGTTCAGCCTAAAGGTTTACAGGTAAATATTATGCCATCAGTGTGCAGAGTATTACAAACTTAGCCAATAATCAGAGGTCAAAATCAGACCCTGTATCTTATATCTCCGAGGTAAACAATTATGACAGCCCCTTATCTGTCTCCCCAGTTGTCTGAAAAATAATTTATAATTACTGCCTGTAAATAATTACAAATATTGCTATAGGTCAACATAATTACTGAGCTAAGAAATTTAGAGGTATGCACTTATCCCACCTCCATCTTGTTTATTTGTTATTTGTTCATATAGTGTTCTACCCTCTGCTTGTTTCCCCTGTTCATTTCTGTCTTTTATTTCCATTTTCAACCTTTAATCTTAATCTGGTCAAAAATAGGCAGGCACAACACACATATGTCTGCAAAGGGGTTATATATAGAAGTCATCTTTGTGTGGTCATACATTGCAAGACAATTGGCAGAGAGCAATATCAATGTCTGTATATAACCACAGACAAATTACTTTTTATTCTATAAAAAAATAAGAGTGACTGATACGTAGTGCATGAAAAATACACAATAAAAAACACACTTAAAAACATCACCAGAATAACGCTGAGCACTTTCATCTTTTAATTAAACCAAGACATCATCAGAACAAGCGATACACATTAACAAAACTCAGTTTATAACAACCTTTCCATTCTTGTGCCAACAAAAAGAGCCAATCAAAACATTAACCTCCCCAAAAAAATTCAAAATATTAATCATTAAAAAACTCATTTAAAAGTTTTTCTCAAATCCTAAAATATTTTTTTAAGCACCCTATATTTTCCTTTGTTTCAATTCACAGTTAACGTCCAGGTGCCTCTTTATGCCAAGAAACTGCCCAGCATATAATTTATCTGCCAGGACAGTTCCCTGCGCTCCAAAATTGTATTGATTTCTCCTCCCCTTATATCTGAATTCACTTGTTCAAAAACAAAAATAAAATATAAAACCTTTTAAAATTAATCCATTCCACACTATGTTTCCCTTAATCATTTGTAATGTTTCTTATTCTATAGTAAACCTGAAGAAAAATTATTCAAATATGATGATATATTGTGAATCCTTTGAGCAAATGAGATGAACTTCAATGCACGTCACCAAGCAATAATGAAATATGGTAAAATTGATACTTTGACGAACTGCAGCACAAGTTCAAGCCAAGAAATGCTCATAGCTTGTAAAAACTTTAATAAAATGTACAAACGTGCAGAGCATACAGATTTCGGGTACAACCCTTCCTCAGTGAAAAGACATATATGCGTTCTAACAGCTGTTTTATATGAAAAGACAGTGATTACATGACATTCATAGCCAATAAAATCTGAACAAATTAAAACTATTACATAACAGTTATATAACTTCCTAAAAAACATACAAATTATCTATGCAACATCTATAAGTATATATACACGTGAATGTATATACACAAAATAAATGTAAAGAATACCTTTATCTCTTTATTTGCATTTGCTTCTTAACCAATATTGGCTTAATACTAACTGCAGTGTTTGGTCCTGGATGACTATCAGCACAAAGTCATATTATACCTGCTGTGGTTTGTGGAATTAATATCAGACCTTGTTTATTGCAGGAACTTGTCTTTTTGCTTGTTTGGAAAATTGATACTTTCCCTTGAACGCTTTCTATGGTTCAATGTATTCACAATGTGATCAGTCCATTCTTGGTTCAGGGATCTAATCCCCTCAGGGTGGTATGCTACTTTACAATATTTTGTTTCCAACGTGCAACTGTATTCCATGACCCTGCAATGTCTTTTTTTCTAATACTTTTCCTATGAGTGCTTCTTTGGCATACTAGGCTAATATTCTGATTCAGAGTTTGAGTGTCAAAGTCATGGGTTCAAATGCATTCTGATGTATTTTTCTTTTCTTGCCATTTTGTTTCCTGTTCCACTGGATAGAGGTTGGGGTTTGACATATTGGTTAAAGTGTTTACCTCACAAACAAGAAGTACAGTGTTTGATCCTCACCAGGGGAAAATTAACTAGGCTTAAAATGGTTCACAAGGGCAGCTAGTCTAGTAATTACCTATGAGCATGCAAACCTGTTATTGTATTATTTTAGGACATTTGGCATTTTCTAACCAATATGGATTTGTCTAGCATTGTTGAGCTAAGAATGTTCATATCACTCCTCCATCCTGCGGATTTCTTATTGGCTCACCTCATGTTCTACCATCTTCTTGCTTCCCCTTTTCATTTCTGTCTTATACCCCAATTTCCAACCTTTACTCTGGTCAAAAAGGATAAACATGACACACATATGCCCACAAAAGGCATATACTTCAAAATCATTTTTCTGTGGTCAAATGCTGTGTGGTGGCTGACAGAAAGCAATGCCACTAGTCATATAAAACCACAGAGAAATGATACTTCTTGACCTATGGAAAACCTGAAGCTCTATGATATTGCTATCAATCACAGAAATATTGAAATGTGCATCAGCAGGCAAATCTACTATACAGTTAAGTGAACATGTGGATTCTAAGTGTTCAATGTACTCATGAAATGTTTTCTTATGTGCCAATGTACAGAGAGTGAAGTTTGATTAATATAGGGGTTTATGGTACGTTACACTGATCGGGTTCCACTCTGTAAATGTGCTACATATCCCTTAATGAGCCTTACAGTCTGACAGTTTTAGTGGCTGCCCTTGCCAATGCACTGCTGTGGAAAATATGACTATGAAAGCCTTGATTCCAATCGCTTGAAGTTATTTTTTCTTGCTGTCACTCTACTAATGTGCTATACATCCCTGATATATGTGTTTTAGACCCCTTTTGTTTCAACTGCTTCAGTGTTGTCCCTTGCTAGTGCCCTGTTATATAGTACATCAATACAAAAGACGTAGGTTTAAATCCATGTGTCCCTATTTTTCTTCTCCCCCTCATCTTTTTCAGTCCTTATTTCCTCACCCTGTGTTATCCCCTTTGACTGCTGCTTTTTTTCATCTCTGTCCTACAACCTTTCCCACCTTTATTCTTATCAAAAATATAGTATCACACATGCATGCCAAAAATGGCACATTGTTTAACAATGTTCACTTTTCAGAGTTCAATGCTGTTCTAACATTCTCTTGAAATCTGTGTTCTCTGGGAGCTTTACTTTAAGTTCTTCTGTGGCTTCACTTGTTAGTGCAGTGGTCTAAAGAATATCAATGAGATGTACATTGTTAGCAGTCTGCAATAAATGTGTATTATGCTAATCACTTGGAATGCAAATATCAAATAAGGTAAACATTGCATATAAAACTTTTGCAGTGCTGTGTAGTCCACCAATGCAGTGTGGTGAGAGTTTTTTGATTGTTAATAATGCTCATTTGTCATTCTGCTCTAATATTCCTTTGAAATGTGTGTTTTCTGAATCTGCACTAGATTTACTTCTGTGGTTCCACCTGCTAATACAGTGAGCTAGAACATATCATTTAGAAAGGCAGGGGTTCAAACACCCTAGGCTTTACCTTGTAAAATTCTGCAGAATAACCTATACAGTGTGTTAATAACTTATCATCGGCTGTGTACATGAGTCAGTGGTTCATGTGTATCATCTTGAAAATAAAATAGGCCCACAGCATGCTGTCTGTCTGCTTCCATGGCTCAGTATACTCATGCAGTGATGTGTACATTTTCAATACACTGGGTGGTGTGTTTTAATCCCCTAGTGGCTATATGTTATTTTACAATATGCAGTTTTCAGTCACCAGCACTATTCTAATATCTCCCTGAAATGTGTTTTCTAGGCATTTTCCTATGAGTGCTTCAGTGACCTGCTATGCTAATGTCCTGGTCTACAGAATATATTATGAAGGAAGCGATTACATTTATTCTGCTGTATTGCTCTTTTTGCTTTCATGGTTTGAGTTCCCTTGAGATATGTTTTTTTTCAGAAGCCTTTCTTATGAATGCTTCTGTGGCATGTCATGCTAATTCACTGCTGTAGAGAATATCAGTGAAAAAGGTGTGGGTTTTAATATATTCAGATGTAGTTCTCTTTTTTTCCTTGAAATGAAACATTCTTATCATCTGGTTGCAAATTATGTCAGAGGGGTTAGCACTTTGAATCAAATGTTTTATGGATTCATCTACCATTGTTGAGCTAAGAAATAGAGAACTATGGACCTCTGTCCCACCCCATCCTGTCCATTTCATATGGGCTCAAATTGTGTTCTTCCCTCTACTTACTTACCCTTTTCGTCTTTTCCCTAAAACCCATTTACAATGTATAATGTTCTCAAAATGTAGTTAGACACTGCTTATAAATGCCCACAAAGTGCTTATAAAAAATAAAAACCATCTTTTTGTGGTCATATGTTGAACAATAGGTGGCAGACAGCATTGAAGATAGACATCTATAATCACACTAAAATGGCACTCCATGTCCTTTGTCAAAAATTAAGAAAAAGCCTTGGGATGTGCTAGTTTGTCAGACAAGTGAGCTAGGCATCTCTGCACATACCAATCAATAGTAAAGTACAGTTAATGCCTTTTTTCAAACTCCTTTTGATAGCTCAGTGTATTTATATAATTGCTTTTACTATGTCAAAGCACAGGTTGGGATTTTTCATTCTCAGGATTGTATGTTGCTGCACAAGGTTTGGTTATATGTTCCCGATATATGTGCATTATGGCCACTTTTTTTTTACTATGATAGCTTCTAGTTGCTAATGCACTGATATGCAGCATTTCAGTAGGAAAGTAATATGTTCAATTCACTTGAAGCCTGTCTTTCTATTCTTGACATAATTCTGTACAAGTGGTAAATTTCTCTGATCTGAGTTATGACCATGATAACTCAGACCCCTGCAGTGATTCCCCTAGCTAAAAAAAACTGGGGGGGGGGTATGCTGGCATATGGACTGAACTGATGGGTTAACTCCTCTAAGGACATCATATTTTCCCTTTTTTAATGACAGCAGCACCATATTACAGGTCCACTGCTCATACTCTGATGTTTTTAGGACTGGTACATGTCAGTACATCATGTTACTTTCTTTTATCTTACCTATCTTGTCCTGTTTAGGTTTCATATTATTTTACATACATGAATTTGCCATGCCACCTTCTCCAGTCTGCTTTTCCAACATGCTTTGTTGCACAGCTCTCTTTGCAGTATTTTATGTCCCTCTTTCTGGCCTCTGTTGCTATAGTATAACCTGTACTCCACCCTTAACTATCAGTGCTGTTTTCACTTTCACTGCATATTCCTCAGTGTATATATGTATATATTAATTTATATATATATATATATATATATCTGGGTTTACTTCATTTTGTTGAAAACTCATTTCACTGAAAGTCAGTTTCCTGTGACCAATTCACTGAAAGCTCACTTCACTGAAAACTAATTTCACTGAAACTCATTTCTTTGAAAGTTATGTATGGCCTTTTTTTACCCACTGTAGTGCAATCCTGGAGTTAGTATATAAAGTAAGGGGAAGTGGGGGGCACAGCCCCCACATTGGGGGTGTGGGGGTCATAGCCCCCCACATATTGCAAACATTTTAAAGCATACAGATGGATACTTTACAAGTGCAATGAATAAATCTTTCCAGAAGACAACATATAACCCACTACACCCCCCAATGTGGGGGGCTGTGCACTACAGTGGAGAAAAGACCATATATATAACTTTCAACAAAATGAGTTTCAGTGAAATGAGTTTTCAGTGAAGTGCACAAAATATCAAACGGGTAAACCAAGTTAGAGTGCAGCAAAGGGGAAGCAGATTAAAGTCTTGTTTGGGGTTGTTAGAAATACAAAGCGAGGATTTCCCTTTGAAAGATGGCATGCTGATTGAGAAAATATTGTGCAATGCTAACAATGACTCAGTAGCTGTGGTTTTAACAACTAGGCAAAACTTAAAGGACTTGCGTAAAAGTGACATCTGGCTAATGGATGGAACATACTTTGCTAGGGGAACCCAATGTCAACAGTTGTACACTATACATGCAATGTTAAAGTATGGAGCATATTCAAAGAGTGTACCATTACTTTTCTGTTTAATGAGTAAAAAGTCACTTCGCTGCTATAATTATATGTGGCAGTGTCTGTTTGAAATGTGTGCTGCTGAAGACTTGGAGTGTGAAGTATCCTATCTGCTATGTGACTTTGAGATAGCGGCCATAAAAAGCATTAGGGTGAATGTTAGTAACGAAATTTGTAAAGGTTGTTTCTTCCATTTTGGAAGAAATATCTGGTAAAAGGTATAATCTTTGGGTTTGGGTGCATTGTACAACTCCAACATGCAGTTCCAATTGGCTGTCAAACAGTTAGTTGCATTAGCATTTCTTGAAGAGAAAGATGTTATACCAACATTCATTAGACTGAAGGAGTGTTTTCCTCTTGAAGGTAGGGACTTATTGAAATACTTTGCTGAGTGGTACTTGTATGGCAAACCACGGACTTTCAACACCCAGTCTACGAGTAGTGTAAAATTTCCACCTCTATTTCCTGTGATGTTTTGGAATATTAGTGTTTTAAACGAGTTAGGCTTACCTAGGACACAGAATTGTGTAGAAGCTTGGCACTGGCGGTTCAAGTACATGACTGGGAAGTATATTTGTGATGTATTTACTGTAGTTTCTGCAATTGTTAGAGAGCAGAATTGGGTAGATGAGATTAGACGCTGCCTGTCTACAGCCTGTCCTCGGTCTCCTAAGAAATGTTGCTTGCTAAGGATACAAAAGCAGTTTCAAACTATTTTTGAGAACAAAGGGAAGTATGACACTGTGGAGTTTAAGGCTATAGCTGCTCTACTGCAGATGTGATTTGGGAATTGACACAATGTTCAGGTGAAGGGTGGTTGCTCACTGTGTTTCTATTTGTTTTGGTCTGATTTTTGCTGTATGAGTAATTGGTCTCTATTCACTATATGGTGATTTCTGTGTTAGAGTGTAACACTTGGGTTGCACTGCATTTATCTGCCTCTGTGTAATTCGATCTTCTGTGGTTCGTCATTGTCAGATTTCATGCAATTGTGATTTCAGTGTTTTCCGTTCATGTTTTCTGTGTTCAATATTTCGTGCAGTCGACCTTATACACTAGATCCATATATATATATATATATATATATATATATATATATATATATATATATATATATATATGTATATATCTTGCTGTGTATTAAATCAACATTGTCAACTTGTACAAGTAAACTTGCCAACAACTACCTTCAATGTTTACCTTTGCTGTTAGTGGTCAACTCTGTCCACAAACTGTTTTTACACAGTTTAGCCATGGGACTGTGTTACAGCTACTATGAGGATCTGATCATCATGCACACTGGCCTGGCCACATGCATGTATAGTTAGCACTGTTGCTCATTGCACATGCAGTATAAATAGTGTTGGCTTGACACAGTCCCATATGTAGTGTTCCTGAATCATTGAGATTGTCTATTACAATGCAAACATTTATATATGCCTCAGAGGACCGTATTTGGCTCCACAATGCATGTAACCAATTGCAATTTCCACCATTATTCCGGACTGATAAGATTCATGCATCCATGCATCCATTTTTCTCTGCTATTGGAATATCATTGTCCTTGTGTCTGATTTATAGCTTTAGCAATTGCATAATCATAGTGTGAATGGAATAGCTGAATATATATATATATATATATATATATATATATATATATATATATATATGCTAAATTACATATGTACGAAGAGTATGTCAAAGTGAGAGCAGGAGTAAGCAATACACAATACATTTTTTGTATAAAAGACTCATTTAGAATCTTGCAAAGGGCTCAAACCTTTTGAAAACCCATTGTTATAAAACAACAAAGCAATGTTAACAGTGTAATACATTAAACCCAGGACTCAGTAAACTCCATGTAGACTTTGCACAAAGCCTACATGGAGTTTACGTGTTTGGATGACAGTGGGTGGTGCGCGGCAGTGCACAATGCATATTAATGAAGCACAGCGTGCCTAAGCTATGTTTCTTGTTTCGCAAGAGTGTTGCTGTCAACAAAAATTCATAAGCAAACACAAATAGCAATTCCATGTATAGGAAAACATTTACAGTGCATAGATTTGTGTAGATTGCCACAGTGATCACCATGGCTTTACATATAACAAAACCTTGTCAGTGATCATGGATAGCAATTCCGTGTAAGGAAGAGTGTCTATGATGCACAAATTTGCACGCAATGTCACAGTGATCACCAGGGGTTTTAAAATAGTTTTCATTGTGTTAGTGCAACACATCTGCACATAGGCCAACTTAATGAGAGGACAAAAAAACAGTATTAGAGATACATTTGGCATAGATGTCACATAGAAATGTGTAACACTAACAACCTCTTAGAGCAACAGATGTACTAAGCCATAATAATGGGGGAATAAAGGGCTAGGAATAGGGACAGATTTTTAATATGGCACTGACAAACTTAGGATGTTGATAGAATCTATAGGTTGTACATTAGTATGAACTTTTTGAAGAGCATGAAGTTTGAAACTCAAATGTCAGTCATCATTTTCTGACTGCAGTGTGCAATGACATGCCAATGACTTGCCAGGAAAAAATGTTATGAGAAAAAGATCACAACTATGGGAAAAAAATGGGCATTCTGCACAAATTAGGACAGTTGAGTGGTATGCACTCAAATGTATGTAATATTGAGTCACATCCATCCAGGGATCATCCCAGTGATGTGGCAGGAAACCACATATTTGTTAAGGAAAACATCTGGACATTCTGGCAATATCTGGACAATTAAGAGGTATGAATGTAAAGTATATTGTCCAAACACAGTATAGGGCAGAATATCTACAGTGCAGAGTATTGTGATATCCCATTTCTGGCATTTTGTACTGACGTTGTGTTAATGATCTGTAACAGGACATGTGACTGCCTTGTAAAATGGTCACCCAGGAGAAGTGTGTGTATTGAATAGGGACACACAGATGAATTGTAGGAATGAACACAAGGAAAGAGTACAGGTGAAACTCTCACATGTACAGCAGAGGAGGAAATGTCAATGAAAAATGGTTTTAGCAGCAACACCAAGCACATATCTATATGATACAGTATGGACTGCACAGTGAAAATGTGGTGTCTGTGGCTGTCACACTAGGTGACATAACAAAGGGGAGGATGTCTGTGTAAGATAAGCATCCTTACATGAATAATGCAGAGGACATCTATCCGGGATTTGACATACAATTGGGGTAGGGAGCATATTGGGAAGCTGTGCAAAATGATATACTCTCAGTAGATGTCTCCAGCAATGTGGCCACAGGTAAAGAATCATAGCAAACATTACAAGAACCAAACACAATTATGGAAAAGCAGTGGTGCAGCAGTAGCATTGTCACCTCACAGAAAGAGGTTTTCCAGTTTGATTCTTGGCTTGGGTACCTTCTGTGTGGAGTCTGTATGTCCTCCGTGCACTCATGTGGGTTTACTCTGGGTACTCCGGTTTCCTCCCATATTACAAAGACATGCGTCTGGAGCATTTCTCACCGGGCCTCCACTGAAAATTGGCTTAGTTCCAAGTTGGACTTTCTCTGTAAACAAATGTTAAATAAATAAAACTATCAGAATAATATCACCATTAATCCCATGCCTCTGATATAACATACATTATGTAGAGTGATAACAGATGAGCCTACACACACACACAGTTGATAATTATTATGATACAGCCACATTCTGTGAGGGTAACCATGCACACTGTCTGCAGGAGGTGTTAGGAGGGACACTGCTATACATGTATGTCACAGTATGGTCAATACAGGAAACTTGCCTTGTGTGCTTGGCATATATCTATAGCCCAATCCACACTGTCATGAAAGATATACATACTATTAATGTTGTCAGTCACCTATGTATGCAGTGTGTGCATAAGCTGAATGGGTAGTACACATGCATCTGGTAACAATTCTCTAAGGCCAAGAACACTGCAAGAATGGGCCCAGATAATATCCCAGGATGCCATCTAAATAACATGAAACATGACCTATCAGACCCTTGGGAATTTCTATTTAACCGTAGCCTTCAAACAGGCTTTATGCCTCATGAATGAAGAATAGCACCTACAGACCCTGGAAACTACAGACCCATATGTCTCACTACTCTTGTATGTAAAGCCATGGAAATGATCAGTAGTGATATAGTAAATCTCCAGACACTGGACCCAACCCATTTGGTTTCATCAAGGGCAGCACATGCCTACTCAACCTGTTGGACTTCTTTGAGAAGGTCACCAAAGCAATGGATAAGAGCAAAATGGTGCACGCTGCCTACCTTCACCTGTCCAAGGCATATGACACAATAGCCCAATCAGGTATTGTTGATAAACTCAAGAGATTAGGTACAAACCTGTATATCATATTGCGAATGGAATAGCTGAACACACACACACACACACACACACACACACACACACACACACACACACACACACACACACACACACACACACACACACACACACGCACACACACACACACACACACACATATATATATATATATATATATATATATATATATATATATATAAAGAGATATGTTAAATTACATATGTACGAAGAGTATGTCAAAGTGAGGGACACTCATATACCTGTATGTGACAGTATGGTTAATACAGGTTACTTGCCTTGTGTGCATGACATATATCTATGGCACAATCCACACTGTCACGAAAGATATAAATGCTTTTAATGTTGCCAAACACCTATGTATGCAGTGTCTCACAGACAGGACCCATGAAGTTAAAAATGGTGAGTCCACCTCTACAAAGAGGTCAGTCACAAGTGGAGTCCCTCTGTGATCTATCCTTGGACCACTCCTTTTTGGCACTTAACTTTTCTGAAGTCAAGGCCAATGACAGTGGTCTCTGGCTGGCAAAATTTGTAGATGATTGCAAATTAGGAGCTGTCATTGAATCCCACATTGACAGAAATGTTCTCCAGGAGGGGTTGACACAGACAAACAACTGGTTTCAGAGCTATGGACTAAAACTTAATGTCAAGAAATGCATAATAGTATCCTTTGGGAAGTCATCCATCCCTGGTAACTATCATATTGACAACACACCACTTAGAATTGACCCATTAGTCAGGGACTTAAGGACACACATAGATATCAATCTAGCCTTTGACCATCATGTGTCTTCTTTGTTGCGCAACTTATAAATAAAGGTATGGAATCTAAGTCCAAGGAAGTCATTGTTCCACTGCATTCGGCATTTATCAGACCTATCATTGAGTATAATGCCCCATTTGGTAAGGACCTAACCAGGCATATCCAACAACTGGAATGTCCACAGAGGTTTCTTACTAAAGGAATACAGGGGATAAGTAAAATATCCTATGCAGACCACCTCAAGGTCCTATCTCTGTATTCTGTCTTCTACAGGCTTTTGATGGGAGATCTATGCCTGGCATACAGGGCATTGTCAGTCCCCACTCTGATGGACCTCCTACATATCCACAAAACAAACAGCACCAGAATTACCCATTCTAAAGACTTAAACCTTGCCTGTGATATAAATATAATGCATGCCCTCAGTGACCGCTTTGAGGACATCTATCAGATGTTATGCACTTGATGTAGCAGTAACAACTCACACAGGTCTGCTGTACACACCTGGAATATTACTAGTGTGCATGTAGAAGAGGTCCATGATGACATGTCGGTCTACCTCACAGTTGAGGAGAGTCAGGATGTCTCTATACATGAAAATATCAGGTGCTGTCCTCCCAACTCAGGTGGATGCTTGTTGATGTATACCCTTGTATGGGAGCATAGACAATGTGGAGGGTGCATCAAACTGTGTATTCAACCATATCAGGAAGGTGTATGTACTGGGTTACGCCATAGGTGATCTGTGATGTCACAGCACATTGATTCCATGTGATAGGCCTGGATAAAGGCAAGACAGTGCATATTGCTTATTGTGATCTGGCCTAGGGTTTTGACACAATGACACACACACAGGTATCATTGAGGAAAAACCCAAGCTGGGGATTACACCTTACATCGGTTGATGAGTAAACAATTGGCTCAATGCCAGAACACAAATATGTGAAAGTTGTGAATCAATTTGTACCAGTAGAGCTGTCACCATTGGCAAACCCAAGGGATCTCTGCTTGACCCTTCACTGTTTGAATTGTATTTCTTGACAGTTCAGGCTAAAGTATATGGCCTTTGCCTTACCAAGTTTCCTGATTCTTGCTTATTGTGTGCAATCGAGTTTACCAATGGTGGTAATACAGTAAAGGAGGATCTAACATGCACACAACTGAGTGGTGACAAAGGCACATGATCTACAAATAAATGCAGAAATGTGTGTTTGTAATATTGTCCATCTGAAAAGTGGAGGTCCATGTTAATCACAACAGAAAACCAGTGATACAAGCACTGGGAACACATTTAGATAGCAATCTGAACTTTGACCATCAAATATCCACACTGCTATTGAAAGGCTATGTCGTGCACATCTTATGTCACGCCATCATATTGATATCGTAGTACTGTATGCTTGCAGTGTAGTCAAACCTCATTGTAGCACTAATAGAGTATAATCCTCTTTTTTAAATGTACCTTACTAGACACATGTAGCAACTGGACAGACCACATGGCTTTCTCAGCAAGATAACACAGAGCCTACACACCTTGATATAATGTATGTGGATAGACTGAAAGCCATGTCACTGTAAACTTTACTGTATAGGATGAAGTGACTTCTGTCTGACCCTGCCCTGGTGGAAGTACTGCATATCCAAAAATGTGATATAGCTGATGACATTAGCAGTGTCTGTTGGGGAGAAGATGGCAGTGCCCCACATGCTGGAATAATGTTCTGTGTAATGTCAAGCAACAGCTCTCACACACATACACAGTTCACTGCAGTAAGAAAAGAATGCCCTACCTATCTAGTACACAGACTACAGAACACAGTACTTTACACAAGTACCACAACTCAAGTCTGACTTGGAATGTGTCAGACAACACTTTATAGCTGATGCCATCATCAGTGTCTGTTGAGAAGAAGATAACAATGCCCCACATGATGGTCTAAAATGTTATTTTTAATGTTAGGTTATAGCTCACACACACACACACACACACACACACACACACACACACACACACACACACACACAGACACACCCACAGTTGAGAACAGAACCCTTACCTAAGTACACACACTACAGAATACAGTACTGTATGCAAGTGTCACAGCTGAAGTCTGACTTGAAGTGTGTCAGACAACACTTTATAGCTGAAGATAGTGTCTATTAAGGAGAAGATAACAGTTTCCAACATGCTGGTGTAAAATGCTGTCTGTAATGTCAAGCAACAGCTTACAAACAAAGTTGACTGCAGAACACATTACTTAATGCAAGCATCACAGCTCAAGTTTGATTTATGCTGTAGTGCAGGTGAACTTATAGTAGATGACATCAGCAAGCCATGTGGGAGACAAGAGGTTGGGAGGCCTGTATGAAATTGATGTGTAGTCTTGAGCAAATATCAAAATACTGACAATTTATGTAATTGTAGGATACACACATCTGCTTTGCTGTCCACACACACACACACACACACACACACACACACACACACACACACACACACACACACACACACACACACACACACACAGTTGACTGTCGTGAGAACAGAACCCCTACCCAAGTACACAGACTACAGAACACACTACTTAATGCAAGTGCCACAGCTCAAGTCTGAGTTATACAGGAGTTAAGGTGAACTTATAGTAGATGACATCAGCAGGCCATGTGGGAGACAAAAGACAAGAGGTTGGGGGGGCCTGTATGAAATGGATGTGTAGCCTTGAGCAAGTAACAAAATACTGGCAATCTATGCTATTGGAGAAGTAACTGTCAGATGCACTCTTCGGCTCTGCTGTCTAGACACACACACAAACACAGAGAGAGTCAACTGCAGTGATAACAACCCCCCTAGCTATCTAAGTACACAGACTACACAGCACAGTATGTAACACAAGCACCACAACACAAGTCTATTTTATACAAGACTGCAGGTGAACGTACAGTAGATAACATCAGCAGGCCATGTGGTGGACAACAGGATGTGATGCCTGCATAGGTACATACTTCATAGGTTCACATGAGGCTACTAGCCTCATAGCACTATTGTCTTTAGAAGCCTAGCTGTGTAAAAGCACAAGTACCATTATTAAGCATAGTTGGATGGTCATTTGTATCAGAGCATGTTTGTCAGCAGCACCAACTGGCCCTGTCCATGTGGGACAGAGGTGTCATCCCAGAGATGACTTTACAATCACCCATCCAGTAGTCAAGGTTGCACTTGAAGTTTGTCATTGAGGAGCACTGCTTCACATGCAGTGGGAGTCTATTACAGCAGTATGAATCATTATGGCATATATATATGTCTCCCCAGAATTTTCTGTTTATGTCACAGACTAGGTTGAGAACCATGGGGCAAATTATATCTGTCCCATTTGAATTACAAATATCCATCATTTACAGAAGGCCAGGGTCTGAGACTGCTCTGGAGGGCAGCCATAGATCACCTCTCTGAAGCCTGCATGATACCGAATACAGTGACAGGTATGTCAGTCTTTCCATGTATGTCATATCTGGAGGCCTGAAAGTCTCCCAGACATAACCCTGTGTTCTCTCCAATTGCTGCAGGTGTCTAGTGATGTACAGACAGATGTGAGCATTGTACTCAATTATTGGTGAGATAAAGGTAGAGTACAGCAGAGGAATGACTTCCCTGGTCTTGGATGTGATGTCCATATGTATGACGTGTGCAATGCAGAATGTGTAACACCACTATGGGCACATAGCGATGAAAGTGTAGATTTCTGTCAAAATGTGTTAATGTGACAAAGAGTCATTGTGTGCTTAAAGTTCAGCCCGTACGTTTGTCGCCAATTATCAGTCTGTGTTAGCCCCTACTATAATATGTTATCATCAATGGAGGACACTATATGAGTTTGTCCAGTTAAGAATCATCTGCAAACTTGGTAAACCACAGACCATTGACTGTTGCCTGTGATTCAGAGAAGTATTTCTCAAACAGTTGAGGGCTTAGCACAGATCATTGTGGTATTCCACTGGTGACTGGGCTAGTGGTGGAGGTGCAGTCCCCAACATTGAGTATGTGTGTTCTGTTGTTGAACTAGATGGCTCTCCATCTAGTACTCTATGGCCTAATTCCCAGGTGGGAGATCTTCATTATGACACATGAATGGGGGATAGTGTCAAAGGCTTCAGATAACTTAACATAGCTGGTATGTCCTGTTATCCCTCATCCATGTCTTTGGGGTCAGTATCCAAGAAGTCTACAAAGGTCAATATGCAAGAACTACCCTTGCCAAACCCAAAATGGGTAGGTTCAAGTGTGTTGAAGGTCACCTTTTTCTCTGTGGATATGGTCCATGCTGATTCCTGCAGTAGCCATGCAGATAAGGCTTTTTCAGTCATATGGGTCAGTAGCTGTAGTTATGTATGTTACCAGAATGATGTTCATTGCATAGCACACAATATTTGATATTACATTTTATAGTGTGGTTAATATATGTGTGGAAAAAGTACTGAGACCTCCAGGGTTGTAGTGCTTGGGGGGTGACAATACATGGAGGTATTTTAAATATATGTCACACAGTTAGATAGGGCCTTCAGTTTGCAATATTTCTGCATGTGCATACAAAGGAAGTGGACAGTAAACAACAGAAACACAGCATAATATATAAATTTCCATAGCTCGAGGAGCAGTGGGGTTGTGCGTCAATTAGCAAAGTGCATACACATGAAAGATACACATCTGTGCACTGCTAAGCACTAGCCAAATGCGAGCAGCATTGCTAAAGTCTGACAGTTAGGTATTGAGTCTGTTGAATACACTTGCTACTTAAATGACTCTGAGGCAGCAGGTGTTAATGCAGTGGTAAGTTCCTTTTTAGAGATAGATGGTACTGGGTTGGAATACAGCTGTATCTATTACTTTTAACTACTTTTGCTTTGCAATTGTGTGCAATGCATACCAATGTGCAATAATGCATTTAAGAAATGAAATGGAGAAGATAGAATGGTGGTGAAATGGGGATGCTAAAGACTGATAGTTAGTAGTGAGTTTCTGGAATACACCTACTACTTAAATGACTCTGTGGCAGCATGTGTTAATGCAGTTAATGCAGTAATACTTTCCTTTTGGGGGCCAAATGGTACTGGGATTGAAAACAACTGAATGTAACACTTTTAAGTACTTTTGCATTATTGTTTTTGCATGTTGGTGCATGATATACACCAGTGAGCAACAGTGCATTAAAGAAAAGAAATGGGGAAGATAAGACAGTGGTGAAATAGAAAGCAGGCAGGGGCTAAAACAAATGGAAAGCAATACAGGAATGTGCAAGAGGGAGGTAGGTAGGAGAAAAGCATAGCTAGCCTTTTTCCAACAGTAAAAACTGATAATATATGCAGAATATCAGCTGTATTTAGACTGTCACCTCCAAAGAGAGGGCTGGCCACAACAACACAATCATGTTGCATAGCCAATTGAACTGAATCAAGTGTGTGAAGAAGACATGTGTGTGAAATGGAGAGCTATGTATGGGAAGATTTTTTTTTTGAGAGAGAGAGAGAGAGAGAGAGGAATATTGGGGAAGGGACATAGGTATACCTGGGTCTTGAAGCTGTGTAGTTGAGGAAACAATTACAGACAGACAAGACAAACAAGACAAGACACAGGGATGGTGATGGACATAAGAGGTCAGTGGACACCATGGATGGGGTGAGGGTGGGGACAGCCGGGTTCCACAGACGTCAAGCTGGTTGACAGTGAGAACAGAGTTCTCACCCACAGGACTATCACTTTCACCTTACCCCGCCACTGGCTGGAGCACTCAACATCTCCTCCTACTGGTCCTATGTAAAACGAGGGAGAGCAGCCAATACAGCCAGCATAGACGTACACGAGCAGTCTGTTGCACAACCATATGCACCATCCCTATCAGGTCAGTGTGGGTGATAAACTTACCACCCTGTCACTGCTCCCAGAGTGAACCATTGGCCTATCCTCAAGGGCAGAATTACCTCAGGGGGAAGGTAGTGCAAGGGCAGCAGAAGTGGTGCTGCCAGGTCGGCTCACAGATGTGCTGGGCAACATTGCCGGGGCCAGTTGAGTGGGAGCAGGTGAATCTTTTAGGGCAGGCCTACCCCGCTGCACTGTTGGGCATTTCATGATGTGGTACACATGGATGACATGGACACATTTTGGACGTCACATAAAATAAAAAAAAAAAAAAAAGACAGATAAGGGTCAGGGAGAGAAAAAAAATAGATAGGATTAGTACTGTCATATGCAACATACAATGCATTAATACAATTATTTGAATATATTATCTTAACCTTTACTCTTAAGACTACCACCTCCTAGCAGATAACATTACTTTTAAGACTAGCAGCTCCTAACATATGCACACTATATTACATATTGCAGTAATTATCCCTTTACATGTACATATATTGTACATATGTGTGTTCTAATTATGCATACTACAGTTTACAGCAGGGAATGTGTGCCACTGGTATAGAGCCTTGCTTTAAACCTTTAAGTTAAACATAATTAAAGAATTAAAAGTTATTGTATAGTTGGAAAGTGTGGTATTTGAACCCATCACCTCTGACTAAAGTCTAATATTGTGCTCTTGGTTTGTGCTACAGACTAATTCATGCATACTTGCTTTTGCAGTTGGAATATGCATGTTCAATTTGATACAACTGTATAAAATACCAACTAAGCTATCTTTGTTTGTGCTACAGAGTAATGCATGCATACTTACTTTTACAATTGAGACATGCAGGCTGAATTTGATACAACTGTATAAAATGCCAAAAAAGCTATCTTTAACTTTTAATGCTACAATACCACTACTCTTCTGCTGCATGCCTACTATATGCCTCCCTCATCTTCACTAATCTAGTGGCATGGGTCCTAATATTCCACTCTGTCTCTATGGCAGCTATAGAAAAAACATAACACGATATTATTATGAATACCAGTCTTGCATATATTCAGCTTTTTAGCCTTACAAGTACTCTTTGCAGTTGATAATTACACATGTGTGAGATATCCTGCATCCTAAATTTCTCACTCCAAACTTCGAGGGTATCCCTCTTCCACTGATGTAGTCACTAAAGTAGTGCCTGGATTGGTCACCAGTGCAGGGAATACCAGTAGCACTGGTTACAGCAAGCCTCTGACTTATACTGGGACCCAAAATAGTCCCCCTGCAGTAACCTGGCACTGTGGTGTTTCACTAGGAGTCCTACAAAAATCTTGGACTCTTGGACACCCCATCTCTGATCCCTAAATCTCACACCCTATCCATGAACACCTGCCATGTCTATCACAGATCAAAAACAATGGAGAATGATGGTTTCCAACCAATTTCAGTTATCATGTTTACTGGGAATGTGTACACTGTTTGAAAATGTTGCGGAACCGTGCACCATCACGCAAACACGGTGCTCCTAGGTATGTGATGGTAAGTGGTATACAACAGTGGCAAGCAATGCAATTTCTGGATTGTTTGATGTACAGGTACTTGTGTAAGTGTGTTAGTCAAATGTGAAGGCCATGCCAGTCCAGACAGCAGAAATATATTTATAGGAACATAGTACACAGTATACCCACAATCATACATTTGATAATAAATGTGATCGCATATAGACAAATAAAAAAATAATTGACACAATATTAGTGTCTCAGCTCTCATACATATAATTAATATTAGATACACTATGTCAAGTGTTATAAATCAGAGCGAATATAATGGGAAGTGGAACAACAGTAAAAGTGTGGGGAATATTCTGTGTTTGAACTAAGGCCATGTGTATGGCAGTCCTACACTTACATCTGTTGCCACAACAATGGTAAGAAAACACTTGTCTATGTTGCAGTTCATTGCTATAAACTGCAATGTCACAACAGTAAAACAAAGAAACATCTGCTACCACATGATTAGTTACATGATATTGCCTATTTTACTAAGGTCTTGCTGTTAACCACCATGCAGCATCTCTTAGCAGGTTTACGTGATGCTCAATAGTATTACTTGAATGCATCCGGTTTCTATTTTTGGCTGTCTGGGTCCTGTCTGCTCCTGGACTTCAGTCTGTGCACTACTGCACTTCGTGCACACCAGATAAACACAGCCAAACCTAACATTTATTTTCCTTCATTTACTGTGTTAGCACTGAGTGGTGCAGCATGCAAATACGGGAAAAGAAAAAAAAAAAGAAAAAAAACAGAGAAAAGGATTCAGACCCAGTACCATCTGGGCCCAAAAAGGAAAGTATCAATGCATTTAACATGTACTGCCACAGAGTCAGTTAAGTAACAGGTGTGTTTCATAGACTCAATAGTAAGTGTCAGACTTTAGCAATGTGGCTCATGTTTGCGCACTACTAAGCAGTGTGCAAACAGGTGTATCTTTCATGTATATACACTTTGCTAATTCTTGGAAAATAGAAAACTATATATTATGAAGTACTACTGCTGTTTATTGTCCATGTCGTGTGTATGACATAACATTACGTGTGGAAAAAGTAAAAAATGAAGGACCTATCTCACAATATGTCACATATTTATAATACAACCATATGTTGCCCCACGCAAGCCCTGCAACCTTGGTGTGTCAGCACTTTTGCCACACATACATCACTTACACTACAGAAAGTAATATCAAATGTTGTGCCACTGGAGCTTTTCTCCACAGGCCTCCACTGAAAATGGGTTCCTGACCCAACTGGACTTTCCTGGTAAACAAATGTCAAATAAATAAAATAAAAATATGCAATGCACATCAATCTAGTAACATGTAGAACTATAACTATTGACCCATAAGCCTAATGAGCCTTATCTGCAAGGCTAGGCAAGGGATAAGCATGGACCTTGTCCACAGGGACATAGTTGACTTTCAGCACACTTGAGCTGATCCATGTTGTGTTTATCAAGGATAGATCTTATGTATTGAACCTCATGGACTTCTTTGGTAGTGACCCAAAAACCTGGATGACAGATAACAGGACATACCAGCTATGTTCAGTTATCCAAGGCCTTTGACAATATCCCCCATTCACGTCTCATAGTGAAAATGTCCCATCTGGGAATTAAGCCATATAGTACTAGCTGGATAGGCAACTGGCTCAGCAACAGAACACACACTCTCAAAGTTGGGACTGCACCTCCACCACTAGCCTGCTCACCATTGGAATACTACAAGAATCTGTGCTGGGCCATCAACTGTGTGGAAACTGCTTACCTGAAGTGCAGCCAATGGTAGGTGGCTTGTGGTTTACCACATTTCCAGATGACTGTTAATTGGACAGACTCATAGATTCCCCCAGTAATGGTAACATATTACAGAAGAGGCTGACAGAGACAAATGATTAGTGCCAAACTCATAGACTGAACTTTACAGCAAACAATGCATCATTGCCCCCTTTGGCAATGAAGTACCCCTGATGATTATGATATACATAGCACCCCTCTCATTTCAAACACAGTATTGAGAGACTTGTAAACACATGTTCATAGCAATTTACACTTTCATCACTATGTGTTTTTGGTGGTGAGGCACACATCATAAATATGGACATCACATCTAAGACCAGGGAGGTCATAGCTCTGTTGTACTCCACCATTATCAGGCCACTAATTCATAACAAGGCTCCCTTCTTTCTGTATCACACCAGACAACTGCAACAATTGGAGGAAAAAATAGATGTTTGTAACTGGGAGAATGTAGGCCCTGAAAATATCACATACATGGAAAGACTACAAGACCTACCTCTGCACTCAGTTTCCTGCAAGCTGCTGAGAGGTGACCTATGCCTGACCTACAGAGAAGTATCAGTCCCTACCCTACCCTACTGGAAATGCTGGACATTTGCAAATCAAATGGGAGAGGAATAATTTGGGCCAGGGTTCTTAGCATAGCCTGTGACATAAACAGAGCATGCAGGCGATACAGATATATCCCCCAGCAACTCACATGCCTCTGTTATGGGCTCCTACTGCATGTGAAGCAGAGCTACTCAATGACCCTGTTCAAGTGCAACCTTCACTACTGGTTGGGTGGTTCTAAAAATCATCTCTGGGCTTGTACCTATGTCTCTCATTGACAGGCGCAGTTGTTGCTGCTCATGAAATCTCTCTGATAACGAAGACCATCTAATTATGCTTAATAAGGATACTTGTGTTTTTAGAAAGCTAGGCTTCTATTGCCTCATATATACCGACAACCATATACTCATAATAATTCCAAATACAATATGTGAGCGATGCAACCATACACTGAATCTAGAATAAATGCTCTCTCACAATCAGGTAACAACAAACCAAATATAAAACAGGTTGTCAACACATGCACTTCACTTTTTCAACAGACTAGGAGAATAACACATAACCCCACATATGCAGAGGTAGTCATTAAAAACTTATCAAAAGAGCAGAGTCCTCACAAATGCAAACCTTCTGCCACACATTGCAGTCCCAATGGAACCCACTACACTTAAAAACAAACATATCAGTGTATCTGCCATTAAACCCTTAAGGCAAAACACCTGAAAAAGAATCAAACTGCAAAGGACCCGCAAGTATGGCTAGTACAATGGCCCAAAAACATACTGAACAAAAAATAATGAAAGAGCCAGCACAACTCTGTATGGAAAATAGTGTATTAAAAAATACACATCAATTCATTTATTCACATAGACTCCAGACCGGTTTCGGCTAAACAGCCTTCTTCAGTGAACAAGTTCACAACAACAGGCAGGACACAACACAAGGAGAGTAACAAGAGCAACATATCCTTGTTTGTGCCATAACAGTGACTCACCTTTGCTCTCCCCAAAAGAACACTCCATTCTTATTTGTGCCATAACAGTAACTCATCCTTGCTCCCCCAACAAAAGAACAGGCGAATAACCCATTTTGCTAATAAAACCTCTTTGAAATGCTAAAAGTGCTATCAAAGGACCTGTCCCTGAAACATTTGCACATATTTATCACACAGCATTCCATTTTCATGTAATGTCAATCATGTGTACCTCTTAAATGGCTTGACAAACATGCCCATGCCATCATACACTTCCTCTAACTACTGCATACAAATAAAAGTGTAAAATATAGCTCCAGACCACATAAAACATAACCAAGAACTTTAATACGGTAAGCGCTTTCACCACGATCTGTGGCTTCCTCAGACCATACACAAAATACAAAAGCACATAAAAACACATTTATAAAGCACTCTCTGTGTAACTCATTAACTTGTAAGACCACTCCCAATAAATCAGGTTGCATTAGACACACCCTCTCTTAAAAGTATCATTCCCTTAATATGTATTACAAAATACTACTTCTAGGCATATTTCTAAAAAACATTTTTTAAAAACCTTTGTTCAGTTAACAAAGCATTCAAAAAGCATCCCCAAATATTACAAGTTTAAAACATATCAAAACATTGCATATATTTGCAGCATTCCAAGTACTATATATTTATATTGAACATATTTAGCAAAGGCAGTATCAGATTAATTTGTCATTATATACTTTATATTCATATCATGCTATACTATGCTGCCTGCATTGCTGATATATATATATATATATATATATATATATATATATATATATATATATATATATATATATATATATTCAGAAAATGCATTTCAGTATTAAATCAATCAAAATCTAACTTGTATTAATTGTTTTACTACTTTGACATACCAGATAAATCTCCAATTTAAAATGCATATAATTTGCTGATTCCACAGGTCCGTTTATTCTTCCCATAGCTTATTCCAATGGTAGGTTTATCCATCAAACATGTTTCAATCTAAATATTACAACTCCATTGTAATATATTCCAATTTCCAGAAGTTTAAAAGTGAAAAAACATGAAGAGAGTGTGCTCGTCGTCATAATGACACCTGCGCGCATGCTCAATGATGTCATTACGCTAAGCATATGCTCCGTGTTGTTTTCTCACACTTCCTCCATTCAATTGTAATGAAAAAGCCAAATATTATAAGTTCTTATAAAATACCTGTTATTAATGAATAATTTAGAATCAACCAAATCATAAGTTAATAGTTAGACCTATATGCATAAGCAATTTCATGCCAAGAAGTGTATATATATCACCATGAAAACAAACATACTTTAGCACTCCTATCATTTATATTATTCAACTATGCGCAGTATAAAGCACTCTAAACTTTATATGGATATTACCAGACACTTTCTTATATAGATATAATAGACATAGATTTAGTATACTATCTCTCAGGTAATCCACTATAGCTGTAAGATATATTTAATTCATGGGTATCTAGATACCACTATAATCCAATATACATATACAGGCAGTTTTCATAAATACCACCAGTTTATGTAAAAATAAAATTTGTCTTTACACTTTTGTCATTGTGATTGGGCACAGCCACGTTGGCTGACATCAGATGATGTGGCTGAACTAAGCCCATTAAGGTGGCGTTCAGCTCCCAGCAGATTTATTTATTTATTATTTATTTATTTTACATTCGTTTACTGGGAAAGTCTGACTGGACACAGGTCCTTTTTCAGTGGAGGCCCGGGGAGAAAAGTTCCACATAAACAAAATACAAAAGCGACAAAAGTACAAAATTGAATAAAGTACAGATAATATTTGCATTATACAAATTGTAAACATAGTTTATATAACATTTTACATTGATATATATACATTCCAGATTAGTTTGAAAATAAGACATATACATAAATTCCATACAGGCAGTTGGAGTTACTGGAATGTAATCAAAGGAATGTACATGAATTATACATATGTACTGTTTAGGGGAGTAAAATAACTAGCCAGGACAAGTGGAGGTACAGAGCCAAGTGTTCATTGTGTGATTTTAGATGGGTTTTTTTTGAATTGTACTGTACAGCAGTTTGAGGTTATTTGGGTGGGTAGTGTGTTCCATATTTTAGGAATGAAGTTTGAGAAGAGTGATTCCCCAGTTGAGTTGTTAGCTTTAGTGATATCCAGGAGTAGTATATTACTAGACTGGAGAGATCTACTATTGAAGCGTGGTTATAAAAGATTGTGGAGAGCATGCTTTTTTTCTGGTTGATGCAGGATTTTGTGGGCAAAAGATATATGATTAAAGAGTAGTACCTGAGAGAGTTTAAGCCAGTTCAGTCACTTAAGGGATGAACAATGATATCACCTGTAAGGGGAGTCTGTGGCGTACCTGGCAATTTTGTTATAACAAGATTCGAGTTTGGTTAGATCAGTTTTTCTGAGGTTAGTTAGAATTGGTGAAGCTTAAAGGAGAGTTGACATGAGGTGTGTACAAGCGATGGTAGCTTTTGTGTTTCTTGTTAGGAATTGTTTGTTTCTGTATAGAACACCTAGCTTTTTGTACACCTTCTTAATGGATTGAGATATTTGAATATCAAATTTCAAGTTATTGTTAATTTCTATGCCTAGAAGTCCAGTGTTGATTACTGGAGTGATTATGGTTTTATTTTTGGATATGATATTGAATGATGTTTCATGACAGACATTGCGTGTTCCATGACAGACACTCCTTGGAAAATCACAGGTACCCCTCATTCCAATGTTTTATTCATTTAATCCAGTGAATTGGCAACACGTTGGAGGCAGTCACACATATCAGACTGTGCCTCATCCACAACCCTTAGGATTTGTCTGGAGCACCTATGGGAACATGCCTCTTCCTCCATGATGGCCTAAAATACATTAAGTGGCACAGGAAGAGATACCTGCAACAGGTGGAGGAAGGACTGCAGGCCCTCTGTGAGCAATCCTCCTGCATGGTACCTCACCCACACTTTGGCTATGGCCAGACTCAACATGCACTGAAGCTGTAGTAGCTACACTTACATCATCAATGTCCTTGCCCTCCACCTGTCTAATGTCTGCGGGCTCACTGAAGTGGGTAGGGGTATGCCTACTTGCTGTGTCTGATAGAAATACAGGAGATGAATGTATGTCAATCTCCGTGTCAGATTCAACCTCTGAACCCCCCAACTGTGCCTCACTTTGGCCACCATCATCATCAGTATCTGCTGATACACTGACATCAGGTGGCACATGGCCCACACTCCCACTGTCATGATCACCTGTGATAAAAAGCAAGAATCACAGGAATAAATTAATACCTTCACTAATATAGTGCAATATATACTAACACATTTGAATAAAGGTATTTGCTGATCTATATCTTTTGACGTTTGTGATCCCTATTTTGAAGCTGTTTTCTGGTGTTTTTGATGTTTTTGTGATTGAGGAGTGTTTATTATGTCTTCAAATTATATACTAACAAACTAACAGTGCTGTTACTATTACAGAGAGTATAGCTATACACACAACAGGCCTAAGATCAACATCACACACTACAATATTTTTTTAAATTGCTCAGCAGTACTGACATAAAAATGTTTACCTTACCATCTGCAGATGAGATACTCCTCTGTAGTCCAGATGGTCCCGGAAGAATTTAAGCAAGAAGTAAGGGCAACATCATCACAATTAACAGTAACACAGGAGGTAATACATTTACCCTTTTATATATCCATTAACTATAATTTCAACAAGAATGTGGCTGACAACTCTAACCTATGCTTATAAGTGGAGAAATCTTCAATCCCCCCTGCAAAAAAAGACATGACACAAAATTAACTTATTTATTTCAGTTGTTTTACTCTACAACAGTATTCAGCTATTCAGATAGCAAAGCCTACGTGGAAGCTCCTCCTGGTATGTGTGTGCAGTCTCAGAAATTGTTGCTCTGACATTCAGGAAATGCTCTACTGCACACTCCTTGGAGCTGTCTGGATCTCTGATATTGGTCAGGAACTCTTTATTGGATGTTAGTGGTGGCTCCCTAGTAGGCTATCCCCAAGTAACCATCTAGTCATGGTCCACTGCAGCTGCTCTCCTCTGTGTTGATGTCTTCGTGTCAGTGGCCCTGTGGTGCACCTGATCATATGTCCTGCCATGGCCACTCAAAGCATTGATATCATCCACAATCTGCCAACATATTTGCATCCTATGTGCCATATCTCCTTGTCCCCTTTCCAGCAGAAAAGCACCATGTTCCTAAAGCCATCTAAAATCACTTGCTTCTTGGCATTGGTGAAGGGTGGATTGACATGCCTGGGTGGCATAGTTGTAGGAGTCCAAAAAGACAACAGAAGGATAACACACATAAGTGTCACATGACTACAAAATAACTGTGTCCAGATAAAACAGAAAAGGTAGCCACTCAGAATTACCCACTGGAGAAACATAAAACAGTCCTACAAATGTGAAATACTAACAACAGGCAGGATGCAAAACAAGGAGAGTAGCAAGAGCAACATATCCTTGTTTGTGCCATAACAGTAACTCAGCTTTTGTCCTCACAAGACAACAGTCCATCCTTGTTTGTGCCATAACAGTAACTCAGCTTTGGTCCACACAAGACAACAGTCCATCCTTGTTTGTGCCATAACAGTAACTCAGCTTTGGTCCCCACAAGACAACAGTCCATCCTTGTTTGTGCCATAACAGTAACTCAGCTTTGGTCCCCACAAGACAACAGTCCATCCTTGTTTGTGCCATAACAGTAACTCAGCTTTGGTGCCCACAAGACAACAGTCCATCCTTGTTTGTGCCATAACAGTAACTCAGCTTTGGTCCCCACAAGACAACAGTCCATCCTTGTTTGTGCCATAACAGTAACTCAGCTTTGGTCCCCACAATAGTCCATCCTTGTTTGTGCCATGACAGTAACTCAGCTTTGGTCCCCACAAGACAACAGTCCATCCTTGTTTGTACCATAACAGTAACTCAGCTTTGGTCCCACAAGACAACACTCCATCCTTGTTTGTGCCATAACAGTAACTCAGCTTTGGTCCCCACAATAGTCCATCCTTGTTTGTGCCATGACAGTAACTCAGCTTTGGTCCCCACAAGACAACAGTCCATCCTTGTTTGTACCATAACAGTAACTCAGCTTTGGTCCCACAAGACAACATTCCATCCTTGTTTGTGCCATAACAGTAACTCAGCTTTGGTCCACACAAGACAACAGTCCATCCTTGTTTGTGCTTTAACAATAACTCAGCTTTGATCCCCACAAGACAACAGTCCATCCTTGTTTGTGCTTTAACAATAACTCAGCTTTGATCCCCACAAGACAACAGTCCATCTTTGTTTGTGCCAAAACAGTAACTCAGCTTTGGTCCCCACAAGACAACTGTACATTCTTGCTTGTGCCATAACAGTAACTCAGCTTTGGTCCCCACAAGACAACAGTCCATCCTTGTTTGTGCCATAACAGTAACTCAGCTTTGGTCCCACAAGACAACAGTCCATCCTTGTTTGTGCCATAACAGTAACTCAGCTTTGGTCCACACAAGACAACAGTCCATCCTTGTTTGTGCTTTAACAATAACTCAGCTTTGATCCCCACAAGACAACAGTCCATCCTTGTTTGTGCTTTAACAATAACTCAGCTTTGGCCCCACAAGACAACAGTCCATCTTTGTTTGTGCAAAAACAGTAACTCAGCTTTGGTCCCCACAAGAGAACTGTCCATCCTTGCTTGTGCCATAACAGTAACTCAGCTTTGGTCCCCACAAGACAACAGTCCATCCTTGTTTGTGCCATAACAATAACTCAGCTTTGATACCGACAAGACAACAGTCCATCCTTGTTTGTGCCATAACAGTAACTCAGCTTTGGTCCCCACAAGGCAACAGTCCATCCTTGTTTGAGCCATAACAGAAACTCAGCTTAGGTCCCCACAAGACAACTGTCCATCCTTGTTTGTGCCATAACAGTAACTCAGCTTTGGTGCACACAAGACAACCATCCATCCTTGTTTTATGCCATAACAGTAACTCAGCTTTGATCCCCACAAGACAACTGTCCATCCTTGTTTGTGCCATAACAGTAACTCAGCTTTGGTCCCCACAAGACAACAGTACATCCTTGTTTGTGCCATAACAGTAACTCAGCTTTGGTCCCCACAAGACAACAGTCCATCCTTGTTTGTGCCATAACAGTAACTCAGCTTTGGTCCCACAAGACAACAGTCCATCCTTGTATGTATCATAGCAGTAACTCAGCTTTGGTCCCCACAAGGCAACAGTCCACCCTTGTTTGTACCATAACAGTAACTCAGCTTTGCTCCCCACAAGACAACTGTCCATCCTTGTTTGTGCCATAACAGTAACTCAGCTGTGGTCCCCACAAGACGACAGTCCATCCTTGTTTGTGCCATAACAGTAACTCAGCTTTGGCCCCCACAAGACAACAGTCCAGCCTTGTTTGTGCCATAACAATAACTCAGCTTTGGTCCCCACAAGACAACAGTCCATCCTTGTTTGTGCTTTAACAATAACTCAGCTTTGGTCCCCACAAAACAACAGTCCATCCTTGTCTGTGCATTAACAATATCTCAGCTTTGTTCCCGACAAGACAACAGTCCATCCTTGTTTGTGCCATAACAGTAACTCAGCTGTGGTCCACACAAGACAACAGTCCATTCTTGTTTGTTCCATAACAGTAACTCAGCTTTGGTCCCCACAAGACAACAGTCCATCCTTGTTTGTGCCATAACAATAACTCAGCTTTGTTCCCCACAAGACAACAGTCCATCCTTGTTTGTGCTTTAACAATAACTCAGCTTTGGTCCCCACAAGACAACAGTCCATCCTTGTTTGTGCTTTAACAATAACTCAGCTTTGGTCCCCACAAGATAACAGTCCATCTTTGTTTGTGCAAAAACAGTAACTCAGCTTTGGTCCCCACAAGACAACTGTCCATCCTTGCTTGTGCCATAACAGTAACTCAGCTTTGGTCCCCACAAGACAACAGTCCATCCTTGTTTGTGCCATAACAATAACTCAGCTTTGATCCCGACAAGACAACAGTCCATCCTTGTTTGTGCCATAACAGTAACTCAGCTTTGGTCCCCACAAGACAACAGTCGATCCTCGTTGTGCCATAACAGTAACTCATCTTTGGTCCCCACAAGACAACAGTCCATCCTTGTTTGTGCCATAACAGTAACTCAGCGTTGGTCCCCACAAGACAACAGTCCATCCTTGTTTGTGCCATAACAGTAACTCAGCTTAGGTCCCCACAAGACAACTGTCCATCCTTGTTTGTGCCATAACAGTATCTCAGCTTTGGTCCCCACAAGACAACAGTCCATCCTTGTTTTATGCCATAACAGTAACTCAGCTTTGATCCCCACAAGACAACTGTCCATCCTTGTTTGTGCCATAACAGTAACTCAGCTTTGGTCCCCACAAGACAACAGTCCATCCTTGTTTGTGCCATAACAGTAACTCAGCTTTGGCCCCCACAAGACAACAGTCCATCCTTGTTTGTGCCATAACAGTAACTCAGCTTTGGTCCCACAAGACAACAGTCCATCCTTGTATGTGTCATAGCAGTAACTCAGCTTTGGTCCCCACAAGGCAACAGTCCACCCTTGTTTGTACCATAACAGTAACTCAGCTTTGGTCCCCACAAGACAACAGTCCATCCTTGTTTGTGCCATAATGGTAACTCAGCTTTGGTCCCCACAAGACAACAGTCAATCATTGTTTGTTCTTTAACAATAACTCATCTTTGGTCCCCACAAGACAACAGTACATCTTTGTTTGTGCCATAACAGTAACTCAGCTTTGGTCCCCACAAGACAACTGTCCATCCTTGTTTGTGCCATAACAGTAACTCAGCTTTGGTCCCCACAAGACAACAGTCCATCCTTGTTTGTGCCATAACAGTAACTCAGCTTTGGCCCCCACAAGACAACAGTCCAGCCTTGTTTGTGCCATAACAATAACTCAGCTTTGGTCCCCACAAGACAACAGTCCAACCTTGTTTGTGCTTTAACAATAACTCAGCTTTGGTCCCCACAAAACAACAGTCCATCCTTGTCTGTGCATTAACAATATCTCAGCTTTGGTCCCAACAAGACAACAGTCCATCCTTGTTTGTGCCATAACAGTTACTCAGCTGTGGTCCACACAAGACAACAGTCCATCCTTGTTTGTGCCATAACAGTAACTCAGCTTTGGTCCCCACAAGACAACAGTCCATCCTTGTTTGTGCCATATCAGTAACTCAGCTTTGGTGCCCACAAGACAACAGTCCATCCTTGTTTGTGCTTTAACAATAACTCAGCTTTGATCCCCACAAGACAACAGTCCATCCTTGTTTGTGCTTTAACAATAACTCAGCTTTGATCCCCACAAGACAACAGTCCATCTTTGTTTGTGCCAAAACAGTAACTCAGCTTTGGTCCCCACAAGACAACTGTACATTCTTGCTTGTGCCATAACAGTAACTCAGCTTTGGTCCCCACAAGACAACAGTCCATCCTTGTTTGTGCCATAACAGTAACTCAGCTTTGGTCCCACAAGACAACAGTCCATCCTTGTTTGTGCCATAACAGTAACTCAGCTTTGGTCCACACAAGACAACAGTCCATCCTTGTTTGTGCTTTAACAATAACTCAGCTTTGATCCCCACAAGACAACAGTCCATCCTTGTTTGTGCTTTAACAATAACTCAGCTTTGGCCCCACAAGACAACAGTCCATCTTTGTTTGTGCAAAAACAGTAACTCAGCTTTGGTCCCCACAAGAGAACTGTCCATCCTTGCTTGTGCCATAACAGTAACTCAGCTTTGGTCCCCACAAGACAACAGTTCATCCTTGTTTGTGCCATAACAATAACTCAGCTTTGATACCGACAAGACAACAGTCCATCCTTGTTTGTGCCATAACAGTAACTCAGCTTTGGTCCCCACAAGACAACAGTCCATCCTTGTTTGAGCCATAACAGTAACTCAGCTTTGGTCCCCACAAGACAACAGTCCATCCTTGCTTGTGCCATAACAGTAACTCAGCTTTGGTCCCCACAAGACAACAGTCCATCCTTGTTTGTGCCATAACAGTAACTCAGCTTTGATCCCCACAAGACAACTGTCCATCCTTGTTTGTGCCATAACAGTAACTCAGCTTTGGTCCCCACAAGACAACAGTACTTCCTTGTTTGTGCCATAACAGTAACTCAGCTTTGGTCCAAACAAGACAACAGTCCATCCTTGTTTGTGCCATAACAGTAACTCAGCTTTGGTCCCACAAGACAACAGTCCATCCTTGTATGTGTCATAGCAGTAACTCAGCTTTGGTCCCCACAAGGCAACAGTCCACCCTTGTTTGTACCATAACAGTAACTCAGCTTTGGTCCCCACAAGACAACAGTCCATCCTTGTTTGTGCCATAACGGTAACTCAGCTTTGGTCCCCACAAGACAACAGTCCATCATTGTTTGTGCTTTAACAATAACTCAGCTTTGGTCCCCACAAGACAACAGTACATCTTTGTTTGTGCTATAACAGTAACTCAGCTTTGCTCCCCACAAGACAACTGTCCATCCTTGTTTGTGCCATAACAGTAACTCAGCTTTGGTCCCCACAAGACGACAGTCCATCCTTGTTTGTGCCATAACAGTAACTCAGCTTTGGCCCCCACAAGACAACAGTCCAGCCTTGTTTGTGCCATAACAATAACTCAGCTTTGGTCCCCACAAGACAACAGTCCATCCTTGTTTGTGCTTTAACAATAACTCAGCTTTGGTCCCCACAAAACAACAGTCCATCCTTGTCTGTGCATTAACAATATCTCAGCTTTGTTCCCGACAAGACAACAGTCCATCCTTGTTTGTGCCATAACAGTAACTCAGCTGTGGTCCACACAAGACAACAGTCCATCCTTGTTTGTTCCATAACAGTAACTCAGCTTTGTTCCCCACAAGACAACAGTCCATCCTTGTTTGTGCTTTAACAATAACTCCGCTTTGGTCCCCACAAGACAACAGTCCATCCTTGTTTGTGCTTTAACAATAACTCAGCTTTGGTCCCCACAAGACAACAGTCCATCTTTGTTTGTGCAAAAACAGTAACTCAGCTTTGGTCCCCACAAGACAACTGTCCATCCTTGCTTGTGCCATAACAGTAACTCAGCTTTGGTCCCCACAAGACAACAGTCCATCCTTGTTTGTGCCATAACAATAACTCTGCTTTGATCCCAACAAGAAAACAGTCCATCCTTGTTTGTGCCATAACAGTAACTCAGCTTTGGTCCCCACAAGACAACAGTCGATCCTTGTTGTGCCATAACAGTAACTCAGCGTTGGTCCCCACAAGACAACAGTCCATCCTTGTTTGTGCCATAACAGTAACTCAGCTTAGGTCCCCACAAGACAACTGTCCATCCTTGTTTGTGCCATAACAGTAACTCAGCTTTGGTCCCCACAAGACAACAGTCCATCCTTGTTTGTGCCATAACAGTAACTCAGCTTTGGTCCCCACAAGACAACAGTCCATCCTTGTTTGTGCTTTAACAATAACTCAGCTTTGGTCCCCACAAAACAACAGTCCATCCTTGTCTGTGCATTAACAATATCTCAGCTTTGGTCCCAACAAGACAACAGTCCATCCTTGTTTGTGCCATAACAGTAACTCAGCTGTGGTCCACACAAGACAACAGTCCATCCTTGTTTGTTCCATAACAGTAACTCAGCTTTGGTCCCCACAAGACAACAGTCCATCCTTGTTTGTGCCATAACAATAACTCAGCTTTGTTCCCCACAAGTGAACAGTCCATCCTTGTTTGTGCTTTAACAATAACTCCGCTTTGGTCCCCACAAGACAACAGTCCATCCTTGTTTGTGCTTTAACAATAACTCAGCTTTGGTCCCCACAAGACAACAGTCCATCCTTGTTTGTGCCATAACAGTAACTCAGCTTTGGTCCCCACAAGACAACAGTCCATCCTTGTTTGTGTCATAACAGTAACTCAGCTTTGGTCCCCACAAGACAACAGTCCATCCTTGTTTGTGCCATAACAGTAGCTCAGCTTTGGTCCCCACAAGACAACAGTCCATCCTTGTTTGTGCCATAACAGTAACTCAGCTTTGGTCCCCACAAGACAACAGTCCATCCTTGTTTGTGCCATGACAATAACTCAGCTTTGGTCCCACAAGACAACAGTCCATCCTTGTTTGTGCTTTAATAATAACTCAGCTTTGATCCCCACAAGACAACTGTCCATCCTTGTTTGTGCCATAACAGTAACTCAGCTTTGGTCCCCACAAGACAACAGTCCATCCTTGTTTGCGCCATAACAGTAACTCAGCTTTGGCCCCCACAAGACAACAGTCCATCCTTGTTTGTGCCATAACAATAACTCAGCTTTGGTCCTGACAAGACAACAGTCCATCCTTGTTTGTGCCATAACAGTAACTCAGCTTTGGTCACCAGAAGACAACAGTCAATCCTTGTTTGTGCCATAACAGTAACTCAGCTTTGGTCCCCACAAGACAGCAGTCCATCCTTGTTTGTGCCATAACAGTAGCTCAGCCTTCGTCCCCACAAGACAACAGTTCATCCTTGTTTGTGCCATAACAGTAACTCAGCTTTGGTCCCCACAAGACAACTGTCCATCCTTGTTTGTGCCATAACAGTAACTCAGCTTTGGTCCCCACAAGACATCAGTCCATCCTTGTTTGTGCCATAACAGTAACTCAGCTTTGATCCCCACAAGACAACTGTCCATCCTTGTTTGTGCCATAACAGTAACTCAGCTTTGGTGCCCACAAGACAACAGTCCATCCTTGTTTGTGCCATAACAGTAACTCAGCTTTGGTCCACACAAGACAACAGTCCATCCTTGTTTGTGCCATAACAGTAACTCAGCTTTGGTCCCCACAGGACAACAGTCCATCCTTGTATGTGTCATAGCAGTAACTCAGCTTTGGTCCCCACAAGACAACAGTCCACCCTTGTTTGTACCATAACAGTAACTCAGCTTTGGTCCCCACAAGACAACAGTCCAGCCTTGTTTGTGCCATAACAATAACTCAGCTTTGGTCCCCACAAGACTACAGTCCATCCTTGTTTGTGCTTTAACAATAACTCAGCTTTGGTCCCCACAAAACAACAGTCCATCCTTGTCTGTGCATTAACAATATCTCAGCTTTGTTCCCGACAAGACAGCAGTCCATCCTTGTTTGTGCCATAACAGTAACTCAGCTTTGGTCCACACAAGACAACAGTCGATCCTATTTGTGCCATAACAGTAACTCAGCTTTGGTCCCCACAAGACAACAGTCCATCCTTGTTTGTTCCATAACAGTAACTCAGCTTTGGTCCCCACAAGAAGCTATCATCCCCAATAACCTCCAACTGCTCTATAGCTCAATTGAAAAATCTTCTAAAGTCACCGTTAACCGAAACTTGGCTTTGCTCTTGCACAAGTCCTTGCTAGTCTAAAGTAACAGTATTTTTGCAGCCTATACCTCATCAATGTCCACTACCTTCTACTGAATGGAAATATGCAATATATGTCTGTATTTGACTATGTCTATATCTGCAGAAAGTTTTAAAATGAATCAAATAATTTGCATATTTGTATAATTCCACTGACATCTATCTATTGCTTACATACAACAATTTTGTAAAAGCCATTCTGAAATGTCTCCAACATGTAAATAACTCAACAAGTTTATTGTATTGCATGGTTTGTAAATAATCCAATTATTTTTTGTATTGCATGGTTTGTATTTTAGTGCTATATACTATTTTCTGTATTTTTCAACTTCTCTTGTACTGTTATGCATTTTGTACCTTTTGGAGCTTTTCTCCCCAGGCCTCTGCTGAAAATGGACCTGTGTCCAGTCAAACTTTCCCTGTAAATAAATGTAAAATAAAATAAATAATTATATATATATATATATATATATATATATATAGATAGATAGATAGATAGATAGGAGTGCTACAGAATCCTGAAAGCCCAAAATCCTGAGACCAAAATCCTGAAAGTTCAAAATCCTGAAAACACACAGGATACCAATACTTATTATATTCCAGCACAAGTACATACAGAAACAAATAAAACACAAACCATATTACTCTTCTCCAAGTATAAGCAGGGGGGCAAGCCCCTCTGCACACCCCATGTGGGGGGTTTGCCCCCCCACCCCCTGCTACTTAAATATATCAACATTGAGAGTGCACTTATTGTACTGAAGTGCAGTCTCGGAGTTGTTATATTTTAGTAGCAGGGGGTGTGGGGGGTGCAGGTGGGCTTGCCCCCAGCATATAGTTGAAAGGTAATATGTTTCTGTATGTATGTGTGCTGGAATATAGTAAGTGTTGGTATCCTGTGTGTTTTCAGGATTTTGATTTTTCAGGATTTTGAACTTGCAGGATTTTGGTCTCAGGATTTTGGTCTTCAGGATTTTGGGCTTTCAGCATTCTGTAGTGCTCCTAGATATATATATATTTATCTAAGGGAATTTACAGGTGGCCTAAGCATAAAACTGAATAAAAATATCCACAAGTATGTAAGGCATTAATGCACTGGTTTTCCTTTAAAGCTAAAAATGAACACAAACTAAAAAAATTGTCTCCAGTGATTATAGCTGCTGCTATATATATATATATATATATATATATATATATATATATATATATGTGTGTGTGTGTGTGTGTGTGTATATATATATATATATATAGAGAGAGAGAGAGAGAGAGAGAGAGAGACATACATATGTTTGTGTGTATCTGTTGTGCTGTAGTGTTGTCAAGCTGCATTTCACTGTCCCATGGATTATTGCAAAAAAAAAAAAAAACAAACTCCCAATTCAGAGATACTCAGGAATGGGAACTCGTTAAATTGTTAAATCCTATTTTGGAGGAGGAGGAGATAGACAACAGAGAATTTGTACTGCATGAACTATGTTAAAGCCCACACACTACTCTCGCTGGACTGGAAGTTGACATAGTTTTGTCAGTCAATTTAGGTTGATGAATTGTGGTTAAATGCATTTTGCCTACTCAATTCCACATTACTTAAGTGTGTTAACCCTAAGCCTGTCAGTATCCTTACCCCCAACTCTGCATATTATCTTACCAATAACCCTTTGACTAATAGTACTATTACATAAGACTGTCACAGACACACACACACACATAAAAAGCACTAAAATTATCAACTTACCTAGCTCTTAATCTAACCCTAACTCAGAAACATTGACATACACAATCTAAAACATTCACAGACATACCACTAATTCTATCCCCTTACTTAGGCCTTATTCTAACCTTAACTGTAAAAAACCCTACTTAATTGAATGCAAGCACATCTCATATACAATAAGCTGACCTTCAACATCTCCTGACATAGAGAAATACCTTTAACCTTTGATTTAAAGCAATAGCAGTGCACTCTGTTTGCAAGATATGGATTTGGGTCTATATTACAACATCGAAAGTTTAATGGTTCGAATCACTAAAGGTCGACCTTTAATGATCGAACCATTAAAATTTCAAATGTTCATAAAAAAAAAGAAGATCTAAAGGGTGTAGGCAGGGGGAAAGCCCCCTTGCACCCCCCACACCCCCCACTACTTATTAAATATACCCACTCCTAGATCACACTACATTGAAGTAAACGGAAATCTCCCCTTACAGAGATTTCCATTTACCCGTTTGATGTTCTGCACTTTCGCTATTCTCATGTCGACAATGTCAGATTCGACATTGTCGGCTTTCGAGGATATAATAGGTAACCGGATTCAACAGAGTATATATCTTATATCGATCTTTATATATATATATATATATATATATAAATATATATATATATATATATATATATAAATATATAGATATAGATATATGATTGCACTACCTCTTGTCAAAATCTTTGGTGGAAAAAGTCTGCTACATGTTAGATTGTTCAACATGCTAGATTTAGCAACTGCAGGTTTTGTCAGCTCTTGTATTAGTTGACAAAGTAAGTGATGGTGCATTTGGAGTGAGAGTGTGTGTCTGTGTGTGTGTTTGTATGTGGAGTGGAGGTTAGGGTCATATTAGGGTTTAGGAATGGGGAAAGGGTTTGTGTATGTATGTGTGTGCTTTAGGGTAAGAAGAAGGGTTAGTTAAGAGGATAGCTTTAGTGTATGTGTGAGTGTTTGCAGGTTAGGTTAAGGGTTAAATGAGGGAATAGATTTAGTCTGCATTAGAGTGTTAAGAGTTAGCATTATGTAAGGGGATTGATAATGCGTGCATGTGTTTGTGTGTGTGTGTGTGTGTGTGTGCCAGTGCGTGCGCATGTATAGTTAGATAGATAGATTTACATAAAATACATATATACTTGGACATACTGAAGGTAAAACATGGACAAAAAAAATTGACAGTACAACACGGACAATACAATGCACATGCTCCAAACCATAAACTAGGAGCATGAAAAAAAATGTATTTTACAGGGACAAGCCTCCCCACATCTGCTACTATTCAATTATACCAACAATGAGATTGCGCACTACTGGGGAAAGGGCATATTCCACAACCCTGGCATTATGTTGATCTTACTTTAATGCTGATCAGCTTTCTTGTTGACAAAAAGAAATAGACGGGAAAGCTATCAGCCAAACTGAGAGTTGACTAATGTAACCAAACTCATACTTAACTATTATCTGTGTATCTATCTATCTATATAGATATATATCTATATAAATAGAGATAGCCGGATATAGATATACAGATACACTCACATGCATGTGCACTCACACACACACACATCACATGTATCTATGTTCGAGTAAACAGCTAAATCTTGAAGAAGCAAACTTTCTGATCATATAGTACTAAAACTAAGCCATCAACTACAAACACAGTCGATAGCAGTAAATATCATAGAGAAAACAATTGAAACTAAAACTAGCGAACAATACAATAACAACTATCAAACTTTCATAGACTTCAACTAAATTCAGTTTCTTTTAACTAAAATAAAGTATCTTGGAAGCTAAAAACATCCAAAGCAGCTTCTAACTAATTTTAAGTCACTTGTTTCATTTTCCTTAAATAACCTATTATTTGAACTTTTTCCTGTACCAGTCCACCCTATGTGTAAATTAAGTAAAACTGCCAACATTCTGCTAATTTTGGCTACC